>NC_133030.1:37891875-38251250 GCF_048771995.1 Taeniopygia guttata
ATTCTTGAGGATCAGAGGGAAGGAATTATTTGTCTTATGCTGGCAGCAATTTCCCTAAACCATGTGAGATGGCATACCTCAAGCTGTTGCAAATGTAGGCAGAACAACCACGGGCCATGGCTCTTAGTTGGATCTAGGTTCCCCAGGGTATAAAATATATTGAAAAGGCTCCTAAATAGGGGCTGAACACTTAATTTGACTGTTTGAATGGAAGTCCCTGTATTTTTCAATCACTAACCCTTGTTCACAGCTCCCTTGAAGCTTAATAATCAATTCTGATTATTTTTTTTAAATTAGATTAGCTGCTCATGGTTACAGTTTTACAACTGTAACATATCATATGTGTTAAGCAGAACTTATGTACTTCTTTAGGTTCTGTAAAGCTGCAATGGATTAAGGCTATTAAGCTCCTGCTGGGTTTGAGTTTCCTACAGGTTAGTTTTAATAAAATGTTTGTTCTTCAGAAATGGGGCCACATTAATCCCCAGTCCTTGAAACTTTAAAAGTTAAGCCAAGGTTTCCCAAAGAACATTTGAAAATAGAAATATATTAGTATTTATTTAGAGATATTTTATTAGCCCATGATTCATCAGTTTTCTGTAAGGAAATTGTGGTTCATTGCAATGGTTAAAGATTGTGTTGTGCATATTTCTGCTTTGTTAATACCTACAGCTTTTTGTCCTTTATAATGTCATTGCAAGAAAAAAATAATTAATTCAAAGTTTTTGGTTTTAGTGAACCAGAAACACCTTTATCAAAATACAAGAACCATCTATTCTTAAGTAAATTCATGTCAGACATCTAAAAGATCACTTTTGTCATTCCTCCACAGGGGCTGATTGATTCATAGTACTAGTTTAAAATATACATACAAATCAGAGCACTAAGAAATTTTTTTGTCAGATAGTGTAAACTTTATTATAAAATACTTCACTACTACATATATTTTATTGCAATTCAAACCCAGTCAAGTGTTCTGTAAGGATAATGTGCCTTAGACTGAAGTAAGGCATTATGCTAAAAATGTACTCACTTTATCCAGCTCATTCTTTGAAGGTAGATAAGAATGTAAATGTGTGTATGTGTGTCTGCTTGTGTGCATATCATGCAGAACATTCATAAATTGTCATAAATATTAGTCACCTAATTAGTTGCTACTGTATATTATCTTTTAAAAGATTCAGATAGAAGATAGATTGGCAAATGTTCAGACCATCTTTATGTTATTACATCTAATTGTAAACATAAAGACATTTAATTATCATGCAAGCATGAACAATTATGCCATTACTTTGTAAACATACATGAAAGGTTATTCATCACTGTCATATATTACAAAGTATTAGTAATATCATGAAAGACAACCAAACCAAATTTCTTCCCAGTCTTTGGATTACTCATCGTTTGAGAAAGCCACAATAATGGGGTTAGTAACATGGAAGTTTGTATTTTTCTGATGGAGAATATATATCTGTTCTATCTGAAGCATTGAGATTTATCTGTATTATTTGCTTGTTAATTCCTTATTGAAATTAATTATACTTGACAATATTTAGTCACATAATTGCCACCACAGTAAAGAGAAACAAACATCCACTTCCCTTCTGAAGAGACCTTAAAAAACCTGAATTATACATGTTTCAAGGTAGGGGTGAGAAAAGAATATAGGATCATAGAAGCCATAATGTGCACTTTAGTTTGTGTGAAAGCAGATAAGCAGTAGGCTAACAAAAAAGTAACAGTTTTATATTATCTTTTTACACATGCTCCTAAACATAAAAGACACTAATTTTAGATATTATCCAGACCTAAGGTTGTCTTACACTTTACCATTTTAGTATACAAATTTGACTTGCATTTAAATTTTCTAAAATTTCAGACTCTGGACTGAAATTCTCACGTCATATGTTGGCTGCTGAATATTTTTCAAATATTTCCTCATACTATAAAAGCCTTTCATAAGGAGTTCTCTAGCTTATATCTGCTTTCAAGCAAAACCTTGGGTTTGTCCAGCCAAATACAGCCAAGTTTTGAACTTTTAGCTAGTACAGTTCATCTCGTAGTAAGGAATCATAGTAAATCTTAGCAAGAAGCTTCTAGAATTGAGCAACATAATTTCCTGAACAATATGCATGCTTAACTCAATAGTGCATGACACTGTGTACTAGACATGCTTCAACTCTACCCAGCAGCCATGATCCCCATACTTAAGTAGTCCAGAAGTGGTTTAGGCATGTCAGCTCCAAACTGCATCCATTCTAATATGCAAATTCTAAAACACTTAGCCTGTGCTAAGACAACAGGCTCATTAGTTCCAGGGCTTCAATCTGCCAACATAACTATACTATTTCCAGTTTAATTTATCCAGAATTTTTATGTTGGGAGAGATATACTGTGAAGTATGCTGGGAATGTGTCTGTCACATCAGCTTAAAGACAATAGCCTATTACTTACCAGCTATTTTTCCAGATAGGCTACTAAAGTTCTGCACTGTTGATTACATGCAAAATGCAACATGGTTTCTTTACAGCTAATTTTTGCTATTCATTTTCTGGGAAAAAAAATTAAAAACTCAGAAACTGTATGTATTGCAGTGCAAGAATATTAATTTTCTACATTCAGAACTTAGGAAACCCAAGAATTAAGGTTGATTCGGCAATGTTAATTCAGGCCTTACATGTATGTTTTAGGTGGTAGGTCCTTATTTATTTGTTCACATTTTGCCTAATTGAATAGACTATACTCTGTTCTGGAAACATATCAAGGATAAACTGCAATGGAGAATAAAGATCAAAAGAAAACTGATTCATCCATCATGTAACTAGGAAAGTCTGTAGGACCACAGTGTGTCTGGAAATGGCAGGTGAAGGATAATGGATTTGAATTGTGACAGTGAGAACTGAATCTACCACAAAGTTCTAATGTGATGGTAATTGAGACACTTAAATTAAAATTTTCATATGGCTGCTAATGGCTGCTAAAAATGGCCACATTTTCTAGGTACCTATTTGAGTCATCCTTGGCAGATCCATGCAAGTGCCAAGTGATCACAGCTGTGACTGAAATGAATTGGATCTATGCATGTTTTTTTTTTAAATGCTCTGAAAATTTGGGCCTAAATGCATTCAATTAGCAACATATTAGTGAAAATTTGATCATTTTAACCTCTTTCAACTCTTTAATTTCTTGCAGAGATTCCTCATTTCTGACATAATTATTTTACAAGTTTCAATCATCTTATGATTTCACAACAAATGTTTCTTGTTTTGATGCAGCTTACATAGGCAGACTTGAATGTTCAGACTCAAAAGACTTATAACCCACCAAATATTTGTGCCTAGTGTCAAATTCAGAAATTACATCAATGCTTGCAATACTGTTTTCACTTGCAGTAAACCAATTGAGCCTCTGAATGAATTTAGCACTGTAATGTTAGACTGACTGTAAACCCCTAGCTTGTTAAATGAAGTTTCAGATGGGCATAGAGATGCTATTTCTATTGCATTATCCAGGAAGTTCACTTTCTTGCTTGTTTTCACTGTTCCTACACCCACTGGAAATGTGGAGTGTCTTCACCATTTTCAGAAACTTACAGACAGCATCATGCAAGGACATATGTTGAAGACTGAGATAATCAAGCATACATCAAAGATTTCAGTTTCTGACCTCTGGGCTACTTCCAAGCTAGCTTTCATCTGAGATGTGTTTTTATTTTTTTAATTAATTAAATTAACTGACAGTTTATTTCCTAGTGGTAACAAGATCATATTTATAAACAGGATATATTCTGTATATCCTACTTTGCAGCAACAGAGTTTTAGTAGAAAAATTTGGCTGTTTCTAGATAATGAAAGAAATAAGCCTGGGAGGATCATAGAATCACAGAATGGTTGAGGCTGATAGGTCATTACCCCCACACCTTACACAGGCAGGGTGAGCTAAAGCTGGTTGCTCAGGACCATGTCCAGCCAGATGTTAAAATTATTCCACAGAGGAAGACTCCACAACCTTACCATATTAACATATTTGTATTCAAGTCAGCTTATATTTGTTTTCACAATTCTTCCCCCTTTTTAAATTGCTTAAAGTCCTCCCTACTGAATGATTAAACCTTTAAAATGTATTAGGGATGAATACTCCTCAGCTTTCATCAACCTCTAACCTACTTCTAGGACAACTACTTTATGGAAACAAATGCAAATTAAACATAGTACCTTCCAAGTCTAATAACCAGAAGCAGATTGAAACCTTATAGAATTAAAGACACAATGATTTTGACTGAATTTAATTCCTTATTTTCAAATTTCTGTGCACTGTACAGATTTAAATTATATAGCCTGCATTTTCTACCCAGGTGCCAGGGCTGTAAGGGTGCAATGCATGCTTAAGTTTAATGGATTTTCTCTCCATTGAATCTCAAAGCATTAAAGTTTTCCTGTGCAAAGTTTCCATGTTTCACATGGTTGTTCTGCCATAGTAGAAGAGCTGGTGTTTCTGGTCTGAGAAACAATGTTTTGAGCAGTTTTGTTGAATAACATCTGTTCTTCCTGAAAATTGAACTTTGAGTACTTACAATTATGACAATTTATAAATTGATAGTTGAATTCTTACTGTGATAGGTTGACAACTACTTTCATTTCTAAGTCTAACATATTTTCCAAGTTATTGTTGGGTAACTATTAGGCATTCCTCTGCCATCATCGCTCTAGGTAGGTTTTCTGAATTGTTTTGTGACTGCTTACTATCTTTTGCTAACAACATATTGGAATATGGTAATAAAGTATATGTTCTTCTTATAAAACTGATAACTATTGGTTCTGATTAAATATTGTGACATATACTGTAGTAGTTCAGCAGACTATTCTTCTGGGGGAAATGAAGAGGTAGAAAAGTCTGTTTGTAGCTAACACAAACAATCTTTCTGTATGCAAAACTAATCATTGCCTTTAAAACTATATGCTCAGACTCCTCAATCAGTAAGTGGTAGTGAGGAATAGGGCATGCACGTGTGAGGTTTAGGGCTGTGGTGAGGTTTGGGCTTTATTATAAAGGAAAGTGAGTTTTCAACCAAACTAAAAGCTTTGACCTTAAAAGATAATATAGAAAAGGAAAGCGAAAAGAGTAATACCCTAAGCCGCAAAGTGTCAGATGGAAGTTTCAGTGTTTAAGTGTTAGTCCTGACTGTAAAATGATCAAACAGAAGGAAGGGAAATCATAACATGAATGGGATAACATTTCTGAACACAGAGCTTAATTTCTCTTGGAGACCTTAATCATGAGCAAAATGGTTCAATTATGTTGTCAAAACTCAGAGTAGAAAAAAATGTAAAATAAATCACATGCAAAATTGATGGTGTGCATGTTGACTGATGCAAGAGGACAAGGCTTGAGCTAGATGTGAATGAATGAATTTGAGAGTGAAGACAGCGAAGAGGTGACACAGTGATAAAAATTTATCCAACCTGTCCTTACTACAAGATGTCCCAGTTTTCTATTCTAGCACTGAAAGTAAGATGAAGAGTGGCCCCTTTTTTCTTTTACTTTTTTTTTCTGAATTTCTGGCCAACTTCCCTTTTCCCTGTGCCAGAATGTTTCCCTGAGAACCCCTGAACACAACACCCCAGTTTTTCACTTTAAAAATATGATCAGTCTGCAAGAAGATAGAATCTGCAGATTGCTACTGACTTACCAGTTAGTTTGGCATCATTTTCCACATGACCTATCTTGGGAGACTCTTTAACTCAACATTCTGAGTGATGCTTCCGAATGGAAACCTCAATGTTTAATGGTTGATTTTGCAGCACCAGACAGTCTCATAATTGTGATCTGAGTAACATCTTGGTCTGATGCTTTTCATATTTTCTATCTTTGCTTCCAGCTACAGCAGTGTAAATATACTTGTATTGTTGAGCGTTTCAGTCTACTGATGCACAATTTATTCTGAATACTGTATCATGAAGGACAAGAGAGGTACAAAGCACACACCAAGTTTCTAGAATGTGGTTCGTCTTTTGGTAATCATCCACCTTCGTTAGCTAAATGAATACTTACTGCATCTATCTGTCAGATAACTACTGATTTTCAGGAAAAATTATTCCAAATATCTGTCATCACAGCTAGAAATCTAGAATCTTACCAAAAGTCTCTGGATGTAAATGTAGATTTGATGTTTTAAGGATAGAAGCAGATGGTCAGAAAGGGAAATAAAACCATTGATCTTTGACAGAAAATATAAAACAAATTCTGATTTCCTAATCCCTAGTTACCTAGAAATGACTTGGAAATTCATTTTGAGCTAAGTCTAGTGGGAAAGAAAAAAACACTCTCATGGAGTCTCAAACCTTTGCCATCCTACCAAGATGAAGGTGTTTCTCACTATTTGGGCAACAGAGGAAAAGAAAAGGAAGTTTCCTTATCTGTGTCAGTATATTGCACTACCATTTGAAATCCAGTTTCCCCCCATAATGAGTAAGCCATAGTATTTCACTTTCTAAAACAGCCTCTGGATGGAAGTGCAATGTGTTCTAATACAGTTTGCTTTCATATGTGCAGTTTGTTTGTGACTCATGAATCCCCATCAATATGCCTTCTGTAGAAGATGTTATAAATGCCATCAGTCCTTTATTTGTATTTGAATCACATGCATAAGGCACTGAGATTTCATAAGATATCAAGCAGATTTTGAGAGGACAGCAGTTTTCATCTTCAGAACAAAAAAAAAAAAAAAAAAAAAAAAAGTATGTGCAAGATTTTAATGAAAAGTCAATATGAAAGAGCAACAGAAATTCCTGACAAAGCCTCTTCCCTTTGAATCCCTCCCACTGCTTCTCCGTTGTCATCCTTAAGTATCACCTCTCCTTTCCATCAGGACTGGCACTCAAGAATAACAGATGGCAGCCTCAAGATTGTAGCACCCTTTAATGTCTGCCCTTTACTGTCTGGCAAAAGTGTTGACATTTCTGCCTTGAATGAGAACTGAAAACATGTAAAAATATATTCAACATGAACAGTCAGTGTCTAAGAGGTTGTTTACACACTGCTAATGGGCTTTGACTTTAATAGAATGATCCTTAGGTCTGCAGAACACACAGTCAGGTGTGAACTGTATATTTTCTTCTGTTATTCCTTTACATTAGAGAAATAACCAGTCTTGCTGCCCATGGACTCAAGAGCTGTCCCTACTATTTCCATCAGCAATTATGTCCCTACTATTTCCATCAGCATAACCCACTGTTGTGGGTTTTCTTACAAGCATCAACCAACCTATAATCTCTTAGAATTGCCCCAGGAAGCTCTGCCTCCTCCTCCAGTAAGAGTTGCTAAATTGGTAGGAAGAGATGAAATAAGAAGCTCAGGTGCTATTAAACATTGGAGTCTTAAGAAGTTACTGAATTTTGATATTCACCATCACAGGTTTTTGTTTTAGTAGTGTACTGATGTTCAGAAGGTAAATTGTACAAATGCCTCTTCATTGCTGGAAGAAAAGTTTATTTATTTGTTTGCTGAACTGAATACAGAAGTAATGGAGTGAATTGTTCATTTCTAAGAGTAAGCTTCAGGAAATTCTCTGGAATTCTCTTTTTCTGAAGTACTAAAAATAGGTACCCAAATCCATAAGACCAGTATTTTCAGTAAAATATGAAATAGTCTCAACATACAGTGGAGCAGAGTTATGCCACAGTATTGGGCACTGGCTGAATGCATCCCTGGAGCTTTTGAAGAAAGCACCACAACTCTTACAACTCATTTTATAGCACTGATTTATTTATGGTGGACATTAAAAACCCCCTCTTTCCTCCTCATCATAAACTATCAAATAGCGCTTTCTATAATGTTTTTGAGACAGCATTTCATGTTTTATATGCTTTCAGAGTTTTGGGTTTTGTTCTCATTTGTCTGTTAGTTTTTATGAAGCAGAAAATTCCCATTAACAAAATATATGGATCTTTAATCTTCAAATATGTGGAACAATTCAAGTCAAACAGGTGACAAAATACAGTATAATTTACCAACAAATCCCTCAGATTAATGCATACTGCTTAAAGATTTAGCACAGAAGGACTACATATGTCTGGGAAATGAGTACTACTTTCTGCTTGCAAACCCTGTATTTTGACAGGCCATATTGTCTTGAGATAGAACATCAGAAAACGAATGAATAATTTAATCAGAAATAAATGAGACAAATTGTATAACGGACAGTACATGGATTTCCTTCTTGAAAGCTGAAGTCTACCCATGCTTCACATGATTGGACAACCATTCCACACTAAACAGTGAGCTGATCAGAAGCAGGTTTCTTCCTGCTAGTTTTTTAAGCAAATAAATAAAACATTCAGGTTGCTGGCAGTTGCAGGAAGATGTTAAGGAGGCACATAACTTTTAACACCCTTAACAAAAGTCTGTAATGTGATTTTAAAATTAAAACTATTACCCAGATTATTTGAAAAAAGTTGAAGAGGATTTTTTTATTTTAAAAAAATTGAAAGGATAGGTTTCACTTCTACAAAAGTATTACAAGATTTACTTTTTTGTATGTAAGCTTTTATCTGAAATAATATTCCATACTATTTTCTTATCTGGAAAAATTGAATACCTCTTCATTAGATAGTTCCCTTCTCTTCCTCGGCAACATGAAAAGCTGTGGCACAGAATTATTTTTAGATGGAGTGAGCAGCATGAGAAAATCTGTCATTTTGGAAAAAAATACATATATTAAGAATTAAATGTGAATGGTCTCTTTTGATCAAAAGAGTTGAAATAAGCATGTGGGGCACAAATGCCGGGTGTTGAGGCATGCTGTTCCCGAATTTCCTCACTGTTCTTTCATATTTCAAACGCTGTTTTATTTCATCTTCACGTTAGAGCATACTGAGTGATAGGGTTAGTGAGAGACCTAGTGGCTCTAAATCATCACGTCCAAGTCCTGGTTATTGGTATTTTGCTGACATCTAGTGGTGACGAACCCATTAAATGGATTTCTGTCCCGTGCTGATGTAGCAGGATCATCGCTTTATCAGGAATGCTTGTAACTGAGGGTTTAAAGCTGGCATTTCATAAGCTGAAAAAGAAAATGCTGAGCAACCATTCCCTTCTTTCACTGCCTAATCATAGGGAATTGTGAACTTCTGGTACTTTCAAATACAAAGGATTTTTTGTTATTCTTGTAGATTATTCTAGAATTTCAATGTCAGGTTCCATTAATGTTGTCAAAAGCCGTAGCAAAATAGCAAACTAGAGCTGGGGTTAGATGATGCCATAGTGAAACCCTGATAGTCGGCCTGTTCTTTAGTCTCTACCCACTACCAACAAGTTAAAAATATTGCGTGCAAATTGGAACCGTTTTCCTGCAATAAAAAAATATCTGGTGCTGACAGAGTGGCATAGTGGTTTGGACTGTGTCTAAATCAAAGAGAACAAATCTCAGCTGCCCTAGTTGTGAATACCAAACCAGTTACATATATTAGATGGCTGCCTTTGTTGGAATTCATATCCATATCTGCAAAATCACTCTCAGACCCAATGTATGCAATAAAATTAAAAAAAGGAATCAAGCTGTGAGAGTTCTCTTTTCTTTCCCTCAGAGAATTAGTGTTGAATAGAGATACTTTGGTTGAACAGCACTATTTTCTACAACACAAATGTTTTATTTTTAATAAATATTTATGAGGAGTTGGCAGGGGAGAAAGAGGTTATATTTTGATGATTAGAAAAAACAGTGATTCAATAAATGACATTAAGCTACTGGCTTTTCTGCTTTTGTTTCAAAACTATGAATATGTAGTGAGAGAGCGTGTGAGAGTGTGTGTCTGTGTATGTGTTTGAAAGAGAGTGTGTGAGACAGGTGGCAGCAGGGTTGCTATAGCAATTACTTGTCACTAATGATAGGAGGGTAATTACTGCAGCAAATTCCCACATAGCTATTCAGCACACAAGTTAGACTATTTCCCATCCTAAAATATTCTTTCTGTATGTGCAAGATTACCTTTTTCACCAGATGGCTAGCAGCTAAATTTCTAAAATTTACAACAGTGTATAACCAGAAGTTCATTAATTATGATCTGAATGGAATCAGAATTCAACCACCACCATCAATCTTGAAAGATGCAGTGGTCTTTTGGAGTATACTTTTCTCTACACGCAATGCAAAATTTTATTTTCCAGAATGCTTTTTGTAAGTTCAATGTCAAAAACATATTGAGGTCACCTTCAATGCTGCATTCAAGAAATCAAGATTAGTATGTGATTGAGGCTGACTCATCATTTAATTGCACAAGATGTAAATCAGGTTTTACTGCAGTGAACTAATAAAATTAAACTATTAATAACTGTACAAACAACTACAAATCAGGCCATGTTTGAAGGAAAATAGACTCAGGCATTGAGAAAGTCATTGAGAGAGTTTCTTTGCAACTTCTTCATTAGTATATTTTCATTTCCTCTCTTTCCATTATTTGTAGCTTAACTGTGGCTTAGCATCTCCTGAAAATCAGAAAATTATTTACGTTTCATCTTTAGGCTGCTTCATTCTGCAGTGTTTGAAACACTTCTGAACAAATAAAACAGAAGAAACTTCTTCCCTAATATATAAATGAAAAATTTTATTTTGTGTAATCAGCACAAATAAAGTCGTCTCAAAGGTGTTTCTCTAATTTACACAAAAACATGATGTTACGTCAGCTACAGTATGCCTTAATGATTCTCTTTGTGATTCTCTTTATCCTTTTATTGCCTTTGAAATGAAAGTATGGATTATGGACGTTACCTCTTAATTAACTGATGGTAAATATGTAGAATCACAAGCTACTTCAGAGGGTTCATTTTTTGCCCCCCAGCTGGCTGGACTGCGATTATTTGAGAGAATACATAATATTTTCTCTCTTTCTAAGAAGAAGTAATGAATTTCAGAACTAGAAGCTGGAAAAACAGCACTTGGCCTTCCTAGCTGGATGAGATTGTCCACTATGCTATAATTAAAAACTGCCTGATGCTCTCCTAAAGTGTATTTCTTTCTGATTCACTTGTTATGAAAAAACTGCGCATCTCTGGTTATTTCTACTAAAAACAGTGCAAAACTGCTTACCTGAGCTTTGTTTATTTTTCATCCTTCACAGAAAATATTGATATTTTGTATCTCCAACAGTTCATTTTATTAACATAAAAAGGATAACTTTTATTTGGTGTACTATTATGGCTAGAAGAAACCCTTATAAAATGCAACTGTTTTCAGATAGTATTTAGTACTATTGAGTTATTTTAATTTCTAGATAAAAATAAGTGAATATGCAGAAAGTTAAAATCCACTTGTCAGCTGGTGACCCTGTACAGCAAGTAAATAATACTTGCTGTTACAACATTGTATAAGTAGGTATTGTTTAAGTAAGGACTATCACAACTTTGTTTCTTTTGCTTATGCCACAGTTGAAAGTTGATTTATAATCTGCTTCAGATGTGTAAATCAGTAAATCTTATGAATCATTTTATCTTCAAAGACAACACTTGAATTCCAAGAATTTAATGAAAAGCACTTCCCATTTTTTCTCACTAAAAATATATAGCTTGATGCCAATTAAAATTCAGTGCACAGTGCATCCAGTAACCCTGATAATCAGTAAAAACATGTCAGAGAGCCAAATGGTTTCTCCAGCTGAATGGAAATTTCATTGAGCAGTTAAACTACAATAGGAAGAAATTAATTACTGGAATACCTGGCAGTTGAAATCTGATTAAAGAAATAACAACATGAAACTATATAAAATCCTGGCAAAAGTGTAAGCAAGGACAATGACACATATTTCAGCTTGTACCAATATTTATTTTGGCTCAGGACAATAACTGAAAATATTGATCAGACTGCTACATGTTAGATCAGTGTACAAGAATGACAATTTCTTCCCCAAAACCCCACACTGCTTTTGTTGTTTCAGCTCTTTGACTCTTGCTGACTTGAGTTCAAGTCCCAGATTGACTTCTGATCAGCAGGGTAGCTGATTTCAGAATACAGAGAGAGAAAAAATGGGTAAAGTTCGTGAAGTACTCCACAAGCTCCAGCTTGCAAACCTCACAGAGATTGCAGCCCATCCAGCTCACAAGCTCTCACCTAATACAACAGGCTGTAAGTTGTGAAGAAATGTGTTTAAGTATAAATAGTCTCTACTGGCTTCAGGAAGTAAAACTGTTCCCTTAGTTTAGTCAAGTATTGCTTGCTGGGGAAGCTGCGAGGCCAATGTCCTAGGCTCACCAGTGATTTTTCCCTGTAAAATGGAAGTTAGCAATAATTGTGTGTATAATATTGTCTATTAGGTGGTGCATAAGGACTTGCATTGTATGCACATACTGTAATTGTATAGAAAACATTACAGAGTGAGCCTGCTTTTAGCTTGATACCTCATACAGTGGTAATTAAGGAGAACAGTCTTTTGATTTGCTACTATTTGCAGTTCTGCAGGAAAACTAGGTTTAGGCTATCTTGTGCTGTGCATTGTTGCCATGTTTAATCTTCTGATTCTCTAGGAACAATTACATGCGACACCTACGGGGAATTTAATTCCTCTGCTCCTGCCTCTATGGCAATTGCAATTATGGTGCAGTACTATTTAGGGGAAGGGGGGAAAGAGAGAAAAAAAATTGTGTTTTTTAGAATGTAGCACTGAATAATACCAAGGTTAGATTTATACAACAATATAGTTCCAAGAATTAGCTTCCAGAATTAACCCTGTGCTTCTTTTCATGAGAGGCCAGACAAAATAAAAGCAATTGGTTGTTGCAAATATTCTCATGTAAAGCTTTCCATTCAAGCCTATCAAATGCGTGTATCCTCCCAACATATGTGGGAGTTATCACAGCTTCTTTTTTTTCTCCCTCCTTCTCCAGCTGAGGAAACTAAGGCACAGAAATGTTCTGCCTGATTTGTCTTTATGAAAAATCTAAAGGAGAGCAAATTAGTATGTGAGAAATTTTGAATTTCTAGCATTTCCAAGCTCCTTTTTCTTTTAGTGGATGCAGCTTTGAAGGAAACATAATGGGCAAAACACATGGCTTTTTAAGCTATAAGACCTTAAAAAAGTCTGTGAAATGAAACATAATAAATGAAAAAATGTTACTGTGCACTATTCTGCGGATAAATCCTGTTGAGCAGAATTGAAGATGTCATTGTCTGAATCACATTGTATGATCCCAACCATAGAAGTCGTAGACAGGGTTATGCTATTGCATTCTGAAGGAAATTTTAAAGAGAATCCAAAAAGCAATAGTGTATTAGAACTTCTTTTGTTCCTTATAAAAAAAGAGAAAAAATTATCTCTGCTTCATTTGCAGTAAGGCCTTTTGATTTCTTTTATCATTGTGATGATTTTCAGAACTCATCTTGATGGCAATTCGGTTAGAAATTAAACTGTCATCAAGAAGTCCTCCAGTGTCTTCACAAGTTAACACTCTTGGAAGTGTGGTGTACAGATTAAATCAGGACAAATG
Source organism: Taeniopygia guttata (assembly GCF_048771995.1). NCBI lineage: Eukaryota > Metazoa > Chordata > Aves > Passeriformes > Estrildidae > Taeniopygia > Taeniopygia guttata. The sequence goes on from NC_133030.1 coordinate 37,905,349, forward strand.
CTCCACAGAATAGAGCCCATTCTGGCTGAAGAGCTCATTTAATAATAATGCAGAGGCTTATTTGTCTTAAGTGAACACTAATCATGCAGAAGTGAAATGCACTCACAATTCTCCTGCTCACCTTCAGCACCTGTGATAGTCCCCCTTGCATGAAACACAACATGGCCAAACCTGACCTATAGATAGCAAAAAGCTAACCCATGCCTTTGGTATAATTATACTGTACAAGAAATATAGGATTAAGATAACTACTAGGTTTTTCTCTTTGCAGTCTATCCAACATAAGTTTAGTCATGCCAGAGAAGGTATAATGCTATAATTGCCTCTATAAATCTTGGTAGACAATGTGCTGCAGAAGTGAAGGTGCACAGCACATACCCTTGCAGATCTGCTGCTGTGATTAACCTGAGAAATTTTCATGAAAAAGAAAGTAACTAAGAGAAATGTGTTTTCTTCAGATAATTATCAACTTCTTTTGATACTGACATCAACAGAACTGACAAGATCTCTTTGAACATCAAGATTACCTTTCTGTGCATTCTTTCTTATTAAAAGAAAAAAAATACCTACATTGACATTTTAAGCTTTTCCCAATTTTCCTCTTAAAAAAGCAAAGGAGTTGATGGAAGACCTTTTTCTAGGCCAAAGGGAATAAATTTCATACAAGAGTCAGTCTAATTTTTTCCACACAATTCTTTTTTTTTTCTCAGTTATGAAAACAGCTAGCCTTTTCACTGAATAGTAGTTCCATGTGTGAACTATCCATATCCATTCTCCCCACCGTGTATCATGTTGTAAAAGACTTCTGGACTAGTACAAGACAGGTCAAGTTTTCCACTCAGAAAACAATCTGTGTGTTCACAGCCAATGTGATGATCTCCTTGAGAAGTCAGCACATGGAAACTGTCATTTGAAGACCTGCATTTTGCCACCATCTGGCCAAACAACACTAAATAAGTCACTTGCAGTCTTTGTTCTTTGAATTTCTTATTTATGAAGATATTATTAGCCAATATTTGCACAATTTTTTGTGCTTCTGCTGTACATTTAAAGAAATTTTTTTCTTTACTATGCCTTAAAATGATTTTTTGGCCTTGTTTTCTCCAAATTTAAATATCTAACCCTCAATCTAGCCTGAACTGCATCCCTTGTTTTGTAATATGAACAGTGCAGGCATAGTGAAAAAGAGAAGACTCCAAACAGTGACTCTGAATGCACTTTTAAACATACTTTCCCATTGCAGATATTTACAAATGAAACCCTGTGATGCAGCATTTAATTCCCACGAGCAGTGTTGTTCTCATTATATCTTCTGTCCGTATACAAGCTTCTGCTGTGTTACTTGTATTGCCATTTTCGGCAGGGACTCAGAAGAGAGAAAGGATAGGAACTCAGACAGAATTACTAAACTGAAACACAAAGATAATGAACTCTAATGCAACAGGACAGCAAATTAAAAGACTGGGAAGTTGTTAGCCCATGCAAAAATAGGAAGAAAAAGAGCTTTATTCCATACTTTTGAAGCATTCTTCAAAGCTCAGAGAGCCTACTAAACGAAGCAGTCCAGCTAATCTGCCTAGAGCTCCTCAGTTTGGCTCTCTTTACAAAAGAAATCCAAGCAGACATTTTTAAGAGCAATTATTTTTTTTATGAAAAGGAAAAAACTAAGGCCTAGAAAGGCACATTAGGGGCTAGAAGACACACCAATCAGGAAATGGTTTAAGGTGCCCATTCAGCTCAATTTGTTTTAAAGTATTTCAAACCCCTTGAATACAGCAAATTCTACAAATGACCAAGTGGCTGGGAGACATAGTGCATACTGCCAAACAGATTTAAATGCAAAACCAAGACTCCTGTTTCCCAAAGCTGTGGAGGGTGATTATAAAATTGTCTAGTCTTAAGGCAAAATTAGTCTCTCTGTGTCTTGGTTTGTTTGTCTGTATTTCCCTACCAGACCCCTAATGTTCCCCTTCTGTGGAATATATCCACAAAAGAACAAACTTATATAGAAAATTGGTAATTCCGAAAATTGCATGGATTTGGCAAAAATGTGCCCTGGTTCACAACACTATCAGACAGAAATATTCAAGCATTATAAATCACCTTCTGTCCTTTGCTTTGGGATCAAAATTTAAAACACTTAAAATTAGGTATTTAACACATTTTAGAATTTTATTTGCTTTTAATTTTGAAAACCTTGTGAAAATCTATATAATACATTAGGGGTTTTTTTTTAGAAACACAAAATCTATGAATTTGTGGTTTTATTTTAAAAAATGGTCAGATTCCCTCTCCATCCAAATAATTTTAGCACCTGAAACATACAGAAATGCACTATGTATCAAAAGACTGTGAAAAAAGCTCACAGTAGATAACAGTATTGCATCCATTGGCTGTCAGTTTCATTGTTCCAAAAGTTTATGGGTATTGTCACATGAAAGGGTACAAACCTATTGTAATACTGACTTTTCAAGTAACTGGCATTCTGAAAATGTTCTGACACTTACCTGGGATTGGGGGAATTTTGTTTTTATTCTGGAGAAAAATAAGTTCTCCAAATCTCTTAGTCTGGATAGGAACTTAAAAGTAAAAGAAATGAAGGCAATATTTCCAGATTCTTGTAGGGGATAAAAAAGAACTTTCACTCAGGAAATCAGATACTCAGCTGTGTCTGCAGGTTATGGAAAGCTACGACATAATCTTTCTGCAGAATGAGTCCTTTGCAAGGCTTGCAAGACAGAATAATACAGAATATTTCTAGCAAGAGTATTGATTGCAAAAGCACATTTTCTTTCCTCATACCCACATTTCTGATTTTAAAGTCCTATGCAATAATGGTGAAGCATATGAAGCTTAAAACCCAGTAAATGCTTCACAAGGAATCCCTGATGTCTGATCAAAGGCAAGCTATTTGAGAAATTTCATGAGCAACCACAACGATCTGAAAGGTAAACTAAAACCATCTATTGAGAAATGACACGTGAAATAATTTATTTTAACTGAAAAATACTAAATGGGCATTAAAGCAGAATATTAATATAGTTAAATGGCAAATATCAGGTTTGTTTCTAAGACCAGGAAACAATTCCAGAGATTTTCGGCAAAGAAGCACTGAGTGACATACAATAGAAGCAGTCAGCTTCCACATTTCAGCACAAGTTGCATCACATAATGCAAAAAACAGCAGAAATGTATTAATAAGCATGTAACTACAAGAAAAAACTGTTGTGATGACTGTAGTTGTGCAGAAAAAGATTCTTTATTTGATTTCATAAAAATGTACAAAAGTTATTTTTCAGATCACGTATTTGTGATATTGTAAGCAAATTAACATCAAAGACGGGTCAGGAAATACGATGATCTAGTGGAAAAAAGTATGAATTGTGCCTCTTTTATATGTCAGTGCATGTTGCAAATTCACAGTGGCACTTTTCTAGAATACTGTCCATTCTTCTGATTGTGAGGCAAAAGTCTCTGAATGCAAAACCCAAAGTAGGTTCTCATTATCTGAAGAAAAAGGTGTGAAAGAAAAACACCTTTAGTGGCTTAATGACGTGCAAAATTAGAATATGTGGATTATCTATAATACTGAAAACCTGGTGAAACACCTGTATTACATGTAAGATTTTGTAACCACTCAGACTAAGTAAAAACTGACCATGGCTGAATTCTCAATCATGTGACTGGTATATCAGTGTTTGCTACAATAAATTCAACCATCCAAGAAGTGGTATGGGGTAAGAACTCCCAGTAAGCGAATACTCATCTTTACACAGAATAGCTGCAACCAAAGACAAGGGAATAAGCTTTCCACCCCAACAGGTAGAACACAATTACCAGACATGGGTGTGAAAACAGAACTACAGCAAGAATGATAATTACATGTAGAAAAAAGTGGTGACTTTAACCTTTGAAAGTAACAGTGAAGTGATTCATTCTATGGTCATGATAGCTATTCTTGCAGAACAGTATGTTGACACTCATTCCTGAGGATCAGTCCAGCAAAAAGCACCAAAGCTAAAGAAAGCTAAAGCTAATAATGTTTACAGTTATGTCAGGATAGTCAAAATACTACAGCTTATGTTCATTCACTGACAAATTGTTACCTAATCACTAATAGCAAGAGTCATGGCATACGCAGCAAAGAAATGCTATGATAGAAGCCTAAATGAATGAGTTGTTTGGATTCAGTATTTAAACCCTATGAACAAATGTACAATGGAACATAGGATCACTTTGGCTACAAATTCACCTGTCTCCTGGATAGATATTAAAGTCATTTTATTGTGTATTTGTTCCTATTTTTATTTGGCATTATGTTTAAGTTTCATAACCCAAACAGTTAGATTTTGAAACCTTGCAGTAAATGGCAAGCAGAATGAACCCTCAACTTAAATGTTCAATTAGTATTATTTAAACATTAAAAGAATTTCCTGGAATATACTTTCACTTGAACCAGATTTGATATACATTTGCCATTATCATTTCCTATCCTTCAAACCATGTTTCAAGAAAAATGTTTATAAAACCTCATTTTGTTCTGTTAACCCTGCAAACTAAATATGTTTCATTTATTTTTAAATTAAGTGAAAATTAGCCAGGTGTGATAGATAAGTTTTCTATACACAGGTCTAAATATTGACAAAAGGAGACGTGTCACTGGAAAAATCATCAGTCTAGCAATTATCACGTTAGCGTGTTAAGTGGAAAAAGATGTGAAACTTCCAAATGTGTCAATACAGATTATTTCATTTCCACCAGCTATCAGCTATACTGTGAACATCAGTGCCTTACTGTCTATTCAGCAACAAGTCAATTTTTGCAAGTAAGTATCTTAACGTGACATGAAGAATTGTCAAATCTCTGGCAAAATTATGCACATCCCCTTGAGAAATGGCCTGCCAAGCAAATATTAGACATTTCTAGAAGGACAGACAGTACAAGGATAGAGCCAGAGGCCATGAACTGGAACAGTCAGCAAGACCTGTCTTTCTCATAGACATGGCAATGATTTTCAGGCCCAAATGGGAGTGGACAGGGAACAGAGGAGAAGGAGCTGGTGACCAACCTCTTCTACTGCTGCTGTCCATCAAAAATGTTTTAAGAAGTTAAATTAAGAGGCATTGATTAATGAGCAGCAGACAAAACAAGGTAGATAGATAATGATCCTTGTAGCTGAACAGTGTGCATTTAAAACACATATTTTTCTTTAAAATGTAAATAATTACTTTCAAGAGCCCTGAGTAAACTAGTGTCTAAACCAGTGTTTAAGTTTTAAATCTTTCTCTTGTCTATAATAGCACTGATAATTTCATGGCAGCTTATGAGGGCCACAGCTCACAGAATCCATTATTTTGGAGGAAGGACTTAGAGACTCAACCCAGTGAGAAATAACAGCATGAAAAAAGGACACTTGAGATGAATAACACTTTCTTGCAAGGGTCCTGCAATGTTGCAGGATGTTGAATCTTGGGAAAAAAAAACTCTCTCAATTTTTATGTGGTCTTGGAGAGGTCCCAGCTGACTGGAAGCTGGCAAATGTTACCCCAGTTTTCAAGAAGGGTAAGAAGAAGGAGCCCAAAAACTACAGGACTGTCAGTCTCACTTCAGTGCCTGGTAAAGTTATGGAAAAATTATCCTGTAGCCATTGAAAAACACCTGAGAGACAAAAGAGTCACAGATCACAGCTTCATGAGAAGTTCCTGTTCATCAAACCTGATTTCCTTTTATGACAAGGTAACCCACCCAGTTGATCAGGGGAAGCCAGTTGATGTAATTCTTTCAGATTTCAGTAAAGCTTTTGATGCTGTCTCTCACAGGACCCTTCTGGACAAAATGTCCAGCTCACAGCTGGATAAACACATCATGGGATGGGTGAGCAACTGGCTCATGGGTCAGGCACAAAGGGTGAAGGTGAATGGTGTGGCCTCAGACTGGTGACCTGTCACTAGTGGGGTTCCATAGGGCTCCATCCTCAGCCCTGTGCTCTTCAACATCTTCCTAAGTGACTTGGACACAGGACAGGAAGGGATACAGAGCAAGTTTGATGCTAATAAAAAACTGGGAGGAGCTGTTGACTCCCTTGAAGGCAGGGAGGCTCTGCACAGGGCCACCATTCTGCCATGGGAAGCAGAATGGGCAGTGCTTCAAGCACAGTCTGGGGACATCTACAGGGAGAACACCACCAACTTCAGTGACATTGGGCCAGATCATTACTGAATTACTCCAAGCCACAAGTTGAATTTGTATGGGTAGTTTTGTAAAGATCTACAGTACACCAGTATTGTTTTCTGGCTGAATTATGCCCCACCTTTGAAAACTGTCAAGGAAACCATCTAGAATGCATGTGGGCAAGATAGAATTTGTGATGTAGTTTAATCACAGAAATCCAGTTACTGAAGTGCTGATCTTGCTTATAACAGCATTCATTGTACCATGGTCTAATAGACCTTTCTAGGTGAAGAACAACAGTATCTTAAATTCATTTGTACTGCTTTTTGCTTAGAAAAATCCTTATTCAATATTTTAAGCCTCCTTTTCATTAGAAGTGCATTATGCAGGCTGCTGGTGTGACAGTCCAAGCATTATTTATATTTAAAACTATTTTTCCAAGGATATAAATCTGTATTTGTTAAATCATAATAAGCACTATCATTTTATGACAATCTACTACCTTCCTATCTGTTTCCTTCAAAAATTTACTAATCTTTGACTTCTAAGCAAGAATTCTCAAATACATAAAACAGTGACAGATTACTGCCATACAAATATCATCATTTTTATGTAAAATGCCTCAATGAACAAATAGGTTTTTCCTAATTTTAATTGCAGTTTGTATGGTATTTAATTTAAGATATTGAAATCATCCCATTCTTCTCTTTTTCAATGTCCTCAGGAGTACATGACTTGAAATCTCCTTTGGCATTGATTTCAAGATAAAATTTCAGTAGTCAACAAGAAAGATATTTTAGTATTTCCTTTTTATCTTTTTTATTCTCCCTTGGTGTTCAGCATCAAGCAAGATTTGGCCCCAAGTTGTGGAGATTTTAGGCAATAGCTTCCCCATGCTTAAATTTTAAAAGTAGTTGCCATAGCAACTGCTAGACACAGCATATGGTGTGTCTGTTACCTCCAAGATAACAGAGCAAGTTCTAAAGAATTTTCTTTACAATATGTTATGAACCTTTGTACTTTTTACAATTTTTCAGAGTGCAGTATAAGGTACTGTTGTTCCCTGACATTCTCTTCAAGTTGAATGCTCATTTTGTAATTCTCTCTTTCATATTAGGGAAATATTTCCCTCTCTTACTTGTATTTTTATTCACCCAATATTCAGCAAATCAAAAAAAGAATAAGGTGGGAAAAAGGAAATTTTTAAAGTTTTATCTCAAGATTCTACTTAGTTTTGAGACAGTGTTCCTTTACCTTCACAGTGACAATCCAAAAAGGAAAAAATACAGAAAAGGCAGAAAAATTGTTTAAAATTCTCTACTATATAGGTGCTAGGCATGCAGATATTTTGCAGAACTCTACACAGCCTTCAACCGTTTGATTCCCATATCTGTCCAGCTTCTCATTTCTAATGAAGAAATAATATATGTGCAAAGTGGCCTCAAACAAGAGGAACTCAGAAACACACCTGTCACCTCTTGTTTTGTATGTAGTACATATCCCTTGTGTAGAAAATATTTATGTCCAGACCCCTTTCCAAAATGGTTTTTCCCTGCTGTGTGTAGCTACTAAAGAGAAAAGCCTCTAGAACATCTTTGTGGATGGAATGACAATGACTACCTACCTTCCTCCACACACCGAGAAGATGCCTCTGTCCAGCAGAGCTGACAGAACTTCAGCCTTTCAATGCTTGCCTTGCTTTGCAGAATTATATGCAGATTTGAGAAATAAGGGTAATAGGCCTTTATTCCTCCTTCTGCACCTCTGTGGTTGTATAGGCTGAGACAGGATTAAAAGAATAGTTACTAGGATACATAATAATGTTCTGCTCTATAATTTTCTGTCCCCCGAGTCCTTCATTCTGACAACTCTCTGCAATTCAGGCACCTTCTGCAAAAATCTTCTAAAAAATTAAAAAATAAAACTCCACCGAAACAGGATGTAAGAGTGCGCATTTAATTCCCCCCCTGAGGAGAAGCTAAGAAAGGGAATGAACTATTCATTATACACTTAGCTTAATGCACAACTACAAGATTGTGACACTACTCTGATGAAGACACAAGATAGTGTAAGAGGAGAGTAAAATATTTAAAGAGAACTTTGCATGCTTGTAGGGTTTTTCTCCCTTTATTTACTTTTCTTTTACCATGGTTACTTCTGAAGGAACAGGCAGTCAGTCACTCAGTAATTGGAACTGCATGTCGTTACCTTCAAGAAATACTTGCAATACAAATGTCTTGCAAAGAAATACTTTTATTTATTTACATGTTGCATGTTTCATTACAGCAATTATTAGGGTAGATGTATTTTTTTAAATCTTCTTTTGCTGCCTGGTCAAGGGAAGAAAGAGACTAAAGAGCATAGCAGCAGGTACTATTTCTGGACATTAGCTTTCAGTGTAGCTTTCAGCAAAGGCTGAATGATTCTACTGTGGGAAAAAAAAAAAAAAAGATGACATTTTTTTCTGCTAAAAAGAGTGGCAGCATTTTTTTTTTTCCTAGTAATAGCAGTTGAAATTAACTAATAACCATAGTTACAGGAAAAGCAATGGTAGGAACTTCATGTTTTAGCTGCTAAATGGCATGTAACAGAGAAGGAAGGTCACATGTGTTTCACCTCATCTTGGTCATGCAATATCAATTTATTATTCTGGAGCATTTAGGAAAAGAAAATTACTCCTGGTGACCTGACTGATAGAATGATGGTGAGAAAATATTATAAACATGTTGAATTAATTTTTTAATATTGTATTTATTATATATAATGTAGAAATCATCATTACATGAAAATGCTATAATGTAGGAAGGCACAGTTGTCACCCACCATGCCTCATTTTTATTTGTTCTGTAGGCAGTATTAGAGTGCATAGGTAGAATATTGGTTAAAGTCACTTCAATACCCATGAAGGCCATGTTTCTCTTGAATTTCAGTTTCATAGGTTCTTATGACTTACTTTTCCTTGCCAGCTCATGGATGGCATTATTTGTTACATTGGACATACCCTCGATATTAAGGTCATTCAGATCTCTACATCTTCCTAAGGGAACAGTCAATGTCTCATTCAGTTCCTTCTTCTGAAACCACTTCCTTCCACTTAATCTTGAATTTTTCTAGTTCTGCTCTTAGCAACCAGCCATCTCCACAGGCACTGGTGGTGTGCACCAGCCAGCCACCAGGCCACACAGTGTATGAAGAATAACCAGAGGGGAGATCTTAATGATCTTCTTGCTGTCTTTGACTGCTTACTAGGAGGAAGAACAGAGCCAAACTCTTTCTATGTGGCACAATTACAGCATTGGTAGCATGAATTGCAACTTGGGAAATTTCAGCTAGATCTTAGGAAAAATGCTGTCATCATAGTCAAACAGTGGAGCAGGTTTCCCTGAGAAGTTGTGGCATTGCCACCACTCAAAGCTCAATCAGGCGAGATACTGAGTAACCTAGTTAAGTTGATCCTGCTTTGAGTGGAGCCAGATGACCTCAAAAATTCTCTTCCAACCTAAATTATTCGGTGATTCTGTGGTTTTATTCAGTTCAGGAAAGCTCAGCAGGCAGAGTTTACAACTGAAAAAACTTCCCTAATTGAAAATCTGAGTACGCCTGACAGTTATAAGTGAAAGGGTGTGATTTATCCAAAGTAGTTTGTGACACAGAGCCAGAGGTTAGTATTTTTCACTTTTGGATGACTTTTTTCCTTATTACCATAGAGTAAGTTGAATTCAGTAAAGTTATTCCCAGTTAAAACACAAATAGCAGAGAATCAACTCCTAAACACGAACGCACCAAAAATAAAATATCTGAAAAGTTTCCTTTCAGCACAGTTTATTCTATTTCAGGAAGCACAGAACCCAATAAGATACATGCTAAGCCTCTCTGTAATTAACTCTAAGTGAAGTATATTGCTACAGTGTATTAGTAACTCCATAGAAACATATTTTCCTCCTGAATGGTTATAAACAGGCACACCATAACCTCATTTTTAGCTTTTTTTCCACATTATAAATTCATTTTTCTCTTTAAAAAATGTCACTTTCGTTCCAGCAGGTTAGTCCCAGGAGGTCTGGTAACTACAATTACTCCATTTAAATATTCCACGGATCTGTCAAGACTCAAAAGAATTCTGTAGTGTCAGTTTAAATATAAATATATATAATTCTAGTTAATAATCATCACTTCGAGTCTGTTATGAAAACTGTATTACTCATTCGGAATGTGTGTGATGTTGTATATGTATGCAGCATTTGTTGCAGCATTTTCATTGATTTAATTGTTAAAAAAACAACCATACTAATGGCAACACATCAATGACTTCATGCAGAAAACAACATGGCTTTTAATAAGGTTAACTGGTCTATAAGTGTTTTTTACTAATTACTTAAGAAAAAAACACCAGAAATTTGGTAGCTTTTCATGTACAGTATATGCTATTGTTAAGGCAAGTGCCAGCAAAACATATTTGATTTTTTTCATTTCTATAACATTTCCATCTGAAGAAAATACTTTCATTTACCAGTTACCAGCACCTTTTTTTTTCTTCGTGGGGTTGAGAGGTTTGGAGAAGTTGGCAATTTTCTGCTACCTTATAAATAGCCTGAAACACTACACATTTAAAAGACAACCTCCTTAATGGTTTCAAAACAAAAACTGTTATGTTGATTAAAAATAGAAAACAATATATTTTCTTTAAGTCTAATGTGTTCATTGGATCTTTATTTACTTACCCTGCTAGAATAGCCCTTGCAATACAGGTAGAAATGTGGCTTTTTTGACAACAAAAGTTTCAGTGTAGCAGAATGAATATGCCCTTATGCCCAGCAAACTAATACCAATAAATAGCATTTTGAAGCTTTTAATCACCATGACAACCCAGCTCGGATTCTTCAATAAAATGCCACAAACATACTGATTTATGCACACCTACCATGTGTTCATAAATATCACCAGTGTTGTGCATCTTAAAAACATATAATGCCATTGATGTCTTTCTCTTGGAAAACTCATCAATCAGCACTCCAGCTAAAACTTTATTTGTATCCTTCTATTTATATTAAGTGTTGAGTAAACAGTTCAGTTAAACAAAAAGACAAAGAGATACAGACAAAATATGTCTCAAACATATAAGGACATTCCTTGAGTTTGAAAATCATTGGGAAAAACCCTTGGTATATAAATAAGTGGAGGAATTACTTCAAATATTTACAAAACAGAATTAGAATTCACACAATAGAACTCTTCAAAGTACTCTTTCTGTCTCAGAAAGGAAATAGTTGACTTAAATATTATAAGCAGAGTATTTACTAAGCTGTGTGAGTAAGGATCTAATTATTGATATGAGTCACATTCTGATGTTAATGCTGCTTATGCTAATGCTGGAAACATCATGACAAATGTTCAAAAAACTGTCCCAAGACCAAAATTCAATTCAAGCCACTCTGGGAAATGGGACATTACAGACATCTACCTATGTAAAGAAAACAAATACTGACTGCCACTTACCCAGCACTCACAAAATTCACCACTTACAGTCCATTATCTTCCATGTTTTCAGGATTGGTGCCCTGGCCCAGCTGTGCCGTCACAGCTGTAACATACCTGCCAGGGGAGCTCAGTATTGTCACAAACCAAAGAGCAATGTATGCTCAGGACTGCAGGCAAGCCTGCCACACTTGCCTATGCATGGCCTGAATGGCTCAGAATACAGCTGCCACCACACCTCCCACAGCCTCTGTCCCCTGCCCCAGCCCTCTGGAGCTGCCGCTCCAGAACATTTTGCCAGCATTCCCACATAACCTGTTTTAACAATCTCTCATATCTATAACCTACCCATCCACACAGACTTCGTTAGTCATGGTTAATTGAACTTATTTCAAGTATGATTTGTATCTGTGAAACCATTTTGCGAGGTAATAGCTGACAAACTGGGCAGATTTCTTTTTCCTCACTTCTCGCAGTGGGTGTCAAAGGGTAGCCTACCAACAGTATCAGTTTTGGGAAAAACACTTTTCTACACACACACACACACAGAGACACAAAAAAAAAAAAAAAAAAAAAAAAAACCCAAGAAAAGAAAAAGTCATACATCAGCCTTCTCTGTGGCACTCCAGGCCATCCCTCACTTGGTCATGAGTCTGCTTACCCAATTTGCATGGTCAGTCACAGCAGATAAGATCAAGCACCTGTGAATCTCCATATGCCCGTCTGGAAGCACAGCTGATAAACTCAGCTGAGACATCTCTGAAATCTGAAATACCTCCAGGTATTTTTTGGGATAAACATGAACAAAAATTCTTAGCATTCTCCTCTTCTCTGATCCTTTCCACCATTCCTCCACTGAACTCTACTACAGAACAATACCATACATCCATTTATAGAGGAACAAAGGCCACTTGAGCATTCCTGCATTTGCACGGTATTTCACAGGACCTGACAAGCTTAGGAAGAACTCAGGGTATGTTGAAGACCTACAGCATATGTGTGAAAGGCTTGGTCTCTAGAAGAGTCTCAGAAAGCATCATGGATGCAGGCTGGTTGATTCCTGTATTTCACTAAAAGACACAACAGAAATGTGCTTCAGAAAATGTGAGGGAGCAGGGCAGTAGGGGCTCTTTGCAGTCTTGGTGTAACCTATGCTGCACTATCTGTCTACTCTGCAGATATCCTCCAGCAGTAATCTATCAGATATGTTAACTCTGCCCTATTCACTTAAGATTAGCTATGAACTCTGTAATAAAAGTGCTAGTTTTAATATTAGCACAAAATTTTGGTTTTGCTCTGTATGTCCATCCAAAAATAAAAGCTTCCTGCAACCAAGTGCATCCTATAATGTATCAACAACATTAACAACACTATCTGTCCCAAACACTATCTGACTCTATCATAGTGAAGACATATTGTGCACTCGAAGATGACATTGCATTATACTATAAAATAAAGGTAACTTTCTTAGGTTTCATGGATAAATGCCAAATTATCTTTATTTTCAGATTTTAGTACATGAAGTCTGCAGTCATTTCACTGCAAGCCAACAAAATGAGTCCGTCAAGATGTATTCCTCAGAATTTTGTTGCTCTGTTCCGTAACTTCTTCATATAATACTTTCCCTGCTCAAGAAACTGCAAAATGAGAAAGAAACTCATCTGCCTTTTAATTAGCTATTTATACTCAGTCTAAACCTGTCAAATGGACAGAATGTCTGAAAAGCCAAAAATTAATATTTTCCCTAAAGAAGATTTTCAATATTTTTTCATACTAAAAAGTTCCAGAGTGATGGGGTTATATATGAGTTTACAAGATGAAACGAAACATTACTATGAAAAGATATCATGAAATTCTTTGTCTTCGAGCCTTTGCTCACTTATGGCCAGTTGCATCACTTCAAAGCTTTCACTATCCTCCCTTCATCAAAATTACAATATTAGATACCAAAAGGCAAGGTATAATACATATCATACGCTTTTGTGTATGTTGAATGACACATGCTGCATCAAAATACTGATACTGAGTTGTACGATCTCTCTAGATTGAAAATCTAAATTTCCTATGTAAGGGTTTCCCTGAAAATACTTTATTTCATAAACCAGCACCAATGATGCCAAAAGGGCTCAACTACATTATTTAGGTACTCATTACTCAAACACAACAAAAGGAAAGACTTATCTTTTACCTATAGACAGCCCAAGGTTTGCGAGATAGAGCCACCACTAGAGCATGAATCTTTGTAGAAAATAAACCCTAGAGATTAACCTTATTGTTTTCTCACTATTTCTTTAAGGCATTGTTAAAATAAAATTTAAAAGCCTAACTTTTAATTTAATTTTAAATTAAAAATTAAAAAGTGAGCTGGATTTCTCATGGTGCCTGAATATAGCTGAGAGTAGTTCGAGAAAGTCACAACTTCAGAGACACTAACTCTTATTAATCATGGTTATTTTTTACTTTATAGTTGTTACATTGGTAACAACTTCATTTTAGATAAAAAACTTCCACTGCTCCCTGTGTTTCTAAAGGAAATCTAATATAGGGATCACAGGTTTTATATGGATTCAGCAGAGATTTTGAGCTGTCAAGACTCAATCCAGGCTGTTAAAAGATTTAGCATGGCAACTTATAGAAAAAATAAGCACCTTCCTCCTACTGAACAAGTTTAAGTTTTAAACCAATACTTCACTTTTAAAAAAAAATATTTTATCTGTTCATTTTATAATTACTGCATCACACAGTTGATTCTCAAGTCCAAAATACCACTTGTCTAGAATCCTAATGACATTTACAGGACCTACAATTAAATAAACAAAAGATACTTTACCATCTCTCACTGTCTTGTCCCTGTAAAAATTACATACTGCACTTCTACAGAAATGTATCTTTTCTTCTGTTTAGTTTATTAGCTACAGAGAAGAAGTTTTAGGTATCTTTTTATGTCTTGTAGAGCTAGTCTCTAAACTATATGCAAGTACTTTCAATGAAAAGAGAAAAAACTATAGTGGGAATAGCTTTATTGTCATATTTTTACTAGTGGGTGTGAGAAGTGATTTAACTTACAGGTACTGATTATTTAATTGTATTGATATAGAGCATAGAGCCTACCATGACTAGTGAATCATTCATACTGACAAGAGGAGGTGTAAAAACTTTTACTGCTTCTATTCTGCCAGTCTGCCACATCCTGCCACCTTTACAAAAGAAAAAGCTTTATTCACAAGTGGGGGTTAGTAAGCCATTAAAGTTCTTGATAACAGCTATGAATGCGTAAAACAAACACGTCAAAACCATACAGAATCGTTCTGTAATTGATTGGATAATGATTATTCCAAGAGATGACTATATCATCAAATGCACAATATAGATGACTCTGAGCCTACATATGGTTTAAAAATAACCTTTGTAAACTTCACAAAATTAGGCATATATGGTATATTCCATTTAATTTGTTAGTGTGTGACCTTTATTCAACACATTTTTATAAACCCATTTACTTGTTTAGATATCTTGAAAAGATACCACAAACTATTAAAGTCTTTTCTACATTGTATGAAAGAAATTGTACTTTATATTTTTAAGCCTATAGCCCTGTGGCAGTAGTTGATTAAGAGAGCATTAATTTAGTCTGCAAAATAATTGTGCTTAACCAAAAATAAATCTGAGTGCCCTGGCAGCCAGGAGGGCCAACCCTGTCCTAGGTGCATCAGGCACAGCATCATCAGCTGCCAAGGGAGGGAATTGTCCCCTCTGCTCTGAGCTAGGGCAGCCTCACCTCGAGTGCTGGGGACAGGTCTGGGTGCTGCAAAATAAGAAGGATGCAAAGCGGTTAGAAATTGTCCAAAGGAGGGCAACAGAGCTAATGAAGGACCTGGAGAGAAAGTGGTATGAGGAGTAGCTGAGGTCACTTGGTCTGTTCAGCCTGGAGAAAAGAGACTCAGGAGAGACCTCATTGCAGTTACAGCTTCCTCTGAGAGCAAGAGCAGGGGCAGGCACTGATCTCTTCTCTGGGTGACAGTGACAGGACACGAGGGAATGGCCTGAAGCTGTGTCAGAAGAGGTTTAGGTTGGATATTAGGGAAAGGTTCTTCACCCAGAAGGTGGCTGGGTACTGGAAGAGGCTCCCCAGGGAAGAAAGTGGTCACAGCACCAGCCTGGCAGAGCTCAGGAAGAGTTTGAACAGTGCTCCCAGGAATGTGGTGTTGGGGCTGTCCTGTGCAGGGCCAGGAGTTGGACTCAATGATCCTTGTAGGTCCATTTCCACTGAGGATATTCTATGATTCTATGAAAAATAATTAGCAGCATTTAGATCAATTCTCAGTCCTGCTTTCAGCAACATGAATAGAAAAAGCTACCTATAGATAGGTTTGAATATGACTGTCTGTGTCAGATTCTAGAAATATAACAAAGCACAGGTTTGGAATAAAAAAGTCTGGTTTTCTTCCTCATCAGTTCAATTCAAGATGCTGAAAAGCAAGCAAGTAAGGGATTCATATAAATCTCTTAATTTGTTTTCACTTTATGATGAGGATAATTTTTTTTAAATATGTAAACTATCTGCTTTCTTTAAAACTTAAAATTTTGATTTTTTTTTTTACAGCAAGGAATAGATTTTAAAATCATATTTTTCTCATTGTTTTTCCTATAGTATTTAAATAACACATACCTTTCTGTTTGTGTAGGGTTCTCACTATGTATTATATATATCCAAAATTTTTATCTTCTATTTTTAGTATCATTAATTTTTTCTTTATTAGTTAATATTATTAATTTTATTTATTAATTAAAATTCTTGGAAGTTGGGTAAAAATAATACACTGAAGGCATTAACTAGTTTGCCTAGGAACATAAATATTATTTTTAATGGAAATTTTTATTCATATTACTTTTTTTCCTTGCTATTATCAGAGGAAACAAAATAAGGTAAGAGCTGTATTAGATAAGATTCAGTGCTGGTAAAAGAGTTCTGAACTAGTGACCATATGCACTAGGAGCTGAAAGAGTTTCTATTAAGTACTGTTGTGTATTTGTTTTCCAAGAAATTAAGTTGTTTCCTCAACAAATTACTAAAAATCTTCCTGTTACTAGTAGCCAAATATTGAAGGGAAATATTACCTCTATTTTTCATTTTGTACAAAAGACAACCACAATGAGTCTGACTGCAGGACACAAATGTCAGAAAATGAAGTTGAGAATGGTAGTGTATCCTGCACAATTTCATAGATAACACATTAGTAATGTCCCATTGGAAGTAAGCTGGAACATCTGGAGAATTCTTTAGTGAAAACAAGTTTTATTTTACAGAATAAAAGTGAATGACATTTTTGACTGGCTAGCTCTCTTCAGATAAGGAAGCTAGACTGTACTAAGTAATGCATTATGAAAAAATATTGCAATAATCCTTGTCTAAGGTGAAGTTTGCAGGTCCAAAGAGAATAATCTTTGTGCTTGTAAATTTAGCACAGATTACTCTTAACAACTGGCATTTCATTATTGTTGATGACACCCCAGCTGTTTTTCAGAACAATGTGTAACAGTCTTTTTATTTAAACATGAGCTAAAAATTATGTCTGGCAATTCACCCTACTTATCAATTTCTAATTAATAAAAAGGATGAAACCACTAGAATTGAACTTACCCTGTGAAATGACAGGATTGAGAAGAATCATCAGAACAAGTTAGAGACATGGATGGGGAAAGTGAGCACTGACAGAGGATGTTGTAAAACTGATAAAAAATTCTATTAAGATATTGTTATTCAGCATCAAATTGTAAAAAAATCTATTTACATGAAGTGAAAAATCATAGAATTGTAAAGTTCAAAGAGTAGATAATGCAATTATAACAGGATACAGGTGAGCTACTTAAATTATCATATTCCACTTAACTCAGTGATCATAATAATTTTGCAACTCTATTATCTTGAGCTATGAAGAATAATTTAGAAAATCATTGACTCCATCTAGTGGTAATTTTCTGTAATTTTTCACTTACAACAGTTTCAGTAGAGAAATCAATTTCAAACCTTCATTTTAATTTGTTACAAGTCAAGAAACAACAACAGCAAACAACAATCAAGAAAATCAGCCCACATCTCTTGCAAGAACAGTGCTCAAAATATTCTGCAAAGAGAGTCACATCATTTTTCATACACTATAGTTTAAGAAGCTGAGATGGAGGGAAATCAGACAATTTTGGCCAGTGGCAGAACATGGACAAGAGTCTCAGCTTCCCCAGCCACAAGGCTGTCCCTCAGAGAACAAGGATGACAGGCAATTTTCCTCCTTGGATATCTTTGCCTCAGATTACCAGTAGACTACTGGTGGCTGGTACTCTGAATGAAATAAAAAGGAATTAAATGAAATCATATTTTTCCTTTTCATAACTTAGAGGAGGGAGGAATATCATTGCCACCACCTTAGCCATTACAAGTAATGTTTGCAGGCTGCTGAGACAATATAAAGAATCAGACCTCAGAACATGTCCTGCTTACTCAGCCCTCACAATGTACAATTTAATCAAAGTGGCAGCATAGCATGAAGAAATCTACACTGCAATGCCCTGATGATCTACCTTATTCCAGAAAATTAAAATAAAGCCCCCACACACACACACACACAAAACAAACAAACAAACAAACAAACAAACAGAACCATACAACAGATAAAGTCTCCAGGGCAATAACGGCAATTTTTAAAAAACATTTCTAAAACTGTAATTTTTCAAAAATTTTTAAAAGCATTTAACCCAAATGAAGTAATTTTGGATAATCTTGTTTATATAACTACTAAAATATAAGTCTGATAGAGAAGTCTGAGATGTGGAAAGCCACATGTTTATTCAGGGTCATTGAAAGAAAAGTCCATAATGATCAGAATCTAAGGAACTATAGAGAAAAGTGATTTTCACATTGTGAAGTGTTGGGGCTTTGGGGGAATGTGGACATCAAGAAAGTTAATTTTTATTCCTGTTTTTACAGCAATACTTGTAAATTGAAGCAATAGAGTGGACCTCAGAAAGGAGACAGTATTCATCTCCAGAGTTTCCACGACAGGGGAAAAAAAAAATGTGTCACTGTTCTAGTCTATGTAAAGTCAAATACATAACACTCTTCCCAATTAATAATTTGGAAAGCTATCAATAGATTTTGAACTGGTCCACAGCTGTGAGGAAAATATCAACTACTGATAGGAATAAACTTAATTCCACAATCAGTATGATTGGAGTTCAGCTCTAGCCTGAGCTGAATAACAGTACCTTGTCAGTCACAGTCCGCACAGCCAAAAGACCTATGACGCAGAGCAAGGCATTAACACTATAGTGAAATGGGCTTTCAGAGCTAAAATATGAATGTTGAAACCATTCACTGGTGAAATTATCCAAAGATTATTTTGAGGAAGTAAACTTGGCAAACACAGCGCTCTCCTAAAAACAGTATAAATAGTACATGTCAATAAAGAAGCTTACTTTCCCTCTGCTGGTTTTAGTCAACCACAGTTGATTCACAGAATTTCTACAGCTAAACCCCATCCCACTCAAACTCATCTTCTCTTTGACAAGAGTTCTAGTGAAAAATCACTGGTTTGAAGAAATTCTTAACTACTAACATTTGTTCTCCCAAGCCATTATGTTCAGTGCTCAGTACGCTATTTCCAGGATAAAGTAGAATGCTGTCCTTATCAACAACTATGGATGAACAGAGCATCTTTCAATAATTCCCTAGACAATTGAGAGTGACTCCATAGCTAGTCACTTTAAAAATGCTGGAATTTCATAGAATGGTTATCTCTGACATATGATTCAAAAAAAAAAGAAAATTAGAGGAAAAATTCTTCTTTTCAAATTTTCAAGTAATGGAGATACAGGGTGACTTCAGATCTTAATAAGAGCTAATTGCAGCCTAAAAGATTTTTCAGTTAGAATATATTACATCTTCTACAGCACCTGATTAATATTTCGGTATCCATAAATAAGATGTAGATCAACAAAATAAATGCAGTACTTTAAACAAATACAGTAACTGTATTTTTCATTGTAAATGATGCAGCAGAGTTGTAAGTAACATAATTATTGTATTAAAAATATCAGTTGCAGGTACTGGCACTTTTCTATTTCCCTTTTAAATTATACCATAGAGATGATCCCAGTGCACAGTTCTGATACTGTGGTCTTGTAGCTGCATATTAGAACCTTCTTCTCCTATTACAATCATACCTTAGAGAAAAGAAAAATGTCTGAGCAGACTTTTTAATAGGAATAATTTTCCATGCCTCTAGTTTAAAAATAAACAATTTTATAATAAAATTATTTATTTGTAACTGTTTGTACTTTTTAAAAGAATAAAGGCTGTTTTCCCTCGATAGTCATTCAATAAAAGAATGTATTCCAGGAATTAAGTAATCACCTGCTATTTTTAATCTTTTGTCTAGCTAATTTTCAGAACCTGAGCAATTTGCAGAATGTGAGAAGTCTAGATAATCATGGATTGTGGTAGTGAATTTCAGCTCTAAATTTCTACAATGACTAACACTTATGAGACAACATCTCAATCTAAATTATTTCTGTTCTCCAAAACAGGTCTTCCTCAAGAGGAAGAATTCTTAGAGGAAAGTAAAATAAACACAGAACACTTATGTTAAGTGCACCACAGCCTAAGTCAGGTGCAGAATATATCATCATCATTAAAACCATCAAGATTTCAGGTTGTCTAGCCATTTCAGAGCTGAGAATTTAACCTCATCTCAGCCCTTGAGAAGTAGAGAAGATTTATGATCAAATTTCCTTTCTTTGTAAATACTAAAGTAATCATTGGTAACAAATACAAAAATCAGGACTCAGACTCATTTGTCACCAGCAAATGATGCTTCCTTGGCTGTTTTTACTTCATCTGGTATTTTCCTTACATCTATGCATGAATTTCATAAGAGCAGTGCATAGGTCTTTCCCTCCCAGAACTCTTAAATTTGGCATCAAAAGGTAGGTATTGTGACCTCCCTGATGCCTTCCTGCTTTTTACTTGTGCATGCCAGGTACCCACTACTCCCCTTTGCAACAGGACAGGGGAAGGAAAAAAAATTTAATAAAAGGCCCATGAGTTGAGATAAGGATAGGGCAAGATCACTCACCAAACACCATCACAGGCAAAACAGACTTGACTTGGGGATATTAACTGAATTTATTATAAATCAGAGCAGAGAAGGATAATGAGAATAAAACAAATCTTAAAAACGTTTTGCCCCCTGCCCTCCCTTCTTGCTCTGGGTTCTATCTCATCCCCATCTCATACTCCCTGCCATGGCCCAGGAAGGCAGGAATAGGGGTTTCAGGAGAGGAGTCCTTCCCCTGCTCCAGCATGAGGTTCCTCCCACGGGACACAGTTCTCCACAAACTTCTCCAGTATGAGTCCTTCCCACAGCAGTTCTTCACGAACTGCTCCAACGTGGGGTTCCTCCCACGGGGTGCACTCCTTCAAGAACAGTCTGCTCCAGCATGGATCCCCCACAAGGTCACATGCCCTAACAGGAAAGCTGTTCCAGCGTGGGCTCCTCTTGATTCTGACATCTTAAGAGTCACAAGAAAACTTAACAATCTGCCCAGAGAGTTACAGGGAATGAGAAGGGGTTATGAAATAGGGTCCTGCCCTATTCTTGCAAAAGGTGGAAAAGGTAAAAATTTTCTTAAGAAAGGATGTTCTTTGATGTTTGATCTTTGAATACTTTCAAGCCTAATCAACAACAAAGATTTAATCTGTGAAACAGATAGCTGCCAACAAGCAAGCTCTAAGTGATGTCCAGGTGTTAGAAAGGCAAATTACTTATCCACCTTGTTAAGGTTTAGGGCTTGACAGGATCTAAGGATCTCACACCTAAAGGGAGGTTAAACAAAACTTGGGAAGAAGGGTAAACCACAAAGAAAGCATAATTTATGGGCCACAAGGACATTTGGCAGAACATCCAAGACAAGGAAGAAACTAATAAAACCAACTCAGCAACTGTGCTGAATCAGCTCCAACTGAGTAAAATGTAATTCCGGCAGGGGGAAATCTGCAGCCACCAACTCACAGACCACCAACCCGGGAAATTCACTGACTCAAGAGAGACTGAGTATGCGGAATAATTAGCATGAGAAGGCAACAGAATCATTAACCAATAGAAGACAGAACATTAATTAATAAGATAACCATTTAATTTATAGGCAATAAACATTAATACCTTTGTTTGGTAAAATATATAAACAGTAAAAAGTTTTGATAGCTGATGTGCTTGATTTGTGGAAACCTCCACCTTGCACCCTGCACAGAATAAACAATGTCTGCTTTCTAAACTAGACTGGGCCTGTGTTTGAAGAGCTCCTAAAACTGGCAACACTCCCTCCACAGCTTTGCAGATCCCTGCCAGCCTGCTGAAGTGCAGGCTTCCAAAGGATTCACTGTCTTCTCTTGGGCATCCACCTGCTCCAGGCTGGGTCTCTTCCATGGGCTGAAGGAGGATCTCTGCATTCCTGTGGTCCTCCATGGACTGCAGGAGCACAGCCTGACTCACTGTAGTTTTCACCATGGGCTGCAGAGGAATCTCAGCTCTGGAAGCTGAAGCACCTCCTGTCACACCTTCTCCACTGACCTCAGTGTCTGCTGAGTTGTTCCACTCACATTTTCTCACTCGGCTTTTCTTTGGCCGCAGAGATGTGTTACATCTGCACAATAGCTTTTTTCCTTCTCAAATATCTTATTACAGAGGCATTACTGCCATTGCTGATGGACTCGCTGTGGCCAGCAGCAGGTCCATCCTGGAGCCACCTGGCATTGGCTCTGCAGGACATGGGGAAACTTCTGACAGCTTCTCACAGAAGCCACCCCTGTAGCCACCCCCAGCCCCCACAACCTGCCTCAAAAACCCCACACATACTGAAGCAAAATACATCAGCAGAGCAATCATTGAGGCCATTACCATTTTTCTTCTGCTTTTGTCAGACTCCAGGACTAAGCTTTTGTAGTGAAATTCCTATATTAGCATATAAATCTTTTAAAAGAGATTAATTGTTACAAATCAACAAAGTTGCAAAGAGACACTCTTGGAGCTGGGATCTTCATTCATATGTAATTCAAAGGTATTTGTGCTGCACAGGACAATTACACCCTCAGGGTACACCAGTGGTTTCACGTGGAGTGGACTGTATTTCTGTATTGTCTGGGTCTGATGAAAAGAAAATGTTTGCAGGGTGCACGGAAGGATGATTCACCATTGCCTAAGAAGGCAAAATTAGCATCTTGATTGTCACAGTTAAACACAAATGTCTTAAAAAAACAAGTGTTTAAAAAAATCCAGCAACTCATTTTTGTAAAGGCAGATTCCTTTTCAGATTTGTTCTTGTATTTGTAAGAAATTGCAAATGATATTCAGGGCATCATTATGAAAGGAAAAGAAAATGTGATTGACTGGATATTAGGTGAAAGGAATTTAGAGACACCTCTGAATGATGGTCAGCCCTCAATAACAAATCAGAGGTATGTTTCCAAATGCTTCCATGCTTTCCAAAATCTACGTCTCTTTTTGACCTTTTAAGTGAAGAGCAGCATAAGCCCCAGACAATTAAGAAAGAAAAACTACATTAATCACCTCTTAAGTAAGGCTGTCCATAAGCTTTTGGCAGAAGTAATGTGCTGAGAGCAGACAGAAACCTTCCAATTTAAAAAAAATATCATCTAACATGCACTTTTAAATTATTTCAATGCTTGAATTTTGTTTGATTTCTCTGTCCACTGACTGCTCCCTCATCTGAGTTTTCTTGGAGTGCTTAAGGTAAACTGTTTTGCTCCATTCTTGTTTAATTATTACTGGACAAATTAGCTGGCTACAGTCTATCCAACTGAAAAAACTTTTGTTCAGCAGATTTCACCTAATTTTGCTCACTTCTGGTTATTTATAAAACCTGTAAGATTTCCACAATAAATTAAAAAGAAAATACCAGCCCTTGAAGGAACAACCCCTGTCCACCTTTAAAATAAATATTTATATAAATGCTCAAAGAAAATATTTTCTATTCTACTTTACCTTTATATCCTGAGGTGGATTAGGAATTTCATAGAGAAGGCTACTTATCTCACAAATTATGTTAAATATTTGTATTCTCAAACAAACATCTCCAGAAATATTAACCTATTTTATAGGTTTAAGAAACACTGGAAGGCATCAACATTCAGAGAACTAAGTGGCAGTAAAATTTCAAAACATTTTCCCAACTATTTTCCCTAAAGCTACTTACTGTGCAAAAATGGATGCAATTTTCTTTTGGAATATTTTATAAGTTTCTGAATCAAAAGTATTTAATCAGCATTACCAAAAATCTATTCTACAAAATACTTTCTGCAAAGCAAGTATTAGCTCATATTTAAATAAACAACATAAACTATTGAAGTAAAACAGCACATTCACATCTATAGTCTAGAGTCCGATCATTTGAACCAGGAGAAATGGAAGTTTTTCTGACACTTACAGGATGAAACAGGAAAAACTTTTTACATTTTTTAACTGAACTTAAAAATCTCAACAAACTATCATGTAAAAAAACAGATTTATATAAACTATAGCTGGTCATCACACACAGAAAGATAATTTTAAAGTGCTTTGTCAGCTTCAGAAGAGAAAAGTCCATGATTTTAAAAAAATGTATATAAATTTTAAAGTAATCTGGACATCTTTCTTTCAAAAACGATTAAAGAATAAGGACTTTTTTAGTTATTATGTTAATTTTATTATTATATAACCGTGTAAATCAAGTGTAACATGCGGCCATCATGTGTATGTCCTAAAAACTTCATAAGCTATGACATGACTACTAAGCATCTCCATATGTGGTTTGGAGTTTACCATATTTCATATTTTGGAAAGTTTACCATATTTCAAATGTTTACAGGATGCACTGCTTGTCAGAGTTTTACATAAATATAGAAAAATGTTTGAGGCTGTCTCATTAAATTAAAAAAAAAAAAAAAAAAAGGAGAATTCTCAGGTACATTCAAATGTTAATACTTGTTTTAGAGGTCTTTCTCCCTTATGGTAGGACTAGCTGATTTCTGACTGAGAATAATGACAATAATAACAATAATAATGTTATAAATGAAAATTTATTCAGCCAAATTAAAAATAAAAATAGTTTTATTAGCGGTCAAATTCTATCTAACCAGCCATGGAAGAAAAAAAAAAAAAAACAAACCACAGTGCCGAGCCCGGGGATCGACCCTGGGTGTGCAACAAGGAGTCAGCCTCAGCAGAGGTTTTCCCCTATGCCCACACACCTCCATCCTGGCACAAGCGGTTTTTATAGGGAAAATTCCACCTGAAGCCAAGATTTCAGCAATCAGTCTTTTCTTTTATTCAGAGTCCATATGTTCATAAGATTTTCTTTTTGGTGAAGAGGGATAACAATTAGTGTCCGGAGTTGTTGAATTCCGTGATGAAATTTACAGGAACCCTGCATTTACATATATCTGTCCGAGGATTTCCATGATATCCATCCCGGGTCGTTCACTCGATGGTCAGCGCCTGGGGTCCCCGTATCTCTCCAGACACGGCCCATCTCCTGGCGAGCCGCAGCCTCTTACTTGTAAATCAGTTTCTAATATACACCCGGTCTCGCATGCGGTGGGGATGGCTAGTACAAACGAGCATAATCCAACAAGTATTCAATATTATATATTTCATACAAGGAGTGGCGTGAATTATGTTTACTACGCATAACAATAACTATAATAACTTTCATAACTCTAACAAAATTTAACACCTGAACCAAAATGAATTATTCTGTATTTGGAATCATACATACAATCATCATACATTGTATGTATGTATGTATGTATGATTTCAAATACAAATATGTATTTGGAATCATACATACATACATACATACAATTTGCTGTATTCCAAATACAGAATATTTCCAATTTATAGCTATATTTGCTACAAATATATCAAATATATTCTGTAGTATATACCAGAAATAGTGCTATATATTACAAAAGATGGAGGTAGCATAATAATATTCTTTATTCGGTACACTGTTACTTGAGACAGATATATCCAGAATGTGGCAGACTGGGATAGGCAAAAAACAACATAAATGTTAAACATGGGACCACACTCCCGGTACTAAAAGTGATTCCAGCATTTATTATAATACAAAGGAAGGCCTAAAGCAAGGGGCAGCTCCTGTCGAGGATGCTGCAGCGGGTCAGATGCCCTTTTTATCCTATTTTTTGTCCCTTTGGATTGGCTCCTGTTTAGATCCTTTCATTTGCATGAAGGTTTAATGCTTGATTGGCCCATTACAGTTCCGTCCAGGCTGGCACGTTTCGCTGGGGGGTGATACACTTTACTTAGGTGTAATATGGTACGTTGAGTACCGTATTTCTTATAACTACCCTTTTAACCCCTTTACAATATAACAACCAAACTAACAGTACATGCTTAACAATTATCAATTATTTTACAACAGTTTCTAGCCTATTTTTAACAATAAGCTTATAATTTCCATTGGCAGTGTGGCAATTCCTGATATATATATATATATATATATATATATATATTAGAATAGTCAGCGAGCCAGACAGGGTACAGACAGGAACAACACCCTAAACTTCGTGAAAATGTGCATTTGAATCCATGAAAGAATGGACTCTATCCTGGATAGCAGGTCGGTCATTGGTTATTGGATAAAATGGGCCACCCACCATACTGTGGTACATTTAGAAAAATCAACAAAATAAGTTAATTTTTTTTTTAAGGAAGAAAATAATTACCTATAATTGTCTTTCTCTACCTTTCACCCTGCTTCATATCCACAGACTTCCTTCTTTTCTTTTCAGAAGCACAGACTGTAAGGATTAACATGTGTTTAACAATGCAAGACTTGGCCAAAACACAGAAGTAGGTAAGCCCCGGATACACAAACGCGGGAGGTACCCAGACTGTGGCAAAGACCACTCTGACAGGCCATTGAAGGAAACATTCCCTCCCATGGAGATTAAACTGGAACTTCCTAACTGATGAGGAAGGAAGATGATCACATACTCGTCAGGAAAGAGCAAAGCCATTATAGGGTATTTTAGGTGCAAAAGGATGTTTAGGGGAACGGGTGTGATGGAGGTACATTATAGGTGAACAGGCACAGGAAAATAGAGAGGCAGCGGGACAAAGGGGCCAGTTGTGTGAAATCAAGCTGCAAGTCACCACTCCTGCCCAGATTCCAGATAAGCTCTCTGTTCCGTCTCTGCGTGCAGCTAGAGCACTTCCAGCCAGGACAAGCGACCTGGGCTCTAGCTTGGGGATCTGCAGAGACGCCGGGCCCAACAGCCACACCTTTGTTACCGGGGGAATAAAGGTGTGGAGCAGGGCGTGGGTGTTGGGCTGACACCACTCAGCATTCCCACCGCAGGGACCTCGAGACTGCAGCGACACTCGCCAAATCCCACAGGCGTTACAAAGACCTCCCTTGTAACACTGTGCACTACCAATGGCATTCCAATGGAAAAACACCAGCACAAACATCAGATACAGAACTTCATTGAGAAATTCCATTTCATTGCAGCTGTGGGGGAAAAAGGGTCAGCACGGCCTGACATGGTGACAATTTAGGCCCCTTCAGAGTAAGCTGCAGAAGACAGAAATAAAATAAAATAAAATTAAATTAAAAAAAAAAAAAAAGAGAAGTGGATTTTTTACAAAACGCGCGAGTTACTATTTCCTGGGTAAACCCTCCACAGGAGGCTGGCGGAGCTGCCGCCGCGGTTCCGGGGCCGGAGGGCGCTGGGCGGGGCGGGCCGCGCTTCCGGCAGGGGGCGGATGTTGGGGTTTGAATCGGCCGTCGGTTGGCGCGGCGCGGCCCGGCTCGCTCCGGTCCGAGCGGTGAGTGCCGCCCGCGGGGCTCCGGCCCGGTTGTGGGGCTGCCGGGGCACGGAGGCGGGAGGCCCTGCTTGCGGCGTGCGGGGAGCGAGGCGCGGCAGCCTCTCAGCCCGTGCTCTGGGGAACGGCAGGAGCTCCGGGAGTAGCTAACCAGCCGTGCTCCCGCTCTCCTCCGCACTGGCTGTGGACGCGGAGTGCGGCACGGGGGGAAGCGGGCGGGCGGGATACCGCACCGGACCGGCCGTGGTCCCGCACCGGACCGGCCGTGGTCCCGCACCGGACGGGCCGTGGTCCCGCACCGGACGGGCCGTGGTCCCGCACCGGACGGGCCGTGGTCCCGCACCGGAGCGGCCGTGGTCCCGCACCGGAGCGGCCGTGGTCCCGCACCGGACCGGCCGTGGTCCCGCACCGGACCGGCCGTGGTCCCGCACCGGACCTGCCGCGGCCCCTGCGCCGGGCGGGGCTGGCGGCTGAGCCCTGCGCGGCGCGGGGGCAGCGCGGCCGCCTGAGCCCCATCCTCGGCTCCTCGGGACGTGCCGGGAGCGCTGCCGCGCCCGCCCGGGGCTGGATGCCGAGGGACGGGACTTTGTCGGGACGCGGCTCCGGGGAGTGACCGCGGAGGTCCCGCTGTGTGGAAATTCAGGGTGCACAGATAGCTTCGGGAGACTTCCTTTGTTCCTGTCCTGAGGAAAACGTGCGCCTGACACCGTGCTTCTTGGGGCTGGCGTTGTTTTTTTCTTTTTCAATCTCTAGTTAAAAGACTCTTGAAACGCCTTGAGTTAAAAATTACAGAATGTAGCAAAAGCTAAACACCCACTCTGAGAACTTTTCTAGCTTGATTAGGCAAAGTAGATACATTTTAATTACACCGGTGTTCTAGACAGTGGGCGATAATGCGGTTCTTCCTGCCTTGCAAACAGACAGATGCGGAATTGCATTGCTTTGTTCCTGTGAAAAGCCCCAGAGGAGGAGGCCTCAATGGTTGATCTGCGTATCTTTTAACTTGTAAATTAGAATTTTGGGTTCACTTGCCTGAAAGAATTTGAGAAAAGTAGAGGGAATTGGGGATGGTGTGACGTTGTCTTTTTCTTTCTATTTTGCTGGAGCCAAGGAAGGGTGGGAAGGTGATTTTCTTGTTTCCAGCCACATATGTGATTTGTCCACCTATAAGACTTTAAAAAAAACAAAACAAAAAAAAAAAACTTATGTGGCCTGCGTAGGCAGTTTTTCATTGTACTGCCGCAGGAGCGTGAGAACGGTGAAACTGACAGTGACCATCCTGGGGAAATTCTTAAGAAAGGGAATGTGTGTGAGCTCTGGGTCATTTGCTCCCTCTGTACCTGATTAGGATAGTTATTCCTCTTTATTTAGAAAAAGGAAAGTGTGTTTCTGGGAAATAAGAAGTGACTTATTTAAGCTGGTGTGTCTCTTTAGGAACGTTTTCTTCTAATTTAATGGTGGTGCTTTTGGCTTTGTTTTCCATTTTGTGGCCAAGGTCCTTAGTGTGACTACTCCAGTTCTCAGTTGTATAGGGCACTTGCCTTGTGCCTGAGACTTCTGCCTCCCTCTGTTTTTCTTTCTCAATGTCCAGTAAAATTGCCTTATTTGCAATTGTTTGAATTAGCCTAAAATTTGTTCCTGAAGCTGATATCTGGTAGTCATCAAAACTGGAAATACTGGACCACAGATAGTTGGCAGGCTGTCAGGCTTCTGATTTGAACCTTGGATTTGTTACTGGCTGCTTCCCTGTTCGCTTCAGCCTGCAAGAAGGAGTTGTCTGCCCACCTGAGTTCCAGCCTGGAGATGCAGGCCATCACTTGTGATTCCTGGCTTGCAGAACTTCAGTAATGTTTTCTTCAGCTTCCTAAGGGAAGGCAAGTCAAAGATCTACAGATGTGTTCCTAGAAGGGTTCTGAGAAAGAATAAACTTTTTGGTGCTGTGGTGAAGAAACTAGAGATTATTTGGT
This sequence comes from Taeniopygia guttata, assembly GCF_048771995.1. Taxonomy (NCBI): domain Eukaryota; kingdom Metazoa; phylum Chordata; class Aves; order Passeriformes; family Estrildidae; genus Taeniopygia; species Taeniopygia guttata. Next base: position 37,934,861 of record NC_133030.1, read on the forward strand.
TTGGGTTCGTTGTTTTTTTTTTTCCAAGGTGGTCTAGGGTAGGATGCATGGTGTGGTACACAGTAAAGGGTAGCTCATGTGATGTTTGAAAGAAATGCAAGTTAGATTAGTGTTTGTTTCTAAATAAATTGCTTTCTACTTCAGAATGTAAAATACATTGTCTTACATGGTGTAAATTCCCTTGTATGCATGTCCCAGTTTTGGATTCCTCACCTTTTTAGTTTGTGGAATTTTTTTTTCTTTTGGCTTTTTTGTGGATCAGGATTTCTCTGATTTGGCCAGGATCCTGCATTTTCTCCAAATATTCATAGTCACATCACTACCCAGTTATTTTCTGTTTTCAAGTTCTTTGTTATTAGTACAATCTTTATTTGACCAGAAGTCAGAGCTGCTTCCTAGGTTATCTATGAACCATTATTTCTGTTGCTTAAAATAAGTAAGCACTCTTCTGTACAATTAAGTTTGTAGATAACTAGCTATTGCATTGGACTTTGTCTTCTGAAAATAAAATATATTGTTTGTTGGTTTGGGGAAATAGGTAAAAGTTGCTATATCTCTCATGGTCTATGATTTTTTTTCTGGACAATTACATCCTGCTTTCTGAACCCCTGTCTCTCACAATAACAGTTGAATTATTATATTCTTTTATCATAATCCCACTTGGTTTATGGAGTTTATGGCCTTTTTTATGCAGTTTTAAATAAACATAAAAGAGGTACATAATGTTCATTAATGCACTGGATGTATTTAATGCTTTGTTTCTTTTGCATGACAGACAGCCAGAAGAACTCAGGATGAGTAAAACGAATAATTTTGATGTTCAAAGCACAAAAAGTAAGTTTTTATCAAATAATTTCAAATACCTAATCTGCATATATAATCCTAGTCATAACTTGTTTTATTTGTGCTCAAAGAGCGTGTGAGTTTCCAATAATCAAATTACTGTGTCCAGTTTGAGGCTCTTCAGTACAAGAAAGAAAGAAGTTCTGAGAGGGTTCTACAGAGGCCAAAAGAGGTTATTTGGGGAATGGAGCATCTCTCTCTTGAGGAGAAGCTGTGGGAGCTGGACCTGTTTAGTCTGGAGAAGAGAAGACTGAGAGGGATTCTCATTAACACATATAAATATCTCAGAGGCAGGTGCCAAGAGGGTGGTGCCAGACTCTTCAGTGGTGCCCAGTGACAGGATGAGGAGCAATGGTCACGAACTAAAACACAAGAGCTTCCCCCTCAACATGAGGAAGAGCTTCTTTACTTTGAGGGTGGCAGAGCACTGGAGCAGGCTGCCCAGAGAGATCATGGGCTCACCTTTGGAGACATCCAAAACCCATCTGCACAAGGACCTGTGTCACCTGCTGTAGGTGGCCCTGTCTTGCAGGGGGTTAGACCACATGATCTCCAGAGGTCACTTCCAACCTTAACCATTCTGTGAAATTGTGTTGGAACCACCACTTGTCTCAGGAAATGCAAAAGAAATAACTTAAAAACTTCTTTGGGTTTGTTTGCTGTAATTAGGCTGTTTTAAAATAGTGTTTTCTGCAGATGTTTAAAGAAAGTAACCTTGTGAATTTAGCAGCCAAATCATGCAGAGCTGTGTTTGAGATGTACCATTCAGTGCTTTGGTAGGCTGACACAGTAACCCTATTGTTACTACTGTGACTGTTCTAAATCTTAAAATGTTGTAAATGTATTTTATACACCTACTGGGAATTAAAGGGAAGCTATTAAAAGTCCATGGATCTATGATAGTGGGCTAGAAACTTTAGTAAGTGGGAAATCCTCAAGGTTTTAGTTAAATGTAGTGTTGTCTCAAATTATTAAATGTTTTTAGAAGCTGTGATAGCAACTAGATGACATTTCACATGCGCCTCAACATTGTTGGCTATTTGATAATTCTCTTTGGGTGTTTTGGGAGAATATTTCAATTGGGAGCACAGCCTGCTTGTGAATTTAGCTTGGCTAATAGACCACTCCTGAATCAGCAGGCTGGTGAAGTATTTTCTTTCTAGTAAATAGAGGAGGAACAAGTAGTACATTCTTCTGCATCTGTTATAAAATTCCGCATTAAGGAAAGGGATATCTACTGTCCTTTATCCAGTAATCTACTTGAAGATACATTAAAAGAGGTGAAAGCTACTGCTCTGTAGCTGATGCATATTAATCCAGTACACTCACTGTGTTTATAAACATGATTCTACATTTATATTTTAGTCTGTGTTCTCTGTGGACGGACAGATGACTGCCCTGAAAAGTATGGAGAAAAAAGGACCTATGTGGAATACAATCTCACTGTTCATTATTATTGTTTGGTAAGTGTATGGTATTGATCTTGGAGTTTTCTGTTTTAACTGAAAATAAAGTGCAACTAGTATTTTATACTCATAACCTGTCCTGTCATTGTAACAATTTTGTTATAAAGTTTGAAATGGGAGCTTTAACTCATAATCTTGAAAGCTTGTACTTGCCAGGTGCAGCAGATGAAATAAGTAAATCTCAACAAGCCTTTATTCAAAGCTAACTTCTGTTCGTGGTCCATTTAAAGGAATTAATTAATTCTCCTAACCTATCATAGCAAATAGCAGTAAAGGTACATGTTAAGACAAAAGGAACAGTTTGCACTTGCATATTGCCGCCTATAATAAAAGTGCAGTTTCAAAATTTGAAATGTGAAAATTCCACCCAGTGTGGAAAGTACAGAAAAGGCTTTTTTCCATTTCACAATATTTCTTGCTGGCTGTGAGCTATTCTCTGACATTACACAGAATATTGTTAACACTTAAGTCCTGATTTTCAGTTAAGTTATACCCTGTTGATCATATTGGTATTGTTTCACTAATTAGCAGAAGTGTATAATTTAACCAAAGCTATGGATATAACCTGCAGCTTTTGTTTTCGCTCTTGACATTATCCAAGATTCATATTCTTAAAGGTATGCTTCAGCTTCCTCTCAAACTCTAAATTTTTGCAGGTCTTCAGAATAACATTACTACTTTACAAGAAAAAAGTCTTTTGTTTGTTAATAAATATAATTTGAATTGTTGTCCCCAGTTTTAAAATGGGTGTCAAGTATCAGAAGTAATATAGGGGGTATGTTTTCTCAACAAGTTCTTTAAAGCGTTGATTGTAGATGGTTTAATAGTTTGGATGCTGAATCCATTGAAAACTAAAGAAAGTGGAGGTTTTCTGAACTTACATAAAGATAGAAAAAATTGTTGTAAAATAAATTTTAAGCAGTTGTAAGAAAATAGAGGCCATTATACCATGTTAGTGGTAATTTTGTCTTCTATATAAGGCCCTATCAAATGATAAGAAAAAATCCTATCCTGATGAACAGGTAGGAAAAGGCATGAGTGCAGTACTGAGCTTTAGGACTCGGATATTTTAACTGCAAAAAGCTCATTGCAATATCTTATTTTTTTTGTCTCTACTTCTATTAAAAATTAGCAAAGTGCTGTGATTTTACTTTAATGTAGTGTATGTTATATAAGAAAAGAGTTCTACGAAGAGGCACATGAGTGACAGTTTAATTACTCTTTACCAAATGTCTCACAGTTGGAAAAATATATTTAATTGGTTTGGGTATGTAATCTTACATTTAGTTGAATAAAATATTGATAAAACTAGTTTAAATGGTACTATATTGAAATTATACAATGAGACTGTAAAGAATATAAACAGCATCAAGTTGTGAAACTCTTCAGTTATTTGAAGATTGTAATGTAGCTGCCTAACTTTAAATTATCTTCAGGCTCTTCTGATTTGCCTAGTTACTTGATTCTGTGTTTATTTAAATCTCCTCTAATGCGAATTACTTTTCCTCTTAGGTGACACTTCAGTACAGTTACTTCCTACTGTGCTTCATTATCGTCACAGCACAATTGTCATTCATATTAACTAAGCTAATTTAATTTTACTTCCTCTGAAGATTTATATGCTGAAAGTAATTGACAATTATCTGAATAGTCTGTATACTTCAAAAAGGAAGACAAATACACTACCTTGGCCCTGCAGTATTATACAATACTCTGATGTTATGAAGTACTTATTTTCATTTTCCTGGTTATTGTCATGCCAGACAAAAATGTGTTGTGTATCAGATTTTTAATCATTAAAATGTTTCCATGTGAGCTTTCTTAGACTAAACTTCTCTCTTGACAAGCACAGTATATGTAATTTTAAATCTTTTGGTTAGGTGGAGATTTTAAAGTACTTAATTTGTTTTTGTAGTTGATGTCAAGTGGCATTTGGCAGAGGGGTGAAGAAGATGAAGGTGTAAATGGATTTTTAATCACAGATATTAGAAAAGAAGTAAAAAGAGCTGCAAAACTGGTAAGAAATGTGTCTTTGGGGTCTTACAAGGGGAAAAAGGCAACCTTTAAGTGCTCTTAGTACCTGCATTTTACATTTAAGTAACAAGTATATTTGTGGATTTGTGGAAGCCACAAGGAAAAAAAATCCCTGTAGGAATTGTAATGATTCACCCTTAAGGAGAAGAAAGCACCTAAGATTTTTGCTCATTGGACAGGAGTGACAAAAGTCAGAGGGTCCACTAAAGGTCAGAAAGTTTTATTAGTCATTTTCACACTTGGCCTGGGCTTTGTTGGGAGTTCCTTTCTGGGGATAGGTTTCTTCACCCCAAAGGTATATTTCTTGCCCTCTGCTCTGGTCAAAGCTTGTTCTTTCTCATGGTGTGTCCATACCAGTAGCCCTTGGTTACCACCAACAGTTCTTCTGTGTTACTGCCAGCAGTCCCTGGTTGGCTCCAGAGCCATGTGGTTATCAGTGTTTGAGACATGCACATTAGCCCCTTGTCTTCTGGGAGTCGAGCTCCAAGGGTTTCACTTTGGACCACTGTTTATAGAGTCACAAGAAGAATGGGCTTTAGTGACAGTAATTTTCCATCCTGACTGCAATTTGAGTTGGTAACTTTCTCTGAATTTTCAGTAACAAATAAACTATTCCACTTGGGTTGTTATTCAGGCAAGAAAAAGAAGTTTGTTATAAAACAGGAGTTCATTAGATACCTGTTAGTTCCTGGCGACAGTGGTGAGCCTCAAGAGAGGCTTAGTCCAGTGCAGTTGGTTCAAGCTGAGGCCTGGTTAATATTTGAGATCACAGTGTGGCCTGGATGCTCCATTACAATTCACCCCACAACTGAAGTCAGCTTCCCTGGGCCTCTAGAGTTTGCAACTATTGTTATTCCTTGGGTAAGTTGCAGATAAATAAGAGTGAATTAAACTTTCATAATATCTCATGACATTGTGCTGAGCTTGAAGCTAAGAGTAAATAATTTATAGATGCCTATATATAAATATATATATGTGTATGCCTATTATAGCTATATAAGCTGTAGGTAATGGTAAAATAACTTGTATGTTATCTTACATGTTACAAAACAGTATGCATATAAACCAATACGTAAAGTTTGGGAAATAATTGCATATGTTTACTCTTTGTAACAGAGCTAAATCACATTAGTCTTGCTGCAGTTTTAACCTACTAGCTACTATTCTTATGCTTTTTGTAACTTATTCCTGTAATTTTACTTGTATTTAAAATGTTAATATTCTGTTTCCAAAACAAATTATTTCTAGAAATGTAATATCTGTAAGAAAAAGGGAGCTTCAATTGGATGTGTAACTCCTAAATGCAAACGAAGTTATCATTTTCCTTGTGGGTTACAAAGGCAATGCATTTTCCAGTTTATGGAAGACTTCAGGTGAGTTTTGGGGCTTTGTTGTTTTTCCATTTTCAATTTATTATATTTATACAGGAGGTGACATGGGTTTCTTTCATGGCTTGTTATTGGATAGGCTGATAGTTGCAAATGACATCAGATTATCTAGGAAACAAATAGCTGATTTGTGGAAGACATGAAAGTCAAACAGTTAGATTGTGTACCTAATATTTATAAACTCAATTCTCAACACTTTTAAGTACATGACTTTATGCTTATACAAGTAGTTAAGTTGTTTATAAAATTGAGCAGTAAATTCTGAACTCTGAAATAAACGGCATAATGGTCGATTTGGGTTTGTTTGCCTGTCTCCTGTGCCTTTGTTGAAGTGGCAGAGATTTGGCTACCCGTATCTCTCAGCAGTCAAAACACAGTATCTGCCATTTTGCTGTGTTTCCAAGTTTATTAGAGATGGACTGCAGGGGAAATGGCTTAATATCAAAAGTCAAAAAAATGTTTTCTTTTACTGTCATCTGTCTGGCATCTTGGCTGTAGTCAATAATCTTGCGTGCATTATCCTTGTTGTGAGTTGAGTTTGTAGGGTGGATAGCTTGAAGTCTGGCAGGCACTTAATACAAAACAACTTGAATTATCTCAAGTATGTGTAAGGATGAGGCATTTTCAGAAAGGTTTGTTCTAGAGCTGCATTTCCTGGATGTCATGGTATGGAATATCCCTTAGGTCAGTAGGAATTAGCCATCCCAGTTGTCACCTCCCAGTTCCTTGTGTGTCCCTAGCTTGCTCAGTGGTGGGGAGGGTTGAGAAACAGAAAAGATCTGGACTCCGTTCAAGATCTGCTCAGATGTTTTAGCTAAACATCACTGTGTTATCAACACTGATTTCTTTACAAATTCAAATCACCATACAAGCTACTATTAAGAAATTTAACTCTAGCCTAGCCAAAACCAGTATGTCTGCATTTTTAGCTTGTTGCATAGCACTTACTCATGAGAAATTGATTAATTAATTAATTTTGCGGTCTTCAAATTTTATGAAGAAGGTTCTTAAAATGTTGTTTTGTTAACGGAACCATAAATTACTCATTTTAGATCTTACTGTTGGGAACATAGACCAGTCCAAGAGTTTATGGATAAAGAACATACAGGAGCTTCACAGTGCACAATATGCCTGGATTTGGTTGAACATCTTCCAGTGTTTGCTGTATTGAAAAGTCCTTGCTGTAAAAATGCTTGGTTTCACCGAGAATGCTTGCAGGTAATACAGGTTCTCCCTTTCAGTCTTTCTGCATCCATGGAGATCACATTTCTGTTTTAAAATGATGGAACAATTGCTTACTGTTAAGTGTAGGTAGTACATATGAAGTATACTGTGTTTGAAGAACAGTGCTAAAATTGCATTATGAACATAAAATGATTTTGAGGTTTTAATGCTATTAATTTTTCTCCCCCTGTGGCCCCTCCATGTTTCTGCATGTATGATATATACTTCATGTCTTTGGTACTTTCAGGAACTGAATTTCAACAAGCTTCTTGCAAGTCATTATGTGCAGAATCTGAAAATGTAATTTATCGATCAGTTCTCTTTGGCTAAATCCAGGACCAGAAAAAATTACAGCATTCTTTTTGTAAATTTATGCTGGATTTGGAGAAGTTGACTGAAGAGGATGGTGCTTTCATTTATGAACCTCATTCTAGCATGTGAGCTCTTTCCTTTAAAGGAAGAGAAAATCCTTGCCATTTGCTTTAATGTCAAGTCACATCATGATTGATACCATCTTAAATTACCCATGTCAGGACAGCATCTATGAATGTAATGTGTCTGAATATTAAGACATAATTTATTGTCATCTTAAGGATGGTAGTAATTCAATAATTGGTCTGGTTTCTTTGTTGTGTTTTTTTTTTTTTCTTGGCACAGTATCAAGCTTTGAGTGCTGGGATATTTTTCTTTAGGTGCACAGTATGTAATAACAAGGAGAAATTTCAAAAAGAAATGTTGAGAATGGGCATACACATTCCAGAAAAGTAAGTAATTTTGTTAAGGATTACTCTTACATGAAAACTTTGATAAGCTGTTATAAACATTTATTTTATTCCTAAGAACTTCAGCTATTAATATGTGAAATGTTGGTTCTACCTTCAGTTGTAGAATTGTTCAGCTTGGTAAGGAGTAGCCTACTTCCTTTTAATATGCATAAAAATTTGCAAAGGTGAAATCAGTTATATCAAACACAAAACAGAAAGCTCTGAGAAGTCATTTTTAATGCCATGATTCAGCTTAAATTCTAAACCTAATTAGAAGATAAAGGCACTTCCTAAATGCAATATTTTTTCCTCAATGTAGAGATTGCTAAGAAGTGTATTTTTTAAGTCCAGGTTTTAATTATCTGAATTTCTGTCAAGACAGAATTGTAATTGGCTGATTACTCAGCCATACAGCTCCTATCTTCTGCTCTGTCACTGAAGTCATACGAAAAATAATAAATACTTGAAATCAAAGCAACTTTATGCAAGAGAAAGTCTGTGTTTTATAGTATTATTTCAGTTATTAGCATTTTCTTCCCCCTTCCCCCTGTTACCTAGAACCCCTGTCTGTTACCTAGAATATGACATGATTGATATATTCATATGTTTTTTGCATATATCTTTTTCAAAATACAGAGTAACCCATTGAAACAATCAGAAATAGATTTCTGATATCCAATCTTATGCCTTGTTTACAGGGATGCATCTTGGGAACTTGAAGAAAATGCATATCAAGACTTACTGCATTGTTATCAACACTGTGATGTTAAAAAATGTCTTTGCAAGAAAGGAAGAGACTATAATGAACCTGATAGGTATGATAGAATGGGTTTTTTGACATATTTTTCATTCTTATTTATAATTTCTATTTATGTAAATATTTTGGTATTTTTTGGCATCCTGTTTTAATGTCAAGCCAACACACTGTCTAGACAGTATGTTTGTTTTACTCAATATAATCATATTTCAATACTAAATTTCTCTATCTTGATCTCCTTGTGAAAGCCATGAAAACCAAATTTAAGGGATTGTCAGTTACCTTGTCCTCATTTTATAAAGAATGAAGAAGAATTTGTGCATCAACACAGTACATACCTAAATTAATGTTGTGTATATATCATTCAGAGTTCAATTCAGCAATTTATTAAGTGTTAAAATACTTACAGCCTTTACAAGAAGTTATTGTTAAAGTACTAGACTTAGGTCAGTAGTTTGAATGTTTCCCTAGAGAGCTCTCCTTTAAAAGAATTGCTATTTGGAAAAGCTGACTGGTGGATACCCATAAAACACAGTGGAGTTTGCTGACTAGCAGGATGAGAAGAAAATAGTGCCTGCAATCTGTTGACTTCAGGACAGAGGAGTACTAATAGTCTCATTCAATGCAAGGTGCTGGAACATGAGTAGCTTTTTTTTCTTGTTGCAGGCACTTATGAGTACATCTTCTGTGAAGAAAGTTCCTTGATTAGAATCAGTTCTACCAGACTGATAAAATTATGCTTTGTTGGTTTAGTGTCAGGATTGCATTTACTATTGATTAGTCTTTGTTTAAACTAGCCTCATTCTTCTAGCTGATTCTAAATACCTAAGTTTTTCATTTTAGTAAATGGGAAATAAAGCGTTGCCAGTACTGCGGTTCTCGTGGGACTCATTTGGCCTGTTCATCCATGAAGTCATGGGAGCAAAACTGGGAGTGCATGGAATGCAGAAGTATCTTTGCAAAATCAGGTGAAGTTATGGATGTGACAGTGATTTCTTAAATTATAACTTCAGGTTATGTAAGCATACTTTACAACTAGCAAATTCATTAAATTAATGTAATGTAATCATACAGGGAAGTATAGCAAACAGAAAAAGCGTGCTTTGGCTACCTCTGAAAAGACAAATGGAACAACTTGTTTGCTGGAAGAGCCACCTCTGAAGTCCCCTCGGCAGTCATCTGGATCTCCACGCAGTTTTCTACTCCAGTGTGTAATTTTCTGTTTTCTCACAGAAATTGATCATTGCCATAAGATAATACTTGAGCATGAGGAAATGATGGCTTATTCCATAGGAAAAACGTACATAAAATTGCAAATCAAGTAAAATTGGAATAAAATTTAGTGACTGAAGTTTTCCAAGTAAGCGATGAGCTCTGGAAATTTGCTCTAGTTACTTGGATTTGGTGGCATGTAAACCACTTTTTTAGTTAGGTAAAGATAGATCCTTGTTAAAGGAACTTTTAACGATTTTGTGGTAACTTAAGAATATACAAGTGGCAAAGCTTTAAGTTTGCTTATTGGTATTTTTTCCATTTTAATAGTGTTCTAGAAGTCTAACTTGAAGATAGATGTTCATAATAATGTTTTCCTCTGCTGTAATAAAAACCTTTCAAGTTTGTGGAAACGAATATTTTTAGTTTTTACTTGTGTCAGTCAGGATTTTCATCTGGTGTATGAGATGCAACTAAAAACATATCCTAAGAGCACAACGTAATAAAATACAGAATCGTTATTTTCAAAACTGTAGTTCTGACACTGCTGGACTTCTTGGAAATGAAGATACAAATGAGATTCAGTACTGATTTAGGGGGAAACTACTGCTACCTTGAAATAGGAAGTGTTCATTCATTCTTCAGTTGTATCTTCTTAAAATACTGTTTTGGCTTATAGATCACCAAAGATAATGTGCCAGAACTTGTCACCTTGCTCACACCTAGAACAGCCAGCATCCAACAGAGTGACAATGTCCCTATCTCCAGTGATGTCAAAGAGGAACTGGTCCCTGAGGTACAAGTATTTATTCTGTTTTTCTTATTTGGAAGAGTAATCTAGCACATGACTTTTTACTGTATTTCCTACAGACTACGCAAGGGGGGAGGATCTCTGTGTGTGTTTGTATGAAATCTTTGATAGGCTAAGTATATACAGTATCCATATGTATTTGTGTATATATGCAGTATATATTATATACTGCATATATACAGACTTATATATTTCTCTGTGTGAATGTATACAGTCTGCATATATATTTGTGTGTATATATGTATATAGACACTGCAAAAATGAGTATACATATAAAACCAGAAGTCATAGCTTGAGAAAGGCTTCTGCTGTTTGCAGAATGCTAGAGGGGTATGAGGGGAAAAGAATGAAACCTACTGAGAGTTTTTAGGTTAGGTAGCATGGGAATCAAACTCCAGAAATGCATGTTTGTCCTTACTGATGCATGGCTAAACATTCTTTAGAAAATAGGGAATAAAAAAAATCCTAATTGCTTTCTTCTAATTAGACAGGTCCTAAATTTTTAATGTTTTTGTATTTGTACCTTATGAATAGTTAATGACTGTACTAAAGTCAGTGCTAAAACAACATGTTTTAATATAGAATATTCAGTGTGAGGATATACAATTCATTATCTTCTTCTGAGTAGTTAATTTATGGATTCTACCTGATGTGCTACAAATTCTGATTTCTAGTAAATACAGTATTTGAGATAGTTTTGGTTGGAAGCTAGTAAAGAAAAGATCTTGTTTTTTTAAAGGAGAATTTTCTTCCTACTCAAATATACCTTTTTTTGTTATAGTGACAACAGTTGTTCTAATTTGGTTGCAAAACATCTGTAACACAAAACGATAAACTTCAATTTCTCACTTGTTTCACGTTGTTTACATGTCAACTCTTGTGATAATTGTTTGGCACTGTGATGGAGTCACTGAATTAAGAAAATCAATATTTGATTTATGCTAGGGTAATTATTTCTACCTCCTTTTTTCAGTTCTTAGAGGTATTTTAAAACTTGCCACTACAGTGTTAAAATTTTTTAAATACATACAAAATGTTTTACTGATATAATTCAGGCAATACCTGAATGTGCCACAGTATTTAAAGAAGTGTTCTTCTTAATAGATTATTTAAATGTTTTTTGTTGTTAATTATGAATCATAGATTTCATCTGAAAATACATGCAATTTTCTTGTAGGCATTTAAGACAGCAAAGAAAGGAAGTTTCTAATATACTGAAGGAGTTAAAGGTCCAAGTTAAAACAAAAGCAACAAGACTTAACATCAATGCAGAAAATTGTTGGAGTAGTGCTTTAAAAGGATTTAGACAGCGCATCTTCAGTCCTACAAACACTATTGAAGTAAATTTCTCAAACTGCAAAAATAGATCAAAGACAAATACTTCTGCTGTATCAAAACACCATTTCTTCCAGTTGTTAATGCTTCACCTTCAGAATTCGTCATTGTTTGAGGGCTCTTCTGGAAAGAACTTGTCCTTTGATTTTCAAGGTAATTGGTTGCTTTGTTCAAAACCAAATTGGGAAGTATATAACTTAAAATATTTTTTAATATTCAGCCAGTATGAGTGTCAGTTCACAAGTATAGTCCTAAAGGATAAAAATTGGGGATTGATTTTTTTATTTTTTCAATTCTGAAGAGGAATGGTGTGTGGATATGTAATTTTGAAAATTTGGGTTAGTTGGAAATGTTGATGACAACCATGAAAAAACAGCATATAATTAGAATTTTGAGAACTTTTTAATTAGCGTATTTGTTTTCTTTAAGTGAATTTCTTTCTGACTTACTTTCTCTGCTAATTATTTTCCTTTCCTCCAATTTCTAGAGCATTATTTCTCATAGTGTGTTTCCAAAAGACCCCAAGTTAGCTTCTTTGAGTTCTTATGCTTCAGAATTAAATATACATTTAAGAGGAAGAGGAAGTTACATCTCCCAAACGTTAATAGTGGCTGAAGAGTTGGTGTAAAAGAATGTGATATTCCTATGTAAAAATATGGTATTATAGTTTGAACTGTCAGAAGATAGCAAAAGTCATTAAGAAAAAACAGCACTAGGACATTTTATATTAAAAAATGAGGATCAGAAATAATTTCTATGCATCTAAATAAATATATTGTTTTATTTGCAGCTGTAAAAGAAAATCTTTATTTTGAAGCTGGTAAAATGATTGCTGTTTCTCTGGTTCACGGTGGTCCACCTCCTGGTTTCTTTTCTAAAACACTGTTCAGTTGTCTTGTCTATGGTCCAGAGAATGTGAAGCCAGCTTTGGAAGATGTTGCTGATGTTGATGTAGCACAAACAATAAAAATGGTAATGTGCAATAAGTTTGATTTTATTTCTTGTTCAAGACTATATTTGGACTTAAAGAAGGACTTATTAAATATAAATTTTGTTGAAATTAAAAGGTTTATTTTTCACATATACGTATACACACATGTAGTAAACAAGTGCCTAAATTATCTTTTTATGCAGATAAAATATGCAAATAGTCTGTCCAGCCTACAGTCTACACTACAAGACTGCTGTGAATGCCTCGCTGCTGCTGGATGTTTAAGACCTGTAACAGCTTTGTGTGATAAGAACATGCTGGTGAATGACATACTGATCTATCATGTAATCAAGAGAATTGCTTTACCCTTAGAAAGGTTTGTTTTGCTTGAGTTTTTAAACTTCTTAGTTTTTTTCCTCACTGCAGCTCTAAATAATATGTTGCTAAAACTAGCTTTTAGGTATTTTTACTTATTCTCCATTTAAACCACTAAAGTGTACTGTAACTTTCAGTTGATTTAAGTAACAACTGTTAACTAAGTAGTTAAACCAAAAAATTTATTTCTCTACATATCTGCTCTGACTTCTCCTTGGCCACATTACATTCCCTTTTCAACCTTATGAAGAAGGCAGAATAACAGTTTTTAAACTAAGGCATCACGAAGACCTTTGCACTGTAAAATTCTCTAGCATATGTTCAATTCCAATTCAGAATTGCTCAAATTTAGAATCTTTATGTTTTAGAAATGTTTAGCATATGTTTAGAATTCAAATGAGTTTTCTAGAGTTCTAATCAGGGAGTTTGTGTGTGCTATTAGGAGTGCAATACTGTCAGAAGTGTAAGTTGGCCTGCTTAGAACATAAGCACTGCATTGATGTTTCTGTGAGGTAGTGATGACCTCATTAGCTGGAAAAGTTGTGGCTCTTGACTGTTCTTTGTTGGTCTCTGGCCTTACTTCCAATTCACATTCTTCATCTACTCAGTAAAAATTTATTGGGTGCTAATTTTTCCAACAAGCACAGCCTGATTTAAACTTCACATATAGTATTACCTCTGACAATTTTATTAACTCTGTCTCGAAGAGCTATGAAAACTGATTATTTAAGTGAGGAATTTTTAAACGAAGGTCAGAAGAATTTAGTCCTTCAGTTCAAGACCCTCTGGCATGTTTTAACAATCTATATAATATTTTAAAATTAGTGAGTTAAAAAGTAAAACATAATAATTAGTGTATTTAAACAAATGCACTAATTTAAACATGTAAACATTAAGTTAACTTAAAAACTTAAGCATTTAAACACCATGAGGTAGTGGAGTTTTGTGCTTTTGGGAGATGGGCTTAAGATGGGCATAAGAGAGTAGAACAAGAAATTACTTGTCGCTATAAAGGACTGAGTAACTAGAAAGTTGGTTATTTTAGCTGTTAAATGTTCTACGCCACTGGGCACTACTGAAAAGAGCCTGTCTCTGACCGCCTTGCACATCCTCTTCAGATATTTTTACATGTTGAAATTCCACCTGAACCTTCTTTAGGCTGAAGAGTCCCAGCTCTCTCAGCCTCTTCTCAAAGGGTTATGCTGTAGTCCCTTAATCATCGTAGTCATTCTTTGCCAGAACCTGGCACTGGACACAGCACTTAGTGTGGCATTACTGCTGCTAAGCAGAGGAAAAAGATCACCTCCCTTGAGCTGCTGGCAATACAGTTCCTAGTACAGCCCAGGATGGTGCTGTTTGCATTTGTCACAGGCAGAAATAACAGCATATAGGCACATGCAAACTTGCAAAAGCCAAGCAAAGGCTATCTTTTAAGACAACTAATTTTGTCTATGGACAAGGAATTTAAGCTGTTTTCCAAAGGGTTATTTGTAAGAAAGAGAATTGCTATGTTTTCTTACTAAACTTAAAAGTGTATACCTTGTACATACAGTCAAGTACCAGGAAATAAGGTTAATTTCCATATACCAGTGATATTTCTTTCATTTCCCCAAAAAGCTCTACAGAAACATTTAGATTGTTAAAATGAGAGTTAAATGCATTTCCCGAGATGAAACAGGACTACTGTGTAACCTTCTACACATGATTTGGAAAGTGGTGTTGGGGAAGGTTTTTTATATACTATCTTGCAGCTTTATAAAATGCAGAGTTCTGATGCATGCTCATTTTTTTTTATCCCCCCTCTCCTAGTTTTAGGCAGGGTTTGAAAACACTTGGTGTTCTAGAGAAAATGCAAAAGCACCCACATGTGTTCTCTAGCATATTTTGCCACAAACCTGACAGACTTTCAGCGGAAACTGTTTGCGATCTCTTTACAATCCATTCCTCATCAGACGAAGGTGCTGATTTTTGGATGGGCTATCTGCAAGATGTGGAAAGTAAGTTTTGGTTGGGTTTTTTTTTAATAATGAAAAATCTTCTCCTTCTCTGTCTAGGTTATTCAGTTGCCTGGTATACATACAGAATTTGATTTTTAGATTTCAGTGATGTAAATAAATCAAAGTTTTGTTGTCACTATCAGTTCCTATTTGTTCCTTCTTCCCCCTTTTTCTTACTAATTAGAATTTCTGAAACTGTTGCCCAAACCTTTAGAGTGATAAATATCTGAAAGATTTGCTCTAAGATTACTGTGAATTAAAAAATAAAAATCCAACACACAACCGAAGTGATACAGAAAAATCCTCTATTAGATAGATTGTCTGAAGTCTTGAAAGACCACTGTTTTCTATCTTTTCCTTGCAGAAAAGATTTTTGTATTCACTTAAGATTTTTCAGAACTAACTGAAGTGGGTTTTTCTTGCTAAACTTTTTCTTAGGTAGCCATATAGCTGCATATTTATTCACCACATTGATTTGATTTCATATGGGGGTTTCTTTCCTCTTGGCACTTAACATGCGGGGTAATGGTTTATGTGTAATAGACACTCCGTGATAAAACTTAATCCTTTTCTTTTAGGTGGTGACTCCCTAGTGACATTGGAGGATATTCTGCTTTTTGTAACAGGCTCCTATTACATACCATCTGTTGGTTTTGATCCTGAACCTACTCTTAAATTTTTGCGTATAAGGTATCCCATTGGAAACAGACTTCTTAATTGCTTAGAACTTCCTATAACAAAGACATATCAGCAGTTCAAAAATAAAATGGAGCTCACCATCAGAAACACACTAAGGGTTGAAAGGGAGTATTTTTGCTATTAAACTGAATGTTGTAAATTTGAGTTTTCTGTGGGAACATCTGCTTTCAGTTCGCTACTGTATTTTTGGACAATGTGCTTTTAGTATTTTCTAACCTTTCCTCCAAAATTATGCTAAAAGTTGTAATGTTATGAGATGGAAAACAATTTTCAAATGAAAAAAACTTTATCTCCTGAATAATTTTTTTTGAAGTTGACTTTAAGAGTCCTACATCTCTTGCAGAAGTAGTTTAAATGTCAGCTTTTGCTGTAGACAGGTATGAAATGTTACCACACTCTGTAACAGGTAAGTATGTGGATTGTATCAAATACTTAGGTAACTTATTTATCAAAAACAAACCAAGTACATTTTGAAGATAATTGCTGAAGAGCATTGTCTTGCATAAAACTGTGATGCAGTTTTTCAGTTCTATGTGTATTTTTTCAGTAATTGTTTTGTATTGATTCATTTACATTCTGATGGTTCATAAAAACCTAGGAAAATCAAAATACTTGTAGATTTATGGTCATTGTGGCTAGTGCATTGAAGGTCTGGAGAAAACAGGTAAAATAATACAGCATAAGAACAAAATTCAGTTGAACTTGTGTCTGTTTTTAAACAAAATTTTTGACATTTGCACATTTCTGCATTCTACTGTCATACATTAATTTTTAATTACTCATAGAGTCAAAATAGTAAAAACCAGAAGGAAATATTGAACATGCAACAATAAGTGGTCTTTCAAAGGGAAATATAGGAGTTGGACTTAATGTTGAGTGTGAAAGAATAAAAGTTCATTGCTCATTAAAGCATGTTAACTTGTCTTCCATTAAAGTATTTTCATTTGACCATGCACTAAAACTCTCTGTTAAATTAAAGGCAGTCTACTATCAAGCTTGTCTTGGCCTGACACTTTTCTAGCTTTGATTCTAAATTCTTCCAGTTCAGTTGTAGGCACATTCTGGACACTGTATAAAATTTATCTTAGTGCTCCAGTAATTTGTGCAAATGGCTGGGCTATTAAGCTGTAAAATATAAGTAGTGAAATTCCTATAGAGCAACACTTTAATGTTGCTAATGCTAAAATTATGACATTAAAAGGACATTTAAATACGTTCTTTTTAAATGTATGCTGCTCTCTGTTTTGAAATTATACTATTTCCTTCTGTTAGTTTTGACCACCTGTGCTATATGTCCTTAATGTAAGCTGTGCTATAGTTGTAATATAGATACATATGTATCTCTATGTGTCTATGTGTATGCACATTCTTCAAAGTATTGGAAAGTAATCATACACTTTTATTAATGTAGCTTGGTTTGAATTGAAAATATAAGCAGGATTGCTTTACATTTGAATTCCTTGGAAGGAAGTATATCCACAGTAATTATAAATTGATAGGTGCTTCTGAAAAAATAATAGAAAGTCTAAGGAAATCATTGCAAGTCTTTGATCAGACATTTCTCATTACTAATGCCTAAAACAATCCAATCTCATCAGTCTTGTCATAATAAATTTAAGAATATTAGAAATTAAGACAGGATTAACAGTAGGTTCTGCTTGTTGGCCAAAAACATATTCAAGTTTCCATTAAAATAAACATATCATCTCTTGGAAAATGTAATTTTACTTGTTTACATACTAAGTATTTTCTCAGTGTCTTCTGTTCTCCAGTAATATTGTGTGTTTCTGATCTTTGCATAATTTTTGACTCTCATTCTGCCAATAAATTCTTTGTATTCTTAGCCTTCACATTATAGGAAGAGTGGTTGGGTACAAATTTGTTTACATGATAAGGATTCATATTGTATGTTTGTGTTTTAAAAATATAATGAGTTTCCTGCAGAAATAATGTTATACTTTAAAAATTAGTGGAGTATTTGTTTTTCTTGCCTAGCTAATGATAAATGTGTTCTGTAATGTTATTCTTCCATTTGAGAATTACAGATTTTACAAAAGTAGCAAGCAGTGTGAGTAATTTTCAAGGACGAGGACTTTTGGTACCTGCAGGGACAAGAGAAATTGTTCAAAATCTGGAACCAAATAAACAGCATTTTAAAAACTTCAATGGAGAAAGAAATAATAAAACAATGTGAACATAAGTCTTCAAAATATACCTGAGATTATAGAGTTCACGTCTTTTACTGCTGAATACTTTTGAACTCAGCAGTTAAAAGGCTTTTATATAAAGGTAGAACTAACCTATATGCCAGGTGTAAAAAATATCAACTTTAAAACTATCTGCTATACAATGCTATATCCAAACACTGAATTTGTAAAATGAGTAAAAACATAGCATGTAATATTGCTTGAAAGGGTTTTTCTTGCACAGATTTTGTTCCCATTGTGTAATACTGACATGTACCTGTTCAGGACAAGTTGTCTTTTCCTTTTCTGTTGATTTGATCAGCTCTATCTAGACAGTCCAATATAATACTTCATATGTTCAAGTTGTATTCCTGAATGGTGCTATGGAAAGGAATTTTCTCATATTCAGCATTTATTTGTATAGACCAGTCACAAATTTGAACTGTTCATTAGAATTCCATTGAATAAGCTAACTTCCAGGCAGAATTGCCTGCCTTGTCTTGACATTGTAAGAGCAATTTATATAGCTGTAAGGACCCTAGTTTTTTTATTGTTGTAGCAGATCACTGAAATGCAATATTATGGGGTAGTTTTCATTTTACATAAACATAGCCTGAGGCACACCTGAAAGCAGGCTGCTTACTTTCAGTATTTCTGTAACACAGGGAGAATAACTGTGTGTGGATCAGTTGTGTATTAAATATATTCTTATAGAAACTGCATCTTTTATAAGATTTGTCAGCATCATGAAAGAACTTATTGCAGTCCTTTTTGTGTTTGGCCAAAAAACTTCAGCCCACAGTTTCTGCATCAAACAGTTTCAATCTGGAATTGGCACATCAAATAAGCTATAATTTTCTACTAAATGGTAATATATTTATATTAGTGGTCTTAATATGGTCTCCTTAATGTAGATGTAACAAAAAACACCATCAAGTATTTTACCTCTCTGTTTGAAAAACCAAGGAATAAGAAATTTGTGACTTGCTTTTTTACCCACTCAGAGGATGCTTGTCATAAAAAGCTGTTAGCTTTTTTAGCTGAATGAAGAGTGAAATATAGTCCAAAGGAGAAAAAATTTGTTCATACAAAAAGTCTAAACCATTGTGTGCTGTACCTTTGATTATTTTCATTAACATGATATGTCCTGGAATTTGAAAACATGAGAATTTTGAGAGTATTAGTTATTAATTCACACTCACATTCTGCAGATGCATTTTGAAAATAGTATCCAAAAAATTAAAATAGAAGTCTACAAACTATGACTTTCAAGTATATTTTGAATCTATTTTATATGATAAAACATGTTTAAAGCTCAAACTTTACTGTTTCTTACCTAAGGGAATCACTAATAAGAAAAAAGAAAAATTAAAATATGATTTTGGAGCATCAAAGCATATATATATACAGAAAGTAATTTTCAAAATGTTAATGATTTTTAAAAAGCTACACTCTAACCCTCTGATTTTTGTATTACATAAGTAATGTTATTTTTAAAGTTAAGGTATTTAGAATGTTATGCAATCCAATGTAATTTTGTAAATTTTTCTAGCTCTAACTTGAACTCTGCAGGATCAGTGCCTAAACTGTTGCATCTTGAAGCAACGTTTCGTAGCATCAGTGTTGAAATAATCAGTAATTATGGGAAATACCGTGTATATGTCCAAAGTGCAATAAAAGGTTAACTATGTAGCTTCCGTGTTTTTATTTTGTTGATTTATGTATTTTTAGCTCTAGAAGTGTTATCACTATTTTCTGTAGTTTCGTTTGTGTAGATTTACATAAAGGTGTACATGGCATGTTTATCCGTTGTGTCCAGAGCTGAGCCGGACAAGGCCGCTCTTTCCCCGTGGGATTGCTGTGAGGGCAGAAAGGCAAGGGGCCTGTGGGCATGTGCGAAGTGAGGCGAAGGGAAGCAAGCTTGTAACTATATTCCATTCTGGTAACTCACTAAAACTACATTACTTTATTTGTAGCTAGATCCTTGGTTTTGAAACATCAGTCTTTCCATTTAGTCATGAGGTGCTTCTTATCAAAGCTGTTTCAGTGGTTTCTTCTTGAAACTTCAGTCTGAGCGTACCCTCCCCCGTACTCAATAGCAAAGCGGTGCAGAAGGCCGTCCCCGTGCTCAGCCGGGCACAGCGCAGGCCTGTGTTTTCAATCGTCACCGCCGTTCCGGGCCGGCCGCTGCCGCGGAGCCGGGCCCGCCCCCGGCCCGGGGCTCGCCACGTGTCGCGGCGGCTGCGCAGGCGGCGGCAGGGCGGGGCGGCCGGGCCGGAGGCGCGGGAAGATGGCGGCCGGGATCCGGGAGAAGCAGACAGGTGAGCGCCCGCCCGCGGTCCCCCGCGCGGGCGGCACCGGCCCCTGCCGGCGCTCGGGCGGGAGCGGGGCCGGCCTCACGCCGCCGCCGCCGCGCCTGCCTCTGGCCCCGCGGGGCGCGCTGCGGGTGCCGCCGCGCCTCCGCCGGGAGTCCGGCCGCCCTCTCAACCCGGCTTGGGTCTCCCGGCAACGGGGTGGCGGCCCCTCTGCTGCCTTCTCCTCGCCTCTGTGGCGGCGGGACTTCGGAGCCTCGGGCCGCAGCTCTGGCAGGGGGACCCCGGCCCCATTGGGCCCCAGACTCCGGGGACGTGGCTGTAGGTGCCGCCGAGGTGTGGAAGGCGCCGCCGGGGCGGGACGCGGCCGGGCCCGGGCTGTGGGTGCTGCCTTCTGGCGCGGCCGTGGGAGCACCCCCTCCGTTTGGGGTTCTTTCTGCTCGTGGGAAGGATCGTCGGGAAATAGCGTTTAATGGTGCAAAAATAAAGCTGCTGTTGTCATGTTCATGTTAAGACAATACAGGGGCATCCAAGTGTGTACTGTCCCTCAAGAAACTGGGAATACGTTAATAACAACTAAACTATGCATGAGGACTTCTGTGAGTAAAGGGTTTGTTAGTTTAGTCCCTTCTTAAACATTGCTGAGAGTCCTTAATTGATTTTTCTCTGCCTTGATGCTGCTTTGTAAAGCCTTGGACATACTCCTAAAGCACAGGTAATGTCAGCTCCATAGTCTTCTACTTCCCTTTCTTGCTGAAGTTGTAATCAGTAGTTCAGCTGTAATCTCAACACTTTCTCCTTGACAGCTGCAGTATCTTTGGTGGTATAGAGAATTCCAGATGCATTTAGTTAGCATGAAATGTTTCAAATCATCTGGCTAAAATCTCAGTCACGGTCTCTATGGACCTTTAATATATTACTACTATGCTAATTTTTTTGGTACTACTGTACTTTTTTGTAATCTCATTCCTCTGCCATCTACCATTGATAGTGCTATTTGATGTTCTTCTGAAGTCCTTTGGTTATCGTCTCTTTGCTATCTTTCTAATAAAGCCTATTTTCTTTGAGCTTGTATTCTGTACAGCTTTATTCTCTTCTATTCTGTTTCACAGTGTTCATGGTGTGGTTTGGGTTGAAAGGTACCTTGGAGATCATCTAACTCCCTGCCTGCTATGGACAGCAACACCTTTCACTACATCAGGTTCTTTAAAGCCCTCTCCAGCGTGGCCTTGAACACTTCCAGGTATAGGGTATCCACAGCCTCTCTGTACAACCAGTTCCAGAGCCTCACAACCCTCATAGGGAAGAGTTTCAACTTTATATCTCATCTAAACCTACTGTCTCCATTTAAGGCCATTCCCCCTTGTCCTATTATTACATGCTGTTGTGAAAAGTCCCTCTCCAGGACTCTTGTAACTCCATTTAGGTACTGGAAGGCACTATAAGGTCTCCCTGGAGCCTTCTCTTCTCCAGGCTGAACAAAGCAAACTCTCTCAGCCTTTCCTCATAGGAGAGGTACTCCACTCCTCTGATCATCTTGATGTTCCTCCTCTGGACTTCAGTCTAACAGGTTCAAGTTCTTCTTATGTTGGGCCCAGATGTGGGTGTAGTACTCCAGGCAGGATCTCACCAGAGGAAAACAGAGGGGCCCCTCTCTCATCCTGCTGGCCACACTGCTTTGGATGCAGCCCAGAATACGGTTGGCTTTCTGGGCTGCAGGTGCACATTGCCAGGTCATGTCAAACTTCTCATGTACCAACACCCCCAAGTCCTCCTCAAGGTTGCTCTAAATCCATTCTCTGTCCAACCTGTATTTGTGCTTGGGAGTTCCCTGACCTAGGTGCAGGAGCTTGCACTTAGGCTTGCTGAACTTCCTGAGGGTTACACAGGCCCACCTCTCAAGCCTGTCAGGGTGCCTCTCCCTTCTCTCCAGCTTATTCAGGAGGACTTTCTTCATGGAAAGGGTTATACATTGGAATGAACTGCCCATGGAGGTGGTAGAGTTACCATCCCTGGAGATGTTCAGCTGGACATGGCACTTGGTGCTATGATCTGGTTGAAAAAGTGGTGATCAGTCAAAGGTTGGACTCACTGATCCCGGAGGTCTTTTCCAGCCTGAATGATTCTGTGATTTTTTGACCATACACAGCTTGATGTCATTGGCAGACTTGCTGCAGGTGCATTCAGTCCCACTCTCCATGTCACCAATTGTTACTTGATTATTTCAGTAAGCCTTTACAACTAAATCCATGTTGTGTTCTGTTAAAGAGGTCTTTTCCAATGAGCTAGATTCAACAACTAAAATGTACTCAGAAAAAGGTTTCTTATCGTTTAGTTATGGTCTTACCATGTATGTGCACCATCTGTTGTGACCTTTATCCTGGTTCATAACCAGGATTGGTTTCATAACAAAAGCATATAATTGTGCAAGCGCAGTAAAAACCTGATCCTTGCCCCAGAGAACATTCAGCATTAATATAAATGAAATGACAAAATGAATACAAAAAAGGAACTCGGACACTTGCTGAATGTTGCCATGATTGTCACAGCACGTTACTAGTCTGATTACTCTTTCTTAGCAGAGAGCTTATGCCAAGTTTTACTTTAAATAATAAACTCTGCAATGCAGCTGCTTCAGCTGTGGTAGTACCAAAGCACATAACGATACAGCTTTATATAAAATTGCTCATATGGCTAAAGATGTCACCAGCAGCGAGGGGCCAGAGAATCCAGGAGCAGCCTGTAATCAATTTTCAGAGCTGCTTCATGGTGTTTAAAAACGAAAAGGAAAAAGTATGAAGCAAGTGGAAGGCTGGAGTCCATCAAGACTCAGCACTCAGTGCTAGCTTGGATTTTCCCACATTTGTGTTTCACTTCTAGTAATGTCTTTTGAAAGGGCAGTACACAGGAGGAAGCAGGGCATCAGAAACACTGCCTGGCCATGCATAGATGATAATAGGACAGCCAGAGTTCACTGAGGTTGAGCTGTGCAGCATGTATCTTGAGAAAAGATAAGTGCTTCTGCTGCAACATTAGTGTTAGCAAAAATGTAAATAATAAAAAAGGTTGGATCTTTGCTAAATGGAGCTGGTCATATAATGGTGACACAGATAGACTGAGACAGCTAGGGCTGAGGTAGGCAGTGCTGCCTTTGCAGTACCTACAAATGCTTCCAGACCTCAGTGTCACTTTGGAGTCAATCATTTAGTAAATCCTATTGGAAAATTCTTCTTATCACATGAGAGAAAATGCATGCATGAATTTATGTACGGTAAATCATGCCTGACCAACCTAATAGCCTTCAGAGATAAAATGACTGGGTTTATAAGCAACTGCACAGTATTTAATTTACCTTGACTTCAGCAAAGCTTTTGACACCATGGTGTTATATCCAAGTTACGATGTCATGGACTGGATAGACGAACAACTAGCTACATTAAAAAAACTGGTTGGATGGTCAAGCTCAAAGGGTTTGTAATTAATCACACATAATTACCTAGAGGCTGGTAACAACTAGAGCACTCCATGAGTGTGTTCTGTGACCTCTCCTGTTTAAAATGTCTATCAGTCACATGGAGGGCATTGTCAGAGTGTACTCTGATTAAGTGTGCAGGTGACAGCAAACTAGGGGAATCTCTTCTATTTGAGGGCAGAGCTGCTATTAGGAGGCATCTAGATGGACAAGAGGAATGGGCCAGTGGAGATCTTATGAAATTTAATGATGACAAATTCCTGCCCTTGTAAAGGAAGAACCCCTTGCACATACAGGCAGTAATGTGGGGGGTTGCAAGACTGGAGAGCAGCTTTGTCAAAAAGACCTGCAGGGGTCCCAGTGGACCATCAGCTGAAGGGAGTCAGCAGGGTGACCAAGGTGGTCAGAGGCCCTGGTGAGGCTGTAGCACTAAGGCTTGTTCCACCTGGAGTTTTCTCCTGGTGGCTTCAGGGTGGACTCTACAGCAGCCCCCAAATACATATGGGCAGCAGTGAGAAGATGGCCCTTTGTAGTGGTGAATGGCAGTAGGGTGAAGCACAATTGGCATAAATTGTATAATATAAACAAGCTGTTCAAACTGGATGTAAGGAAAAGCTTTTTCTCCACAAGGACAGTCAGTGCCACGGGTTGCACAATGTGGTTGTGGCATCTCCATCCATGGAGAGCTGACTAGATAAAGCTCTGAGCAGCCTGGCCTAGCCTCAGAGCCAAGCCTCCTTAGGCAGGAGGCTGGACTGGAGGTCTTCCAAGATCCTCTCCAGCCTGAGATGTCTTGTGATACTGTAGATCCCAGGAACTGCACTATGTTCATTCAGCCAGAGTCAGAATTGTTTCTACTGCTCTCCATTTATGAGCTAAGTGGTATCCATCACTCTAATTTCTTCCAAGTTTTTCCTCTGCAAAACTCTGTGATGATTTTGTTATGAGATTTAAGTGAACCAGCACTATAGCACAAATCATCTTTTGCTGCTAGTCAAAGATAGGAGAACAGGACATACTGCGTTGTTTAATCAGATAAATAAGGATTCATTACATAACAAATTTATAAATTAGAGGTAGGTAAAACAATCTGCTTTGGTTTGTATGTGGAATGGAAAGTTAAATTGAAGTTCATTCATCTTCCAGAGAGTTTTCCTGCTAAGGAAAACTAAGGTATTTTTGTATCCCTTAAACCGGCAATTTCTTCATATGAGTTCTCAAAATCTTTCAAACTGTGTATTGATTTTAGTCAGGCATAAAGGTATTTTTTGTTTGGTGTGTACGGTGTTGTTCCTGTGGGGTACGGAAAGCAGACTGGGAAATAAAGCAAACTAGCTCCCACTGGATAGAATACACCTTCAAGAAGATACAGGAATTATTTTTAAGGCAAACCATGTTACAATATAGCCTGTATAGCTAAGGAGAGTTAATATTTTAGAACTTGTTTCTTTGCCGTTTGCTGTGTCCTTTGAGTCCATAAATTCTAGCAGATGTGAGCCACTTGTCAGTCAAAGCTGCATAAAAATAATGAAAACATGACTTCTTTTATTTATATTTTGTGATGGTATTCCTTTCAAATTAAATGTATAATGAAATCCTGCTAAAGTCTTCAGTCACTGTTGTTGAAGTGTAAAGAGAGTAAAGCATTCTTTGGGTTTATTTTCCAGTGGCTTTGAAACGTATGCTGAACTTCAATGTTCCTCCAGTTAAAAACAGCACAGGAGAACCAGTATGGAAGGTAAGAACTTTTGTAATGGTGTTCAGAAAAGTTCAGATTTGCAGGTTTTAACTAAATCGAGTTCATCTTTCTTTTGTTATTAACTTCTACAAAATATCTTTTCCTGTATTGTAAATACATAGAAATGAGTATCAGAACTGCTGAAAAAATACCAGAGTGAGAAAGAACTCCATTCAAATGGAAGAATTATTGATAGCTTGAAGAATCTGAGCTCAGGCTGGCTTTATTACCTTTAAAATGTAACTTGTAGGTCATGAGGAGTTTTTACTACTATGAAGCATATATTCTGTCTCTTCATCTGTTGTCTTTTTTCACTAATTCCTATTTTCTCTTCTGATTTTCCTCTTGTTTTCTCCAAAATGCAGTCAGGAAAACTCTGCAAACTTTTGTTTGACAAGATACTTTTCAGGAGGTGGAAATGGTGGTTATTTTCCCCCCTTTATCACCAAGTTTCCTCTTGTTTTTTTCTTTTATATTTATTTATTTGTATGCACAAATGGAAGTCCATGACAAACTAATGGTTTATTATAAATTGGTATATGTTTAGATGTTGAAGCACTTTTGAAGTTAGGGTAGTAGTTCCCTAAACCTGAATTCCTGTATCCACAGTATTCTACAGTATCCACTTTTTACAGCACTTTATAAGATGATGTGTATCTGTTTCAGGTTCTCATTTATGACAGATTTGGCCAAGATATCATCTCACCTTTGCTTTCAGTGAAAGAGCTGAGGGATATGGGGATCACTTTGCATCTGTAAGTACTTTTAAAAAATTGGGAATTCTTTTCTTAAAAGAACATTATTTAATATTCCCCAAAATAATTAACAAATCAATGAAATATCATTGAATAAATAACTGCTAGAATAAAAATTATACACTGACTTGTTCCTAAAATCAGATGCCATTACACAGAATCTGGGAGTGGAGAGATCGTTCCAAACACTGTTCACTAGGATTTCTTGCTCAAAACAGGCCTTCTTCAAAAATAAAAATTAATCAATAGTTCTTGCGTTGACATTTGTCTCTACAAATCCTTTTACAGTCATATATGTTGAAATTATATTTGCACAGACTGTTTCATAGGACTGTGTATGTTCTTTGCTTATCTTTTTACACATAGATTTTACTTGTCTGCTGTCAAACATCTGAAATCTTCAGGTATTATTTTAAGAGATTTCTCATGTCTTTTTCCCCAGAGTACATTTACCTAGTCCATTGTCATTCCTTAGCTGTGGTAATAGTCATGAAGAAACTTTGAACGTACGTGCATTTTTTTCCAAGTTTGTTAACTTTTGCTAAGTGAAGGCTAGAAATGGAAACAGTTCAACCTTACACATCAGCAGAAACATGAGAAAAACATGTAAGCAGCTTGTCTTCAAGCAGGAAAGGCAAGTTTAATAGAATTAAATATAGTGGTTTTTACCACATCAACTGTTCACATATGAACTTTGTGGATGCAGTATTTTAGTTTCCTCTGAATGGATAATCTGTTCTTGAACATTTGTAAAGCCTTTTCTCATCTTTGAATAAAATTTGAACACATCTGTTAATATATTCAGCCAAAAAATACACAAATGTGATTTCTTTTCTTGCTAAAATTCTAGCTAAATGTAGAAGGCTATTGTAGGAAATTTCATTTGTCTGTAAAAATAAATAATTTAACATTTTTATTTTATACATGTCAGAGAAAAAACACATTGGAGATGTCTTTTTTCTTCCTGTCAGGCTTTTGCATTCAGATCGGGATGCTATTCCAGATGTTCCAGCTGTTTACTTTGTAATGCCAACAGAAGAAAATATTGACAGAATGTGCCAGGTAACTTGTATCTGTAATGTTTCAAAAGAGCCCACAAAATAAGGTGTCTGAAGTAATCCTGCAGTCACCAGAATGTGACTGTAACTACTAGCACATATTTGTCAGAAAAATATTACCCAAAATATTATTATGCAAAATTTCAATTTCCCAGCAAGTAGAAGGGTAAACATGTCTCTCATGTGTTTCAGAGAGAGTTTGAGGAGTGAAAAGACAAGAGGCAGTGGGTACAAATATTCCATTTAAC
Organism: Taeniopygia guttata; assembly: GCF_048771995.1. Lineage (NCBI taxonomy): Eukaryota > Metazoa > Chordata > Aves > Passeriformes > Estrildidae > Taeniopygia > Taeniopygia guttata. Next base: position 37,962,466 of record NC_133030.1, read on the forward strand.
ATTAGAAAAAGCTATTTTAATGAGGGTGGCCGAACACTGGAACAGATTGCCTGGAGAAATTGTGGAGTCTCCATCATTGGAGAGGTTCAGAACCTGACTGAACACTATCCTGAGCCACCTGCACCATTTGGTACTGCTTTGAGTGGGAAGACTGGGCTAGGCTAACCTCAAATTTTCACATTTCTGGTAAGGAGATGGAGGGAAGGTTGTAAGCTTTGCCAAAGTAAGGAGAAGAGCAAGGAGTATTTTTGGTCAGCAGTAAGGTGTGGAATAGCAATTGCTGCCTTTCTGCTTAAGTGTCATTTCCTGTTTTTTTGCAGTTTTGTGGTAAGTTGTCTATATCTGGATATGTAATCAAAACACCATGTGTAGAATTGTATGAACAGACAGCTAAGCACTTCTGAAGGTTTAGTTTGATTGTCAGTAACTGTAACATTAAATAGTAAAAGTATGATTTCTTCTTTTAATTAGTCAGGAATGTATTAGTACTTATTCAGGAAATTTTCCATTCTTTTAGGATCTTCGAAACCAGCTTTATGAGTCTTACTATTTAAACTTCATTTCTGCCATTTCAAGAAGTAAATTGGAAGATATTGCGAATGCTGCTATAGGTGCTAATGCAGTTACTCAAGTGGCTAAGGTAAGATAGTCCCCCAGTCCCTAATATTAGCACATTAAAGGTGTCACTGCATTCTTATTTTCAGGCATACTGGGGAAAAAAACAGAACCTACAGTTATCCCAGTAACACAGCTTAGTACTGTACTTCAGCTGTCACAAGTCAAAGTGTTGCAAGGCTTTTGGGCTAAATGATAAGAGGGGAAATACAGTGGTTTCAGAGGATTCCTGATCACATCCGCTGAATAAGTGCTTTCAGTGTATAGATGTTTCTGTATTATCTCAAAAATAAACAAAAAGAGCAGTAGGAGTGCAGTTCTCATTAGAAATAATATTTCATATGTACACACTTTTACTGAGTACTCTCCTGTACCTTTATGATTTAAAGGCATGTGTTAGGGATTTACGTTTATTTTTGTTGAATGGCTGTACCAAAACCTGTAAATTACTAAGTAATACACTTAAATACATTCACTTTTTCTCACTCCAGTTAGTACTGCTGGCATGAGGGAAAGAACCCGTTGTGAAATAAAATGAACACTACTAGTATTGTTTAAGCCTTAGGTTCTCAGCAGCAGGAAATTAGTATAGCACTGTAAACTAACTTTCTTTAATCTGTTTTTCAGTTGTGATGTCTCATTAATAGTTTATGTTATAGAGGAGTTTAATTTTTTTCCTGAATACACAGGTGTGTTACAGAATAATTAGAATTCATGAGCTGTAATGTCTTATTGTTCAGATACTGCCCTCTTTCCTCTCTCCTGCCTGAGAGCTCAGTGCTGATTATGTTGTAGTCCTTCATGTTCATAAAAAGGGAGCCTGTAATAATGAAATGTCCTCCGCGTGTTTTTTCAGTGATACTTGGCTGCTAAAACTTTGTGCACAGAAACAGTTGAACAGTCCTGGCACTTTCCAGTGCTCTAATATTTGGGATTAATCACTCAACCCTTTCACAGGCTTTTTAATTCATAAATTATATATTGTATTTTTTAATAGATACTTCTGTAAATTGTAGCAGTAAATCACGTATAGTTTATTTTTATGCTTCACTCTGAATTATTCTGACCATTATTCCTTGCTTTTTAGGTGTTCGATCAATATCTTAATTTTATTACTTTAGAAGATGATATGTTTGTATTGTGTAACCAAAACAAAGAACTTGTTTCATACCGTGGTAAGTAGAATTTTTATAAAAATTATACAGGAATGTCTGAAATTGAAATTCACTTTTGAAGTTGTAGCTAATAACCAGCAATTACTTCATTTTGCTTTGATCTGCTCACAATTCAGGATAATCTGTTCGTTATGTAAAATCATGAAAGAAGCAGTTCTTAGGTGTTAATTTCAGCATGTTTTATTACATGGTGATTGTGGTACTGAAAAATAGATACATATTTTAAAATAACAAGTGTGGTATAGACATTTATGGATAATAGCACTTTTTATAGAACAAATAATGTTGGACAGATTACATATTGTTTTCATATGTAGATAGTCACTGTGGGTGGGAAAGGGCATTCTAGACGATAAGTAATACTGATTGCTTCTGCAAACATGTGAGCCAAGCATGTCATCTTCTTCATAAAGTTTCAGAGTTGCAAGTGAAGTCAGCCTCCTGGAACTCTTTTTTTTTTTTCTTGATACTTCTGTTCAACTTGGTTTGGAACCTAGCAGGAAAAGCAAGTAAAGCAAGTGGCTGCCTTAGGTCAGTGGCCTTGGTGCTATGGCAGCTCAAGTCAGCATACATACTAGTTGTCATAATTGTCCATGTGATTTCCTTCCTCCAGTGTGCTGATTTTATGTACACCTCTGACCCATTCAGTGTGCTAAATGTACAGGGTGCTACCATTCCTGCCCATTACTCTGGATGTTACAGGGTATGTTTTCTGGCTGCTTCTGCTATTGTTTTCCTCTTTTTTACATCAGAACCAGTAATTTCAGACCTGCAGGATCTGAAATTTTTGCAGCAGCTCCTCATTGCTTTAGTGTAGTCACAAAGTCACACAGCTAATTCTTGGTGCATAGAATACTCCCTAGTGACCAGACAGAAATGAGAAGTCTCTGCATGTCTAATATTTAGCAGTAAAATTTTTCTCCTTTCTTTTCCAATATCTGATGTCAGTACCTTTCTTTAAAACTGGATCCATAATAACTGAGTTGTAGCTCACACTGGGGATTGATTCCATTGGCAGAATGAAGGGGATTTTTGTTTGAAAGGCAGATTTAATTTTTTTCACTAAAACCTGATGTTGAAGAGTTTTAATAGTAATTGTTTTGTGATGTGTTCCTGTGTATATAAAGTTACTTAATTGACTGTCATAAGATTCCTTATGCTAACAAGGAATTTGAATTAAAATAACTGAAAATGTTTTACACCCATCAGTTTCTATCTGGCTTGTTTTCCTGTCTTGGGCTGCTGAAATTTGCCAGCATGTTTAAACCAATGTAGAAGTGGGCTGTTTCCAAAAGCTCATGGAACAGAAATCTGATCTCCCACAGGGAGTGATGTGTTTTCCATTAGAGCTTGGTAGCTGATCTGTCTCCTTGTGTGAGTTCTAGATCTGACAGAGACAGGCAGTAGGAGTGCAGAGGTGAAGAAGTGAGCTTTTTTTTGCCTGTGGAGAGTAACCCTGGCAGGAGACTGCAATTTTCATAATCTACAAAAGTCAGTGTAAATCTGAGGGTACTTAAAGATGGCTGCTATTCTTGCAGCAGCCCTGTTGTGTGTGACCACAAATATATCTGAATAGGTGAACTAAGAACAAATATCACAAAACAGGTTGCTTTTCAGTCTCCTGATTCCTTGGCTGTGTGATTGCTTTTACAGAGAGGTAATGTCAGGACAAATAAGCAATATAAAATCCTTCAATTATGTGAAGGACTTTCCTAGACAAAGGGCTCAATACGTTCTCTCTGTTCAGTAATGGACAAGAAGTGATGGGTTTAAATGCAGCAAGAAGGTTTCTGATCAGATATTAGGAGCACTTTCTAACTTTAAAAATAGTGAAATATTAGATTACCTATAAATATTATGATGTTTTTATGACTGGGAAGCTCTTTGAATTGATTTAGATACAGAAATTACATGGGTTTAACTCATCTTCAGAAAGGAGGTTCAACTAGTTAATCCCTCAGGCTTCCTCTGATTCTAATTTTCTAAGACAATGTATAAGAAAGAGTAAATGAGTAATATTGGCATGAAGTTGATATTTGAGACATCCTGTTTCATGTTATTTGAGTGCTTCTTTACCATTCCTTACAATTTGGTTGAATTTTGTAATACAACAGGAAAATGTAGGAGATCTATGCTTACTTTTCTGTAATAGCTGCATTTCCCATAAGCTTGTTAGAGTGGAGAGAGAGAAACTTATGGAAAACACAGTAAAACATTTTGCCAAAAGATGCTTAATGAAGTTTCTCAAACATTGATCTAAGGAGCAGGAATATGAAGTATCTGTGTTAGTTGCTATGGTACAAGAAGAGGAATGTGTTCATAAAATGTGCATGGTAGACAAAATCAGAAGGCACTGACAGTGTGCAGATCACTGGAATGTCAGAAATGAGTACTTTAAACATATTAACAGGATGGGAAATAAATTTTAAAATCCGAGAAGGCAAGAGAGTAAAAATGAGGTTATTTCCCCCCTGTAAACCAGGAGACGATTAGTTGGAGGTAACTACAGAATGATAGCCCCAGTGAATTTCTTCAAAGCTTTGTCATTATAGAAAAATACAGATATTAGGAATGGTCTGCCTTTTTTGGTGCTGATATTTCAGAGACTTGAAACTTCTAATGCTGCTGTCAGCTGAGTCAAAACTTTAGCTTACTAAGTGTAGTTGCTGAAATATAATCCATATCTCTACAGTTCTTCCAGGAGAAAAGCTGGGGGAAAAAATCATCTTTAGAGAATGGTTATGGCTGCCCATGCATAAGTTTAGGATGGAAGGCTTATTAATGTTTAGAGCTTTGAAATTTATTTTTGAAGAAAGAGGATAAGACAATACGGTAATTATGTGAGAAATTTTTAAAGGTAAAGACAAACAAGGATAGGATTTATGGCGTGAATCCTGAGATAGTGTTTGACTTGAGATCTGTGATAAGATTTGGTTTGATATTTCCTGTTGGCTGTTATATTATTGTCACGGTTAGTTACTAAAGAGAAATGTTGCTGTATGTCTTCTGTTCTGACCTAAATGTGTGAAGGAAATCTCTCTTATCTGTCAAGTAAAATATTTCGTAACTTGGGAATTACCCCTAATTTAGAGACTGATGGTATATTTATGAGGAAAAAAAGGAGTCTCTATACAAGAGGTGGGATTTAGAAATTTTAAATATAGATAACTGCATACTATAATTAATTATTTTATACTGGTAATTCTTGAGAATTTTCCTGAAAAATGTTAGCCAAGTGGATGGCCATTTCTCTTTTATAACGTTTCTTAGTAGGTTTTTGTTTATGCAATACTAACAATCCAAAAGATACCTGTGCAGTGTGAGCAATTTAGAAATTATTGTATAGTGTTTGACCTTATACAGTAAGCAATAATTAAGTTCTGCCAGTTTTTTTCTCAGAAAAAAAAGGGGGTGGAAACTAACAGGTGTTCTGAGAGGAGCATTCCAGGATGTAATCTCTTCTGCAAGAGAAGCTGTTGACTACTAACAGCCGTCAGATAAGAAGAGGATTGCTCTCTCACTATTAAAATGGCATAAACTTATTTAACCCTATTCTTTTTTCCACACTGTTTTAGCCATTAACCGACCAGATATAACAGACACCGAAATGGAAACTATAATGGACACTATTGTTGATAGTCTCTTCTGTTTTTTTGTTACACTTGGTAAGTTTCCAAATTCTAGCATTTTCCATAATCAGTGAGATAACTAGAAGTCTGGTGAATTTATATAGAAAATTAAAAGCAGAATTAGATCTGTGACCAAAATCTCAATAATTCACAAGGTGGGATAATGATCATGCTCAAATTAACGATTTATATCAATGCAAAGTACGATAAAGGTTTGCCTTCATGGGAGTTGAGTCTTAGTCTCAGTACCAATGGGAGGAGAATACTGAAATGCAAGGGTTTACATTCACTGTTTTAAAAATATCCTAGTTTGCAATGAAGATATTAGTGCTTTGAGTTTGGATTTGTTATTCTCAAAAAATAAAATCAACCACCTAAACACCACAGAATTAGAAGAAAAAAAGTCTTCACACAAACCCTGCAAAGATCTAACTGAAATAACTTCCTAAAGGAATAGGAAGATATATTAAGTTTACTTATTTTATTGTGAGTTTCCTTGATGGTTAGCTGATACATTTTTCATAGTGATGACATTTAACTTAAGTTGTAACTAAAATTGGTCCATCTGAGATAGCTTTCCTACAAGGGGAGCTGGGGATTGGTATAGGGCAGTCTGTTCAAGAGAGATTTCATTGGACCTATTCAGTTCTTTCAAGTGTTAGTGTGGAACAAATTCATGTCTTTTCCTCAATCACTTAAAATCTGTGGGTTTGGAATTTTCATATTTGTATAGATAAGTGAGAAACAGTAGCTAAATATTTTGAACCTGAAAGCCAATGGAAAATATGCTGTTGAAAATAGCATTACCATAGATACATCGTCCTGGACATAGCACTGAATTGTAACAGATATATTGTGGTCGTATAATATTTATTATTGCGTTCAAGGGACTTCTGGCCTTTTGAAAATAACTTCTAATGCATCTGTACGAGATAGTTTGTCCCCTCCAACAGTGGATGAGCTTTCTTTCTAGTATATACTCTATTTCTCATAAATTGTTGTATGATGTATTCACTTCTGTAAAACTTTATTTAATATTTCTATATAGTCTTTTTTGTTTAATAGCTAAAGACTGAAAGAGAAAAGTTTAATGTAAGTTTATATTGAATCTCAGAATGTTAAAGTTGTTTATAAAAATAATGTACTAAGGAATCTGAAAATGACAATGCACATAGAAGTCAATGTATCTTTTACTAGGGGCTATACCTATAATCAGATGCTCAAGAGGAACTGCAGCTGAAATGGTGGCAGTGGTAAGAACTGTTTTTCTAAATACCTATCATTGCTTTACAACTTTCCAAACATCACTTTCACTTTTCTCAGTACTAGACAGAGATCTAGTGTCATTGTATCCTTTTCCTTATGAAGGAAATAAAACTGGGAAAGAGATACATCCACTTTCCTTTCAGATTTCATTTCCACAGAACCTCTGTAGAAACTGTAATGTTAGGGAATCAGATAATGAGAAACTTAAATAATTATTCCTAATCTAGATTTTATCAGGATTTTCTAAGAGGCATTATAATTAAGTTGCATCTACCCAGTTTAAAAAGTGGCTGTTGGGCCTTTGTTCCTCTGTGTGTATCAGTAAGAATTTTTTTTTTTATCTTACTGGGAAAGCTTGTAAATATAACACATTTTTAGTATAGCAAATTAAGCTGACATGGATCATAAAAGAGGGATGAAGTGACCAAACTAAATCACAATTAACAATCTCTACAGAACTCTCCTCATTAGGAGTCACTGTGGTTCATGTCTTCCATCTTCTTCACATTTTCTTTGTCAGTGAAATGGTGATACTGATTAAGCCTAAGCATGCAGTGTGCATCCACTCATATTGAGGATAATCTCACTTTTATGAAACAATTGTGTGGCAGTGTCTGCCAGCCCAATTTGCTGCTTCTGCTGTGGTTCCCTCTTGATGCTTTCTACTAGTATTTTTACTTGCATGTTTAGGGAATGGGTGCTAATTGTCTGGGAGGCGATTAGTAGACATAAAGGAAACATCTTCAGTGTAGTCCTGGACATAGATATAAATGCTGGAGGGACAAAATAGATGCAAGATTTCTTTATTTCCTATATGCACTGAACCTAGTCTTCCTGCATTTAAGACATTTATATGCTACAAAAATAATAAATCTTTTCATGTTGATTATGTAAAGAGGTTAGGAAACCATTAGTTTGTTAAAAGTGTTTTTTTTTTCCCGTCCTCAGAAACTGGATAAGAAGCTTAGAGAGAATCTAAGAGATGCCAGAAACAGTCTTTTTACAGGTGACACACTCGGAGCTGGACAGTTCAGGTATTGTGTTAATAATTTTATTTTTAGTATTTGAGTTGTCTGGGTAAGTTACCACTGTACTGAAAACTGTGTTTACAAAATTTTGGTTCAAATTCTATATTAAAAGAATTTACATACTTTCAAGGGAGTTTTCCAATTCCACAGCATAACCCATTTAAAAACTTTCGTAACTATTAAGTGCATGGTCCTAGGACAGTAAGTCAGAAATTATGTTATGAACCAGTTAATCTTGTTCAGCCCCTAAACCCAGCAAGAGCCAAACTTCTGCAAATACACTCTGTTTACAGGACTGTTAAATGCAGTTGGATGTCTGAACATAGCTCTGAGCAATTTTTAGTCCTTTAGAAGAAAGAAAAACCCATTTTCTTGCTTGTGAACGCTATTGCCAGTTTAGTTATATCAAAAGCAAGTCAGCTGATCCCTATCTTGATCAGAGGATACTGCTTGAGGACTACCACCTGGAAAATTAGGGTCTGTTAAGTCATGACCATTTGAATCCTTTGTGGATGCTTGTGAGCATCTGAGGATGTGTTCTCAGTAGCATCCCTGTATACTGTTGCCTCCAGAATACAGGGATTAGTAGCTGAATACTCCACAGGCTGCCATAGGAAGGTGTGTTATGAGAGCTTATACTGTACATGAAAAGGAGGAGCTGTATTGTCAAGACCATTGCTGAAGGAAACTTACATTCTGCTATCTGGGTATAAAACAGTCATCATACGTCTATCTCAAATTAAGATCAGAGCTTGGAGCTTAGATAAAAGGCACAAAAACATCAGTTGGTAAAATGAATGAGCATGAAAAGAGAAAGAATAGTTGTGAAAAAGCAGTTTCTTCATTTTCATGGGAACTGAATTGTAAGCACTGCTTTTCCTTCTGAGGCATGGCTTGTTTTCATTATAGTGTAGCATCATTGCCCTCAAAATTAAAATGCAAGGTAAAGGAAACATAGGAAACTTTAACCAGTTGAATGGTCTCAGACCTTTAGTTTAGTTTTTCAGAATCAGGTGACTAAGGCTCTTGAGATTATATATTTAAGTGAATATACTTACTGCAAGGGAATCTAGAGCATGGAATTTAAATGCTTTTTCTCTGTTCAAATGCATTTCAACTGCATTTTTGTAGGGATAATGTGCTTTAGAGAAATGGTTGTTATCATGTTCTGTCAGCTCACAGTCTTCCTATCTTCACTTTAAATTTTCCATGTAGCCATAGCCCAAGACCTTTAGGCATGACTGCATTTTTTACCACAAAATTGGGTACCAGTGGAATTACCACAGTAATTCCAGAGTCTTTCAGAAGTTCATAATTTATTTTGTATGGACTTTATATAAAAGCAAAGAGAAAAATTAAATCACTTGGAAGTGATATTTTATATTTGAGGATTGTAAATGGGGATTAAGGTCAAATACTCCCCTCTGAAGCAGTTTTTTGGAACTCAAATGTGTATCCACACAAAGATGTATTAGTTAATACTTGAAAAGTTAGTTGCTATTCAGTGTTTCAACTTCTGCTCCCTATTTGTATATTGGTAATTTCACTTGGTATAAAATAATATTTTTATCATTACTAGGCTTTGATTCATTGAACTTATCATAGTGATCAGCCCCAGTTATCAGGAAGGCTGGATGGGCTCAGCAGGGGGCAGTTTTGCTTTTATCTTGAAATAGATAGATAAGGTGGCTGTTACCACTCAGGATGTTACTGGGGTGCTTTAACCATGTTTAAAGAAGTACTAACACAGTATCATCTTTTCAGCTTCCAAAGGCCCTTATTAGTCCTTGTTGACAGAAACATAGATTTAGCAACTCCTCTACATCATACTTGGACATACCAAGCTTTAGTGCATGATGTTCTGGTAAGGATAAATCTGATTTTGTTACCAAAACTATTTTTTACTCAGTCTGTTGTTAAAACTTATTATCAGATTCTCTCTTAATACAAAATCTGTTTTTTCTGTTTTATTTGGAAGTTGTTTTAATAAAGAACAACTTGGAAGATTTTCTCTAGAAGGTTTATTTAGCAATAATTTCTAAAATATTTTAAAAGTTGAAATCTTGGTATCATCAGAAGATTGCTAATTCACCAATCCTGGCTTTTTTTTCCAGTAGCCCATGATCTGCATGTTATGTAATATCCAGACTCCATTAAGTGCAATTCAGTTTTGAAAAAGAAATGCTTTTTATGTGTTTATAAACCAGTTTTGGTTTTAGTTTGAACTTCTAAAAATATTTTTCCTGTTTTTCTCCACAAGGTGGTGTAGGTGTTCAGTGCAGAGTGGTATACAGTCCTACTGTAAGGAGTCTAAACCAGACTTTTAATTTTTTTTTTAAATTTAGATAACCTTAAGCTTCCTTTATTACCTCAAGTTTATTTTATAAAACTAATAGTAGAAATGCACTTGAATGATAGCTCATTCTGTTTACTTCAGATTTGTGGATTTTGTGTATAAATGTGGAGTAAATAATTTTAAAAAAAAGGAGTAAGAGTAGTAGTTATCTGGAGGTTTTTTTATATGCTGAGAGTTATTTGTGGAAATAATTTCAATATCTAGCTTTGAGAATTATTTTGGATTTATTTATTGAGACTGTTAGAGGCATACATGAAATATGCACATGCACATACGTACTGATATGCAAAGTTGGTGGTGGACTGTATAGCCATCCATAGTGCCCAGAAACTTGTGTTGCTACGATGTAAATATTTCAGCACTAATATAATGTTTTAGGGCGCTTGTAAATTTTATTTTATGTAATTAATTCATTATCACAAGTCCTCTCCTCTTAAACTTAAGGGTGCTTTCTGCAAATAACAATTTTTGGCCTAGTTTCTTTAGGAAAGGGGTACCTGAAAAAAACACAGTTTCCACTGAGTTTTCTCCAGTAGCTGTTGAACAGGCTAGAGACTTTCAGGTAGAAGTAGTGAATTTCTACAGGTTTCTTTTTAAAGTAGTGTTGGGTGGCCTCAAGCATGAGTTGAGATAGGACTTCAGTTCATCAAGATACAGAGTGATCAAAGATGTACTGGAAGCTGAGTACAATTAGTGCTACAAATCTGGTGGGGTATTGGAATAACACTGGAAGATTTACTCAAGGATACTGGCTCTCTACTGCATCAGGCTTCTGTAGTTTCTCTGGACCAACCTGTTAAATGTTGCAGCTTAAAAGTACATAGATCAGGAATTTTTATAGTGAAATTGGAACCAAGTGGTCTGTGGTTCCACAACAAGGGCAAATGTTTAATTTCAAAAGTAGTCAAGTTATTCACCTTAAAGGCAAGCTTGCCAAACTCTTCACATACTGAGCGTAACATTTCATGAAATAACTGCAGTAGTCTTTTAAGGGACCATAAATTCGAACCATGAAATTGTTACCAAGATGTTGATTATGTAAACTATACTTTCAAACAAACTGGGTTTTGTTTAAGGTCTCAGTTACAATAGTCCAGGAATGCTGTGCAGTGTTGAACTACCCAGGCACAAAGTTGAGTGCTGCATCTGTTGAGATTATAACCATGCTGTTTCTACACATAAACATGCTTACATGAGGAGATTTCTATTTATGAATAAAAAACCTTTCATCAGAAAGGATACAGAAAAATGTGAGGCAAGGTTAGAAAGCCTTATAGGACAAAATGGGGAGTTGAAAGGAAGAGCACTAATCAAGAAGAATTATTTTAGGAAAACCTGGAAATGCTAAAACTAACTTGAAAACACAGGTCACTGGTGAGTTAAAAGTATCCAAAATGTAGATCTCCATTAAAAATTACAGCTAAATATGCAATCAGATTAATTTTTCTTCTGTTCAAGTTTTTATCAAATAATGTGTACTTGAAATATACTATTTTTTTTGCTGAAATATTAAACACCTCTGTAAGATGAGGTTTGTGCTCATCAAGTGTATGTGTTTCCTTTGAGTAGCTACTTGGTTATGTTTCTGTTTTGGCATGGATCATTTGTAGTATTTAAGTCCCTGCCAAGGGATAACTAGAAACATTTTAAAACTTTGACAGTTTCACTCATAGTGATCCATTTCTGTATACTTTAATGAAAATAATAAAGTGATGTTTTATTTCTGGAAAAAATATATATTCTAAAAGGTTCACAACAGTTTCTTTGTAGTTGAAGATTTCACTCTATCATTATTTGTCAAGCAAAGAGCACCTTTGAAGCTTTAAATGTCCTTGAAAAGAGCTAGGACAAAGTCAGCAAGTTACTTGTTAATACTCTTTGTTGAAAACCAGAGAGAATAGGTAAGCTGCAGAAAATACAGGGCAGTCTTTAGCAGTGGGGGAAAGAATGAGAAGACCCACAGGGAGCAGTGTGGTGATGTGAGCATAATTTTGTCCTCTAGCAAAGCAATGTACTTTCAATGTTCATGCATCTGTGGAAGACAAAAAACTATATGGAAGAATAGCAGCTTTGTTGCCAAGTTTTGTTTTATCATGCATTCACTGTTTTACTAGTGCTCAAAAAATTAGGGAAAGAGCTGTGAAGGTGTGGCTAAATAGTTCTCATAGTGAATAATCCTGTTGCTGATGTCATCAGCTTCTTGGCAGCTTTGATACATATGTTGTAGTTATGTAAGTGAACATACTTAGAAACACTTTTTGTCTGCAACATAGAAACTTTTCTACTTCAAAGTTTTGGGGAGTTGCTAGAGCACAGTCCTTGCTAAATAACTTATTTTCTGTGCAGAAAAGTGTTCAAAGTTCAGTGTCAGAAGAGTGCTTGCATATGAGATAATCAAATGTCTTTGCATAACATTCAGTGACTTGTTTAGTATTAAACTGATTACAGTTCAGTAACTATGAGTAATTTTGGAGTCCTTATATTGCTGTTATTATCTAGTTAACTAGTAAACTGTTTCCTGTCTTCTTAAGAAGTTCTAAGAAATAGCTTTGTTAGTATTTCTTTAGAAAATACTCTAGAAAGTATTTTGTTGAGTATAAAAGACTGAATAAACAATTAAACTGTCAAATATTTACATAAGATTCTTCTTTATTTTAGGATTTCCATTTGAATAGGGTTAACTTGGAAGAATCAGTTGGAACAGAAAGTACTCCAGCAGGCGCTAGACCTAAGAAAAAAAATAAGAAGTCCTATGATTTAACTATATCTGATAAATTCTGGCAAAAGCATAAGGGCAGGTAAGCCGTAAAGGTATGCAGTTTATATTCATTTAGTCAGTATAAATTCTAAGTATTCTTCATGTATGGCAGTTCTGTTTTAAGCTTATTTGAAAATATTTTCTAGCTTGGGGGCTTTTTTTTTTTAAGGTGTATTGGGTCTAGCTGAGATGAAGTTCATTTCCCCATAGCAGTCCTCACAGTGCTGTGCTTTGCAGTGGCAGCTAGAAAGGTGTTGTTGATAGTGCACCAGTGTTTTGGCTACTGCTGAGCAGCGTTCCCACAGCATCAGTGCTGTCTCCCCAGCATTCCCCCTCACCAACAGGCTAAGGGTGGGCAAAATCTTGGGAGGGGGCATAGCCAGGACAGCTCACCCAAACTGACCAAAGAGATACTCCATACCTTTCCATACCATACCATTCCATTCCATTCCACTGTTCAGCAATAAAAGCTAGGAGAAGGGAGAAGTGTGCAGCATTCAGTGGATTTTTTAAAAATGTTTTTCTCTGGAGCAACTGCTCTGCCTACTGAAGCCCTACTTTCTGGGAAATGGCCGGACATCATCTGTTTGTGGGAAGCAGAGAATAAAACCTGTCATTTTCCTTTGTTTTCACATATAAGCTTTCCTTTTTTCAACTGCCTGTATCTTGACCCGTGATTCTGGGGGTTTTTCTACCTCGCTTTCTCCCCACCCAGTCTTGCTGAGTAGAGGAGTGATAGTCACTTGGTGAGCAACGGGCATGCAACCAGGGTCAAACTGCTGCATAAGGAATGATCATTGCCAGCATCCATTGTCCATGATAACTGTCTGTTAGGTCTTTGTTACAGAGCTCAAAATTGTTCTTACCAAAATTACATTCAGTTATTGAAAATAGTGGATATATCTTCTAGTAAACCTACATTATGTCAAGATGTCATTATTTTTCAGTGATTTGATTCTTCTGCATGATTTGTGTATTGTTATTTCCAAAAAGGTTTCTATTGTCTGGTTCTAGTATTTCAGTTTGTTGATTTAACTGAGCTTAATGCAGACTATTGCATTAGTCCTTTTCCAGAGGTGGCAGAGTCTGTTCAGCAAGAACTGGAATCTTACAGAGCCCAAGAAGATGAAGTCAAAAGACTTAAAAGTATCATGGTAAGTTTTATCACCTGTGTGTGTTTCATGTAAAACATAATAGGGCTTGTAGAGATGCCTAGCCCACCCTGTCATCCCACAGACAAAAATTTTTATTGTATGCAGAATTTTAGGCAGGATACAATCTTAAAAGTAGGACTAGAAGTACCATATTTCATGAGAAGTTTCAATTTATTGTTCTTTTGTGTTGCAATTATGTAACTTCCATACTAACCAAAAAATACAATCCAGACATTAATACCATTATGAGAAAATAGATTCTAAATGTACTGATTTTATGTACGTGTATGATATTTGTATTTATTATGACTATTTTTATTCCTCTTTTCAAACTCTTCCTCAAAACCCAGGGCATTGAAGGGGAGGATGAAGGAGCAATAAGTATGCTTTCAGATAATACAGCTAAGCTAACTTCAGCTGTCAGGTAAGTAGTCAATAATGCATTGTTGTTGTTTAATTATCTGTGAACCATTTCTAATTTTTTCTGTTATTGTGATTTTAGTATTCTTTGAAATAAATATCTTTAAATGGAGACTGTTCAGATTTATAATATAGTCTAAATGCTTTATAATTCTGATAAAGTTAAATGCAGTGTCCTAAACCAGTGCTTGCATATGTAACTTCTACAATGTGTTTGACTTTGGAGTCTTTCCTCAGGAAAGACAAGTAATCTAAGTGCATCATAGATTTGCTTGCACTTTTCTACCAAAATCCCCAACCTCTGCATTCTTTTGTAAAAAAAAGGTAATGAAATCCCCTTCTTCAGGTATGGTTATGAGAATCAGTACATCTGTGCATTGTCTTTTTTAGTTCCAACCTATTCTGTAATTTTAGGGTTTACTAGCTTTCAAAGATCCTTTCCAACCCAGACTGTTCCATAATTCTATAAATATTTTAGTACCTACTGTATACAGTGCACAATTCAACTAACAGTGCAAATCAGCAGGTTATTTTGTATTTAATCTCTTCAGCTCTCTTCCAGAACTTCTGGAAAAGAAGAGGCTCATTGATCTTCATACGAATGTTGCAACAGCCGTTTTGGAGCACATAAAGGTACAATTGCTCTCTAACTTGAGTTTTCTGTCAGTAACTTAAGTCTTTAACTTAAGGAATATATTTA
This sequence comes from Taeniopygia guttata, assembly GCF_048771995.1. Classification (NCBI taxonomy): domain Eukaryota; kingdom Metazoa; phylum Chordata; class Aves; order Passeriformes; family Estrildidae; genus Taeniopygia; species Taeniopygia guttata. Next base: position 37,977,567 of record NC_133030.1, read on the forward strand.
AGGCATTGAACATAAGAAAATTATCCTTCTCCATGTGCTACTTTTTCATAATTCACTGTGTAGCATTACTTAGTGTTGAAGGGTGAGAAAGAATGAATTTTGAATGCCTCTGCATGGGAAGCAAAGAACACCAGCTTTTTTCTTATCAGAATTTGCTAGTATATTCTCATTTTTTTAATGGTGGCCACAACTGTTATTGTGGGTTGAAATCTTTCAAAAATAGGTTTATGATGGAAGTGTTTTGTTTATTTTTAAGATGCATCATGGCAATTCATTACTTCAGTCTAAGTAATGTTCTGTATGTGTTTGTCAGAAGGGCACCATTGACTTCTCATACCCAGAGATGTGGCAGTAATGATGCAAGTTACTGAAGTCATCTTTCCAGCAGGGTCTATGTTAGATGTTTTCTCAGCATGAAAACAGAAATTGTAGATGACACTTTCAGAAACACTGAAATTCTTTTCAGTTTTTGAAGGTGTTTAAAAGACCAAGTCTCTCAAGAAAACCACATCAAATCTCTCAAGAAAATCGGTAATTAGAGAGTTTTACCATGTTTTGAATCTGCCTTTAACATTTGTAAATAATGTAAGATCTGCCCTCACTTATTGTTATTGAATTTTTTAAGTAGTCCATATGAACAAAGGATTAATTCTGCAATTAAATTAATAAATTAATTTTACATATTTATAAAATTGGAGAAGAAGTAGTAAGTGTCTGTGCTTAGCTCATTACTGTAGGAGCTAGTATATGGGCTTTTACACTATTAGGTATGTCAAGTTTCATATATGACAATTTAAAAGCAGTACTTTGATACCACTGAAAAGAATTGAAGTCAACAATATTAATATTTTGATGCCCTGGCTATAAATTAATTTTTCCAGGAAAGATACTGGCATGATAATGGCAGGCCTAGACCAGTAGTATTCTATATATGATTTGTTGGTTGGAAAACAAGTTTCAGAGCAAGATGTAAAACGGCAGTAACATCAGTTTGGCTTTCCAGTATCCTGTTGGCAATGAGCTGGAGTCAGATGCATTAAATGATAGCAACACACTTGATTACCTAGAGGTGGAAGGAATTGCCTTATCTGGGCACTCAGCAAGCCCTTGGCTTGCTGCTCTGATAGGGAGCCTGCTATTAACGAGTGCCCTAGGAGTGGTGGTCCATTCCTCCATGATTCTTAATTCTGGTACTGCAAAGTACTCAGGCTCTTTACCTTCTTACTGTATAAGAAAAGAAAATTGTGAGACAAATGGCCATGCAGTTTCTTCAATATATTGATAATGTACATCTCCATCATCTTTTCTTTTGATATAGAAAGCATCAGTTTGTCTCCAGATATTTAGGAAATTGTGTTAAACTAATATAGACCAATATGTTTTTTCTATTGAAATTTGCCTATGGTAAAGCCTTTTAACTGAATCAATGTAAAATTTATTCCAACTGCTTTCTCCTGACCATTTTCTCCTCTCTTTTCACCCTCCAGTGTTAGAAAAAGTATCTTTCAATCTTGAGCTGTGGAATTTTAGTATGCAGGATGTTATGCTACCTAATGGATTCCTCAAAAATGCTCTCAAAAAGTGTCTCATCCAGTACTTTTAAAAGAAATTCTGATGAGACATTGACTCTGTGGTTAATAGCTTTTATACGCAGTTAAATAATGAAACCAGATTAGGATAAGGCTGAATTTTTTTTTTGCAAGTAAGTGCTGAGGACATGAGGAGGTAGTGAGACACCATGCTCTTCTTCAGATTACTGTATGGTCACTTCTAAAATAATCAGGAAGTGCATTCATTCTTTAAAATAGACTATTTGCATTATCCAATATGGGGTTTTACTATATTAATTATTTGAATATTTTTCTTCATTACATATGCAAAGAATGTAACAAGACCTGCTTTAGATACACTAAGTGAATTTAGCTTTTCTTGTGGTCATATTTTAATGTTAAGTTTACAGCTGCTTTCCACATTCTCTTGGATCATTTTCTAATTCACAGCAAGAGGAAACCAGAAATTAATCACTTACTTGCAGCTCCTGGCAGTTTTTTGGCTTAAGTTTTTAGTGAAATAACGGAAAGTATGCATCACTTTTTCAAGAAGCAAACCATCAAGTATTTATTGTCTGTGCATAGAACAAATGCATCCTTGTTTTGCATTTATTGGTTTTTCCTGTGCTGAAACTGGTGACTGAAGGAATGGACCCAACAGATAACAGATTTAGATCTAGGGTTGCCTATCTAGCTGCTTTAAAGTTTCAAGTACTGCTTATCTTTGCATGTCATTCTAATATGAATAGAATTATTGATGTATATTAGATCATGAATACAAAAAGATGCACACATAATTTTCTAAAATGATGGTTGGGGATAGATTAGTTAACCTCTTTCTAGAATTCTACAGATGTGAAAGTAGCAGATTTTTATATGTATTGTTGTCTGTCTTAAATTACTTGTGTTTGTTTGGTTAAGGGTTTTTTTAATTCCTACATGGTTTTATTATGTATCTCTACTTCTGCTTGATCTCAAAGTCTGATACTTAGAATGATCTCTTAATTGGCATCCCCTTAATAGGGAGTGACAATAGCCTTTTAAGTTTTCAAATTCATATTTTTAAAGGAATTCCACTATTTTAAGTACTCGGTTTTAAATAAGGTTACATTTCGGTCTTACACCATGTGAAATGGTATGTGTTTGTGAAATATGTATGTCATAGTGGGCCAGGCTGTTTTTCTGTAGTTCAGAACTGATAATTCAGTAACCTAGTAACAGCAGCTTTTTCTGAGTTCAGCTACAGTGACCTTCCTACCATCATTCTATGCAGTTCAGTGAAAAGGAATTGGCTGTGTCTGCTACTCGGAGCCTTCTGCCAGAGTTTCTCTTCCTCTCAATAGCAGCACACTATAATTACCTGACCAGCCTCCCTCATTCTGGAGGCAATTATTTCTGGTTGTTCTCTGTCAGCATCTTTGAAAAAGACCTCAGATAGTTTCTTAGAAAATGTCTTCTCTCTTTGCATATTCTCTTGCACTAAAATTAAGAACTTTTATAATGTAAAGAGCATAGAAGAGCATAGAAGAGCTTCCAGCAAGTCTTTACAAAAATTACCCTCTAAGAGATTTTAATGGATCCTGCTTCCACTTACTTGCTTTAAAAAGAAGGAATTTTGTGTTTTGGAGTACAGTGCTCAAGTAGACTTTCCCATGCACTTCAGTAATTTTTCCTAAAATAAGTTTTGGTTTATGAACAGCCTGTTTCTAAAGAGGATAAATTGAAAGCTTTCACAAATATATTTTTTTCAAAAAGCAAGCCGAAGTGTTACACTTTAACTGCAGTACAGAATCCTGTTCCTGAAAGGGCAGCCAGAAAGGTCTCTTGAATGAGATTGGTATGGTACAAGATGTCATAGTAGAAAATCAAGAGCAGGTGGCAGAAAAGGAATAACTGTAAATGTAAATGCAACTTTATTTTATTGGTTTTTATTAGTATTGATTTTCTTCACATTGCTTGCCAGTTTGGCACCCATAAGAACATATTCTTTGCTGTGTTTTTTGTTGAATCTACAGGATTGTTTAGCTCCTATTCCCCAGCTTTTCCTCTTGGCATGTCTGTGAGTTTGCCATTGAGTGAGCAAAATTGCATTTATTTAAATTAAATGGGACATCTGCTTCTTAAGCACCTGTTAGACAAGTTGGCTCTTCGAGAAGTAACTGTCTCATTGATGTGGCATATCTGGGCTATCTATCAAAAGGTAACTAGTAGTGTTTAAGGCTTGTAACCCATACAAAATTTGATTAGGTGTCCACCTAATTCCTACCAAACCAATATAAGAAAAATATTGCCCTAATTAGATCTTTGCTAGTAACTTGTGTTGGTTATCTAGTGAAGAAGCAGCTGAGTAGACTTACAGTTTTGATCCATCTCTTTATTTTGTCACATCAGACAGAGTCTCAAATGTTTTACATTGCTGCTTACCTCTGATGTCCCTATTGTGGATAGAAAAGAAATAGACAGCAGATAGAAAAAAAAATGTGGACCTGAAGTTTTGGGATTTTCAGTTTGGGTTTTTTTCCTTCAAAGAGTGCTGAGTTCATGCTTCAAAAGTAATTGTGCCAAATTTTTGAAGACAGTGAGTGTACGTGTATCATTAATGTTTCAGTTTAGGCTCAAAGTATAGCACATACATGCAACCACTGAATTGTCTTTGCTGCTGCTAATCTGTTTTGTTCAGCAGCCATAGTCAAACACTCATAAAGTTGCACATGTCTGAGAAGAATTTTACCTAATGTGTGCTCCAAGTAAGTTAACAAATGTCAATGTGTTCTTAAAATTGAAAGTAATTGATGTTTGAATTACAAAATTTTATTTAGAAGTTGATCTGTAAACAAATACAGAGAGTCAGTGAATCTTTTTATGTTGTACATTTTTACATGCCATCTGAATAAATTTCTCGTAAACAGATCACCAGCTAAGATAATACAGGCTTTGCCAAATTCAACAGTAATATATTTAACTTTAAAAGATCAAGTTTCCACATTTCAAGACAATCCCCTTTTTATTGGATGCCTTTTGTCAAGGAAAGATATTTTAAACTTAAAAACATTGAATTTAGCCTCACATAACAAGATACTAATGTAGATAAAACACAAAAAGCAAGTGAATGTTATGAAAATACTTTAAAAATTGTACTAGTTTCTTCACAATTGTTTTATGTCTATAGAGAGAATTAAGGAAACTGTAACACATAAAATCTCCAAGGCACTGTAGAATTGAGGTCTCACATGGTTTACCAGATACCAAATTGCATCTGATGTAAGGTCTTGAAAAAAGGCTGGTAACTCAGTTCTATTCAGACTTCATACCACTCTTTTAACATAAGCTCAAGGTAAATACAGCTTGAAAGAAGCTCTAGTCCTTTTTTTTTTTTTTTTTTCTCATTTCATGCAACTTCTATGTAGTCATAGTCACTGAATCAACAGAAGACATTCTTTAAAAGTAGCAGGGGTTATGTCTGAGTCCTCTTCGTGGTAATTTACTTTATAAGCTGTAATTGCAAGCATCCACAGAAGCTTTAAGTTGTTGCTTTGCAAGTAACTGCTCTTGTCAAGGAGTTCAATAAGTGATAACTGAGAAATGGAAGCATTGTATAGCTACCTGCATCATAAGCTAACCACCATATGCTTTCAATATAAAAATATTCTTGTAATTACTATCTTTTTTATTTTGTTTTCTCTTCTCTAGCTCTTTTGTTGAGGAGTTTACAGTACTCAGAAGGTGAAATATCCTGATAGCCTTAGGCTAGAGAAGTACCTTTTTTTTTTTTGAGATGTGGTAAAATAACTTTTTTTAAATTATTTTTTATTTGTGTTCTCAGGAATAATGTTAGTAGAATTCAGAAAAAAAATGTGAAAACAAGACTTCAGAAGTTTTTATGTACTGTCATTACAACAACTACTGCACTGCATAAAAGATGCCACAGCAGTTTTAAATGCTTTGACATTATCAGGCAAAATTTCTCAAATCATTTAACCCTAGAAAAGCAAGGTGACTCTTGCTCACTCTGGCAATATCATTTCAGTCTCACAGCAGCAATGATGTGGAGCTGACATACTTCCAAAACAGCGAGATGGAGATCCACTCTGCCAGTCTTCTGTTTGAGCCAATCCATAGCTGAATGTGTTCAAACATCAGGATTTAGTTAGTTACCAGATACTATGGTTTTGTAAGCTGAGTAGCTGTAACATTGGTTGTGATGCTACATTTTAATGTTCAAACACACATAATGATCTGCATTGTAATGGAACATTTAAAAATAAGTTCTGGAGTGCACTTTTCTATTTTTAGCCTGTAAGATCATGATCGATAAGTGCAAAGCTTGTCTGTTTGTGCAGATGTGCTGCAATGTAGTCATTACTTGCATGGCCATGTGATGTCTTGAGCTTTTGCCTCAATAATTTTGTATAGTCCTCATGCCCATCCTGTCCCCTAGTCCCCCCGTCCCTTAGTCCCATCCTCCGTAAAAAGGATTTTCACAATATCTAGATGTCTCATTGTATAATGAGAGACTTCTTTTCCAGTGTTAACAAGATAATCTAATTATAAACTTATCCATCTTTGGTGTGAGTGAATTATGGCAAGCCTTTGCTCTGAGGTGGTATTTCAGTACCAGCCCAAGTTGGCAGTTGCCAACATTTCTTCAGGATGATGCCTTAATGTATAAGGGAATTTTCCATATTTATCTGCATTGAATAATTGATTTGTGGTATGAGAGCCTGGAGATTCAGAATAAATTTGACATAATAATCTCTTGACCATTATTTTTTTCCTTTTACAACATAGCAATGGGTATGATGGCATGTAGTTTTCAGCTGTGGCAAAGCCATAGTTGAAAAGAAAGCTTCTCTTCCAGATCAGTATTCACAGCAGACACCCCTTGCTTAACTTTTTCACTTTTAGTATGATAATTACACATCAATTTTCTGAGAGTTAATAAAAGCATATTATAATGCAAGCATTAGTTGCTTTTACTGATAATTTATTTAAAGATAAAATTTTAAAAAATATATTTATAATTTAAACTACATACCTCTTAAAAGAGAAAATAAATATTCTTTCACAATTTTAAGATGTTAACCTGAACACTTACTTTTAAACAGAGTCGAAAGCTGGATGTTTATTTTGAATATGAAGAAAAAATAATGAGCAAATCCACTCTGGATAAATCTCTTCTGGACATGATTTCTGACCCAGATGGTGAGTACTTTAAATCTGAACTTGGTATAAAATTTGTTAAGCTATACAATAAATCTATACCTGCTTGGATTTCAGGGTTGGTAAAGGTCAATCTGTGCAAGATGTGTAAAGAAAACAGCTTTTGATTGATCTTCAGTAGCAGTCTAGAAAGTTTAATGCTTCAGTTGAGTAATATCCAAAATATTAGCTGCTTCTGCAGCTCTACTAAAATCTTATCCTAACCCCTTATTTTTGAAGGTCAGTATATTTTATTTTTTGTGCTTTTCTGGTATTTAGTAGTGTAGCATGGCATTCTGTGGTCTGAACAATACTAATTCTTTAAAATCCTACTGCTTGTTTTATAACATATACATACCTCACAAACACAATGAAAACTTTATAGAATTTGATTAGATCAAGGGACTGTAATGTAGGTAGCTTGTGCTTTTGTGAGGACAGAGATGAATGGGACAAGTGTAGAGAAGGGGCACAAGATGCGAATTGGCCAGTTCACTGGGACTCACCTGAAGCTTTGCATGTGTTGATTCAGCTGTGGCGTGTCTCTTTTCATCATGTAAGAGCACGAGCAATGCATCCCAGCTTTTGTGTCAGATATGGGTCACACATATCAGAGCATTGCACACCAGGGGTGCTCAGGTTCCCTATTAGCAGGGGTCACTGGGGGTCTTTCTCAGAAAAGCTGGACCAAATGACTTCTCAGCTTCTTGTACTATTCCAACATCAATTCTTCTTTCAATCTGTCGCAGCCTGTTGTGTGTCATAACCCTCTGATGGATTTCAGTATGATTTGATACCAGTTGGCTGGAAGAAAACAACATGCAGAGCAAAATTCTAAAGCTTAAATTATGATCTCTGACTTGTCTGCATACTGGCAATTATGTTGGCAAACCTCAAGCATTTAGAGACCCAGGGTTCCTGCTCTTTTTCCAGTGTGCTCTTTAAGAAAACGTTTTGTTACTGCATGATTATGTCTGTAGTCTTACAGCTACATACTGAGCTTAATGCCTGCTTGGAGTTTGTATAATGATTCATATTTATAGAAAGAGTATATATACATCCTGCTGACATTCTACAAAAATCTTTGAATAGTGTCCATGCTATATAATCAAAAGGCAGTAGGAGAAATAGTGCACAGTTGGTAGAAATCTGAGCTAAACTTTTAAAGATCTCATAATGGGTCAAGTCTAGAAACTAATAAACTTTAAGGAAATCTAATGTCAGTCATCAACCTGTAATTGAGTACATAGATTCATTTTTATTTGAAGCTAATAAGAATGTGCATAATCTGTACTTTTATTATGCCTTTTTAAAGTTCAGTGTAGAGCAAATGGTTTTCCAAGCCTGATGTATCTTACCAACATTCCTATTAGCAAGGTTCCTGGGTTTTACACAAGAGAAAGATATGATTCACAAGCTAGAGTTTTTCTTCATAAGCTAAGTATTCACATTTTCACAGTATTATGTTAGCATTTTATAGGCATTGCCTAAGTTTAAGTTCATGTAAGAAAAAGACTTAAGTTAAATCACAGTGATTATTTCAGGCATGCTGTCTTGTTAAACTGTCCAGCCTCATATTGTGTGATTCGTTGAGAAATACCATCAGAAAACATTTTTAAAGAATAATACATCCAGTCTTCCCGTGTTTCTGGTGGATTATTTATTGGCATTATATGTGGGGATATTTGTCTTGTGGATGATGGGATCTGCAGAGCTCTTGATAAAAGCACTTAGATGTGACCACTTAAGAGTTTCAGGCTTCAGCCTCCCATTTGTTACTGTGTTCTTACCTACTACTCAGGACTATTAACTGCCTCCCAGTTTAGTGGATATTAGCACACCCTGGAGTAGTGATAAAATGGGAGCTAGGGGCTGCCTGCTGATTTTTCAACCAAATATAAAATTGGTCCCCTTTTTTTGCCAAAGTAGATTGTCTTCAGAATGTTGAGCAGTTTGCCTCTCTGTGCTGTCACAGATCGTAGTCTAGAAAAAAGTAGTGAATATTTGACAGGCAATTAACCTGAGTCTTACAGCTGTTTATCACAGCTTTTTTTGCCCAAGTGAATTCCAGGTGGATCTCCACCTTGAAAGCTGGCGTTTGGTTTAGATAATACAAAGTTTCTTCAAGTTCTTGATCTTCTGACTTACTATTGTTTGGTAAAGGTTAGTAAAACTTACTTTGCAGAGAAGATTTTACCAAGTCATAAATGCTCATTATGACAGCACTTACTCTTAACTTCTGCCAGACTAAATATATGCTCACTTATAAATAAAAGTTGCAGATTAAATCAGATGGTCTCCTGCTGACATAATCCACATTCCATAGTAGGGGAAAACAACCCAAAACAAACAATACAGAAAAAGAAAAACAGGGAAAAAAAGTAATTTTCTTACCCGCAAATACAAGAAAGTGCAGTCTTATAAAATATTGTACTAAAAGTATCAGGATTTTATAATGAATTTTAATTTGAAATGTTTGTTTTGAGAAGTTGTTCTTCTGAAAACTTCATTTGAAACTCTTGTCTTTCTAGAACAGTGATTCTGTTCTAGGAAAATAAAAAAGATGGTATTCAAAATCTGATGTAATAGTTTATAGTCTAAGTAGTGGCTACATCAACCTCTTGATCTGGGAGAGATGAATTTTTATTACATATGAATAATGCTTCCCAAGAATAGGGAGTGTTTTTCTCCAACAAAAGAGGATTTAGGAGGTGAAATCCTTTCTGAAGGCAAGTTGGAAGTTGAGGGATTTTTCTCCTGACTAGAGGTTCATATAAGTGCTTCTGCAGCCCTCAAGTATTTCAGTACAGTGAGCCATAGAGCTGTGTAAGCAAATTGTAGTGCTAAAACATAATATGCTGTGGCTTTTACTTCTATGATTTTTCTTTAGTCTGCTTTTTTGTGGACCTACTTCCAGATAATGTTTGCAATCTCACATTAAACAAGTCATGATTTCTCTTCATAATCTATTTAGTATGTTATACAAAGAATAATATTTACTGAAAATAAAAGGGGGAAGTGTAAAACTTGCAGAAAGAATGAGCACATCTAACCCAACTCTTAATAAAAGTGCTGTATGTCTTTCTTCCATTTTACACATTGAAGAAGGCTGTGGTTTTCAATAACATTTATTGTCATAACTAAAGATCTGCATGTACATATGTATGGCTGCTGAAGAGCAGTTAATGTAGCAGCATAGTTACAATTGTGGTTTTTAATTTTTTTTTTTTTCTTTCTTTCTTACTGCAGCAGGAACTCCTGAAGACAAAATGCGATTATTTCTCATCTATTACATAAGCTCAGCTCAGGCACCTTCAGAGGTACTTATGTTCTTTACAGCTTTCAACACCAAATTCTACCACAAAAGATTTTCATTTCAGCACTAAGCAGATATTTCTGTTTCTTTGCAAAGGGAAGTATGAAATGCCCAGGAAATTCTAAAACTTTAAATAATTTTTTTCTTACTGCCAGGAAATCTGTTCACAAAGCTTAAGCCACCATTTCAAAGCATATTAATGACTAGTAAGGAGGAATATTATATTGCGACATATTTAGATCAGAGTTACTGCAAGACACATCTTAGCATAATTTCTGTTACTCTGCTCCACTGCTCAAAGAAGTAGGTAAAGCAAAACAAAAATACTACTTGTTTCACTCCATCTTCATATATTCAAGAATGATTGAGTCAGTTGACTAGCAGGTGAATGAAGGAGAAATACAACTGCCAATATTTGAATAATTCAGGAAGCAATTTCTTCAAATTTCTTTTGAACTCCGAATGATTAATTTCAAGGAAAACTCTTAAAATGTAGCATTATCTGGTGGAAAATAATGTTTGGTTAGGCAAATAGAAAGTATTTGTATTAATGTAGATTAGCTCCTCTTTGTTTATTATTTACTTTTTGACATTTCACAGAAACCAGCATTCTGTTGGTGCTAGTGTAAAGACTGTTCCATATCTAAAAGTGCACAGGATTTAATTCCACCAACACTTTTCAGTTTAATAGGATCTGCTCATGGCAAATTTAATTTCAAATTGCATTTCCATACTTGGTAGGAAATGGAGTTAAGATGCATAATTACTTTTTAATTTTGTCAATGCTATAACTTTGCACTGCTTATTTAATATTTAGATAAGGATATCTTGTCTTTGTACATGGGGTTAAGAGTAGCTTCAACCTTATATAATTTTCCACTTTATGATTTCAGATTGACTTGGAGCAGTATAAAAAAGCATTGATGGATGCAGGTTGTAATCTCGCTCCTTTGAGCTACATAAAACAATGGAAGTAAGTAAATTCTTTTTTCTCCTATATGAGGATAACTGGTTAATATAGAATGCAGCATTGTATTCAGGAATTATGTGTTACTTCTCTTAAAATATCCTTAAATATTCATTTAGTATAATTTTTTACTGTCATTGTTATGGTAACACATGCAAGTCTTATTTTAAAACTAAGCTCCAGTAGTGCCAGAACACTATAGAACATGACACGTAGTAGTGTCCTTAATGATCCAGGACAGAAACAACTTACTGAATTAATTGAAAAGTTGTGCTGGTTCAGTCTCCAAAGTTATTTTAGCTCATACCAAGGAGTCATGTTGGATATCAGTTATTGTTGTTTTACATGGTTTTTGCATGAAATCTTTGTCTTTTAACTATAAAATCTAACTTCTATTGTATTTGTAGGCAAGAGGGACGCATATAATAAATAGTTACTTCCTGAAAGAGTTTGAAATGCAGAAGTTTTTTCACTGTCAGATGACTAGGTGGAACATTCTACAGCAGTATGTGCCTGAGATAAATATTTGACTTCTATCCCTGCTTTTACAGAGCTTTTACTAAGATGGCTTCAGCTCCAACCAGCTATGGAAACGCTACACCTAAACCTTTGGGGTATGCTTTTGATTAATTTTTTGTAAGCCTTTGGGTTATTTTATATTATTTTAGTAGTGCTGAAAGTGTGGTTAGTGTTATACAGGGCCTGGAACAAAACATCTCCCTATTTGTAACGTTTTTAAGTTACTGACAATTAAAAGCACTCCTCTCCCCTTGACAGTGCATAGTACACACACAGAGAGGAAAATTAAAGAATCTGTGACTAAATTCACAGATTGTCTCAATACAATGCTCTCTGCACCTGCACATTAAATGCACTCTCACAGGAGAGGAATTCAGCAGCAGGAAGTGGATCTGTGTCAGCTACACCTTGAGCTTTAAGTTGTCAGTGGCAGAAGATAAAAACAGCCCTATATATTCAAAATCATTTGAATATATATCTCCTATATAAAAATCTCCTGGATTTGGAGACTGTCAGGGGTGCAAGAACACACTGGAGTGTGCTGGACTGGGCATCTGACTGCTTGTTGAAAGGTGTAGTTACTTATTTCAAGACACACACAAAAAAAATTACTGTGCTAAGGTTACATATATCGCATACAGGATGTAGGACTAGGGTCTTTCCAATCTTCAGAGGATTTCAGTTTCATTGCCAACTTTACTTTCAGGAATGCCCTGTCACTGCCATAAGGAATCTGTGGCACAGTATGGTTAGAGAGGATTTGGGTGCTGTTTCACTTGGGAAAATTGCTCTTTGGGTTGTTGCAGACACTCAGCATCTCTGTTAACCCTGCTCATTAGGATACCCACTTGAAAGGAGCACTCACATCCTTATGTTACTGAAGTTGTAAAATAAACTATTCAGTGGATTAAAGACTAGAGTCCAAGGCTCCCAGCGATAGGTGAGGATCTATCTGGTAGACTACAAGTGTATTCCCATACACTTGATTGCCATGTGATATGAAGAATATATTTTATGACAAACTGAACTACTTGGCACTTAGGTCCTATTGACTTTATTTGGAATTCGATGCCAGTAAAAAGCTTAAGAATACAAATTAAAAACAAAAATATCTTGCACATCACCTTTATTTTGTTTTTTCAGTCTGTTTTCACGTGTTATGAATACGGGATCACAGTTTGTAATGGAAGGAGTGAAGAACTTGGTACTGAAGCAACAAGTAAGTTTAAAAAACAATTTAAAAGTCTATCATGACTATTGTGAACATTTGGAAAAAGAAATTTCAGTACCTCTGTCATATTAATAAAATTCATTGTACAGTGAAAAAAGTAAACATAAATCTCTGCTTATGGATAGATCTATTGCTTTGTAACTTCCAGATATCAAATAAGTAACAAATAATTCACATTTTCTTTGAAGATCTCTTTGTAGCATTTAAGACTGATTTCAGCATTATAAAAAGAACAGCTGTGGAATACTCAACGTAGATTAGGCTTTCAAACAACAAACAATAAACCAAAAAATATAACTATCTGTATCTTTACTTAGAACTACATGCATTGAGTTAATCTATTTCAGAGTGATTAAAAGGCTGAAAATGTTAGTTCTCTGTTTACTTACAATTCAAACATTTCTTTTTTTCCCATGTGAGTGTAATGTACAGCAACCATAATCTTGTAATGTGCATGAAAATGCAAATATATTTATAATGACATGACCACCTTCAAATATTCACTTAACTTTATATTAACTAAATATTTCTGAGCAAAACTTGCATGTCAGTGTACACCCCTACCAAAGAAAACAAACAGCAACAACAAAAAAGAACTGGTTGTAGAACTTGTAGCTGGAATGTTGAATTGTGGTTCCCAGGAACCTGTTTCTCTACAGAGGATACATTATTTTCCCAATAATGTACTTTCATCAGGTGGCAATAAGTAAATATTTCTTTAGAGTTTGAAATCTTTTAATTCTGTAGTATTTTCACGTCAAGATTACTGAAAAAAAATTCATCATATTATAATTTAGTTGAAGAGTCAGAATTTAAATTAGAAATATAACATATCAGAACTAAATAAAATGAAATCTTAACTAAAGGTTTATCTTTCTGACCTACCTAATCTTTTGATTGGCATTGTTTGTTTATTCAGCCTGTTATACACATAATTTATACATGAAAGGTATCCGCTATCACAGAAAAGTTTGAAATTGGGGTCTCAGGTTTCTGCATTTAAATATGCAGCTTGCCTGTGTGTTATATTTTATAGAGAACTCTTCAGATAAACTGTTACTTTTAATAATAAAAAGTAATTATAGTCTCCAGGAAACTTCCTCCTCTTCTTGTAGTAAACATTTTTGTCATTTCTTTAAATGTGTGGCTTTAAAGAGTTAATATTATTCTGTACAAAATGGCTTGCGTTGTTTTGTGCTGTGACTGAGCAAAAAGCCAATTTGCCAATGTTTTCAGGATGTGCCTTTTCTGGCTTTTTATTTCTTTTCCAGATATTTTAGGGTAGCCAGGTGAGAAGCCTTTCTTCCTCTCATTTGTAAGCCTAATGTAGGTCTGTGGTATTTCTGTTAGAGATAACTTTTTATTTTTCCTTCAGTAATTCAGGGATTCACATCAGTTTTCCAGTGTAATATGTAGATCATCCTTTGGAATGTCCTCTTTTGATACATTCTGTCAACAAGATTCATTTCCAGTCCTGTTGCCATGTAACCTCGCCCTCAGTTTATTATAACTGAAGTAGTTTAACTCCTTAATATTCAGATCTTTTGTCCCAGCTGACATTTCCCATGTTAAATAAGGAACAGTAATCTTGAATTTCACCTCAGTTTATTCCTTTGCCAGTCATCCAACCATTTGTTAGCAGGGTTGCTTTTTCTACTCATTTCTTTGACAACATTAGTTCTTTTTTAGAATCCCACAATTATCAGCATCAGCTTTAGAATTTTTTCCTTAACTGCAATGTATTTTTTAATAAGAATTCATATTTTATCACAGCTGCATATGTTGGTAATACCTAAATACAGCTCTGTTCTATCTTCACACTTTTTTTGCACTTTAGGTCTTATCTTTATCCCCTAGCTATATGCACCTCAGATGTTTGCATTTTTTTACAGAAAAGTAATTTAGGTGATAATAAATAAGCTTAACCTTTATGAAGCATAAGAGGAAAACTTTTAAAATAGTAGTTCAGATGCTCTGTAAACTCTTCCATAAGTAATAATGAGCCTGGGAATTGTTCTTTTCAGCATTCTTTTCAGCATTCCATCCATTTCAAATTATGTTTTACAGAATCTGCCAGTCACACGTATTTTGGACAACCTTATGGAGATGAAGTCAAACCCTGTGAGTACAATTGCCTTCATATAGAGAGGTGGAGCAAATGAAATCTTAAGGCTGTGATATGTAATATGCTATGGCTAATTTTTTTCATGAATGAAAAAATCCAGTCATGCTGTATTTCAAGAATAGCACCATTTTCATAATTATTTAATAAGACCTCATTCTTTAAAATAGTCTAAACAATGACAATTTATGGTGTCTCATTGGAACTAATATTTTTTAGATTTTTCCTCTTCTGAGCTTTTATTACACTTGTATTATACTAAACTTCTGTTACTCCTAAATTTCTACATTAGCTGTAGACTGAAATTTTCTTTGCATCGAAGCATTTGGTTTTTTTTTTTTAAAGATCACAATTTGAGAAGTGAAATATTTAGAGTTGTATTAGGGAAGATTACGTTTCCCACATCTTTAAACTTTGCTGTATAGAGGAAAATATTTTACTACTGATTCAGTGATTCTGTTTGGAAGCAGATGTGGTTTTTGTCAGAAAATTCCTCTTCTTGCCTTGCTTCTGTGAAAATTTACTGAGATATTTTAAATTTATATGTTACAAATTTTTGAATTGCTTATGTGTTAGCTACACAGTCAAGGCATTTGCTGGAACTTACAACTAAAAGTAGACCTAGTTAGTAGATTCAAAAATATTCTTCTTTGTCCACTTTTATCTGCATGTATTAACTGTATGTACAGAGAGAAAAATAATGGTAAAATAGGAAAATTATGAACATGCAAGTAATTCTTTATTTCCTTAAACCGTACTTCATAGATTATATATGTCATGATTCTTGGCAGATAATTTGCTTTCTCTTAACAAACAGGAATTGACACTGTTTCCAGTGTTAGACGAATGTTGTTCCTGATTGAAAGACTTGGAAAATATGTATGGGGCTAACTTTATTTAGTCAACCAGCAGAGGTCACCCAGAACACTTACCATAGAAAGCTGAAATTAAAACTATAGATAACTTAGAAGAAGGTGAAAAATTAAACCAGTTGTTTTTAAATATAAACCAATTGTTTTTAAATAAACATTAGCTTCCTCAGACTACAAGTTTAAGAGTTGATTAAGAGAAGTTTACAAGTCATATGAGGATTTTTTTTCTGACTTGATTTTTTCACATTTTACTTAGTAGAAAACAGCTACCAGAACTTTGATAATTTGGAGAAAACATTGATCCTCCCACTTAAAAAGATCAGCAATTGGGCCAATTGTCAGTCAGCAGCTTCCTGTTCCGCTGCTATGGCAGAGACCGATACTCATGGTACAAAATAGGGAGTCCCACTTTTCAAGTCATAGGAGACCAGGCAATCCCTAAAGACTGTTTCTCCTAATCTGCAGGAAAACTGACAGCAAGTCTGGGAGTCAGTTTCAGCTAAAGGAAGAAAGGCATAGAGTCATTGTGGAATGTGTTTAGACTTGATGTACTATCAACAGAAGTGAAATTGTATCTGGAAAAGGTCAATGTGTAGAAATACACATTGTGGCTTCTGTTCGTCTTCTGATGTGTGGGATCCTTTTCTATTTCCCAGAATAGAAAACTACTGCACTGCAGGCAAAACACAAAGGCAGAGGAAAAAAGTTCAAGATTTTATTTTTTACAACGCAGAAAAAGGTCTCCTTTATAGTTCAAGAAATCTTATTAACCACAGTAATCAGTGTATCAAATATACATACAGATAAAAGGTGTAATGCAAAATTAGAGCAGATTATTGAGAAGTCAAGCAATTATTACAATGAATATAAATAATTTATTTTCTAGATATTAACTGCAACAATAAAGGAAATGTATGAAATGTCCATACAAGTTGTACCAGAAACATTAACATATATTATTGTCAGTTGAAATCTTAAACCTATTTAGAATTATATCCTGTGCAAAACTCTGTGGGGTTGTCAATCACTTTGTGTGTTACTTGTCTCTGCTGTTTCTTTTGTCTCCCTGGCAAGGACAAATAAGTCCATGCCACCCATGCTTTCCAAGTTTTTCAGAAGCAGGAACAGCTAGAACAGATCTTATGGGCCATAATACTATCTTGTAACTTTTAAAATGTTTCTAGATTGTTTAACCATAGTTACACCTTTTCTTGAAAAACATATCCAGAAACATTCCTTGATGACCTTAAAAGTAATCAGTTACTTGTGGATATTTTAAATAATAATATTTATTGTTAAAAAGCACGATTTTAGGCAATTTCTTTTAAGGTCAAATTTTAATAAAGGAATATTCTGTTCATTAAACTAAAACATAGTTGCATCGTCTTGATGTCATTTGATTTACTATAGAGTTATGGAGATTCTTCTAAGGATATTTCAGGAAATGGTTTGATTACTGAGTGAGGAAAATCTTTGAAAAGTGAACCTTTATGAAGTGGTTTAGCCTCTGTCAATACAGTATATTTGTACATTTGTATTGACTTAAGAAGTAGATAGATAAACTTTGATATATATTCATGAAACTGTATTTTGGTTAATACAGTACCAGAGGATATGGTACTTTTCAGACTTACTTAGAATATACCTTTTGTGCATTCCAAACAAAAATTCTAATCCAAATTAGTCCTGTTAGATTCTCCAGAAAAACAAATACAGAATGAAAGTCAATGATGTTTCCATGGGTCTTTTTCCATTTTAATTTGAAATATTGAAAACTAAGCTTATACATTCAGAAGTACTTATTTTCTTCTGGAATTGCTTAGGGAAATCACAAATTCAGTTGTGTGTAAGGAAAGTGCTACACACTTGTTTTTATTGGCAGACTTGCTATTTGTTAAAGAAAATAAAATCTACTAGGCTTTCTTTTCCCTGCACCCTCAGCACTGATTTCAGCAGGAATAGTGTATTTAAACAGCAACAATGGAAAATCCCTAGGTTATCACATTTCTATTGCTTTACCACTTTCTGTGTGTCTACTTATACAAGTCCACAGTGAAAAAACACAGCAATAATACATTCAGGAGTACATGTTTGTAATATGTTTATTAACTCTGATTTTTAGTTCTGTCATTAATCTGTAATTCACTCTAATAAGCAGAGAAAGTTAATCTCTTTATCCCAGGTAAAGGTTTCTCAAATATCTCTCAGTTTTAGTCTATCAATATCTGTCCATTCCCAACTCTCTCTTTACTCCAGAGTCACTATACCACCTTTAGGTATGAAGCTGCAAAATCTTGAATGCTGGCAGACTCTGGAGGTTGAAATTCCCAGTGGAGCATACAAAAAGTATTTTACAGAGATTCAGTGGAAATTAGATCTAAATTATTTTCTTTTTAAAAGCCAAACTGCAGGATAAGAGAATTATTTTATGTAATTATATAAAAGTTTGTAAAATCAAATAGATTTATTTTGTGTGTGTGTAGCCACCACATGTATATTAAATACTTTTTAATATTACAGGTAGTTATGCTCTGTGAGCTCTAGTAAATTCCCCAGATAATTTGTCTACTACTCAAGAAGTATTATTTCTACTCTACAGAATCATCAGAATTCAAAGGTTTTTGCAAGTAAGCACACAGATAAAATCAACTGTAGTTCTGCATGCAGTTTATCAACAAGCTAAACTTCACAGTGCCTGAATGAAAATGTAGTATAGAAACAGGAGAAAGCCAAGAAGTTGTCAGAAGGAGTTACTAAGAAATTTTGTTTTTCGTCCATAATAATTGGCAAAAATCCTGCTTGTTGCCAATAAAAATATTGGAAGTGCCTCAGTGTTCTATGTGAAGAAATTCTTTTTCTGTAGTTTAGAGAGTCAAACTTTTCAAATTTTTGTGGAACTCATTTCTTCTTCAAGAGCTTAATTTTGGTTTAATAGTAGTCATAAATCATGACATGAGAAGGATAAGTTACATAACAGTAGCAGATTTTGATCTGTCTTGTTCTTAGCACTCACTGCCGCCAAAGTGTTTTGTTTTATAATGTTAAATCAATAGCAGATCTCCCTAACCTGGAAAATTTTCATGTTTGTTACTAACCATCAGTGTTCCTCTAAAGCTGGTAACAATTTTTCTTTCTGCATGCTGTCTTTCTGTTGGGATTTATTATGCAAGCATTGTATTTTTTGGAAAGTGTGTGATAGTCAATTTTAGGTGAACCAGAAATAAAAAGCTCAATAGTACCCTTCATAGCTTCTCACTGTTGTTTATTCTGCACTGGTTCAGTTATATACACACTTTTTAAATACTAGTGGACACCACAATTATTGTTGAAAGATGTGATGGGAAATTATACTGGTTTGAACAATGTGTAATGTAATATATACAAGCAAAAATTCATTAGCCAAAATTCCAATCTTTTGAGATAAAAACATACTTTTTAATAGGAGACAGATGACTACCGGTATTTTGACCCCAAGATGCTGCGAGGCAGTGACAGGTGAGTTTTGCTTCTTTCCTTTTACTCTGTGAAAAGACTAACTTAAGAAATCTATTTTATTTTACTTGCTGTAAAGGTAATTATTTTAATAATTAATTCTAAGTCAAGACAGTTGGTATTGAAGGAATTCACATCTGGGAACTTGGATCAATCAAATAAAATTTTATAACACTGCAAAAAAAACAAGTGCTAACATCTACGTTAATTTAGTCACAGGAATGTGCATTAATATTTAGCAATAAAGAAATGTTAGAGTTCTTCATAGTCGTACTACTTGTTTTCTTAGGAACTTTGTGAGTTTTCATTGTTAAGTTGAATAGTCATTGGATAGTGCACCAAAATTTATTTGTCACTTTAAACAGTTACAATTTTGATTTGAATGTATCCCTTCTTTAGTAATTTGTTAATAAGTTAAAAAAATATTAAAATTTGGCTGCATTTACTTTTGTTTAGGTAAGTGCACGTTTTATGTTGATGTGCATATGAAGGAAGGCTTGAATATAGTTTATTTTGCCAGTAAAAGAGAGGAAGAGGAATTACATTAGAAGTTTATAAATGTTAATTTTTGCTTTGTATCTTTAACTAATAATTGTCTGATAGTCTCACCTAATCTAATATCCTAGCAACAGAGAAGATACTTAATTTTGATATTCCTTCTAAAAAGAACTTTCATCGAACCTGTGCAAAAACAATAATCCCATTTGGTTACATCACTTTATCACAGAATCAGTGTGGATAAAGTAGATCCAGGCTTGGTTTTAGTTATTTGCATGAAAATTCTGTCTCTAGTTTGTTCTTGAAACATGAAAAGTAAGAGGACATAAATTTTAGATGATATGTATGTTTTATTGGAAAGTATTATAGATTATATAATTTCAAAGATAAGCAAATTTTGAAATTATCAAAGAGAAAAGCACTAGTATTTTATGTTTCATTCTGATTTCAACTGTCACTTACATGTGATGCTTTTATAGCATTTTTGGTGGATTTTTTGCAAAAGTGCAAAGATTTATTTTACTCAAGCCAAAGTTTTTTTTTCAAATATTTGTTTGCCCTCTCTGTATAGTTCTGACATTGCTTTAAACAATGTAGAAATATTCATTTACAGCAGTTCATAAATGTAGCATTCTGCATAGCTGTAATAGTCGTCATAGAGAATAGTTTTAAATTTCTGGTTTGGGATTTGTATGTAAACTCAAGTTTACATCATAAATCACATTTATGATAGATAGCAAAACTCATATAGTGGTTTATCTAATTCTCCCTTCGAATATTTTTGTAGACAATAAAAACATATGTCTTGACAAAACAGTGATATAAAATAATATAATTAATGGATTTAATTTAAAAGTTTCTGATTTTATTTTCTAATCTATTCCCATTTTAAGAAATACTGGCATTTCTACTTACTGTGTTTTAAATAGAGTAGTAACTGCATTGCTGTAATTCAGTCTTAGCAAAACAGTATCTTTCTATCCTGTGTAAAGCCTACCTCAAGTATAAACAGGCTTTGTCCTCTGAGAGGATGACACAAAATGTGTATGGATTTGTTGTATCATACTCAAAAAATGAGAGAATAGAGGTAACAGTTCTACTTACAGGAAGTGTGTGCTATTCCTGACAATGTTCCAAAGCAACACATTAGAGATAGCCATTCCATTTTAAAACCTATTTTTCTGATACACTGAGATCTGTGTTGAGTCAGTTGCTTTTTGTCACTCAGAGAAAATGTCTTGAAACAGGGGAAAAGGTAATTTGAAGGGGAAAATACAGTGGTTCTAAGCTATGTTAGAACTTAAGATGTATTTGTCTACCTGGGGCTGCAGGCCAGTACAGGGCAGGAGAGCAGTGGTAGTGTGTGAGCAAAGGGTGGGATAGCAGACTGACCCTTCACAGCTTTTTCTTCACTTTCCCCTTCCCCTGAAGGTGCAAGGTGATGCAGGAAAAGAGGTTTCTCCCCCTTTACCTGCTACCTGCCTGTGTATTCAGATGGAGGAGGCTGTACCACCTGAACTTGTAATTTCCCTCTTCCTCCCTTAATCATTCTTATCCTACATACTTGCTGCCTGTAGCAGTTTTTGAGATTTGGAAGCATCAGTAAGTGCATATGCAGGTGCTGCAAAGTGACTGGCTTACCTAGCTAAGATTCCAGGGGGTGGGATTGCAAAGTGCTATAAGTTGTGCTAACACTGATCACATTTTTTACACATTGTATTTGCTCCTAGGTAACAGCACTATAGTTGGAGCTTTTAAGCTATGGAAGAATTGTTGTCATAAAGCTTATTATTCAAACAGCAACATTAGAAATTATGAAGTAAAATTCCTATTTATTTATGTATTCAGCCTTATAAAATGAATGAATTTTCTATAACAAATGGAAAAGCAGTTATTGTTCTATATTATATTTTTGTCTAATATTATATAGTAGTCCATAAATATGATGGGTACATGATGCTCATTTTTCATATTTCTATTAATGTGTAATGAAGTCTTGTATTTTTTATAGCTCAGTTCCAAGAAATAAAAATCCATTCCAAGAGGTAAGTTGCATAGAAATTATTTTTCAATGTTCATGTGTTAAAAATAAATAAATCCTGAAGTACAGTAATTTTTTATGATAATGATTAAGAAAATGAGAGGTCTTACTTGCTAAAAAGCACTTAGACTAATTATATCTAGTATTAATTATAATTAGCTGTTATTCTGAAGCTTTTCACCTTCAAAGTACGATGTAAGTATTAACTGCTACTGGAGAAAAAAATGTAGAAAATTTTCCTGAAGGTAATTACACGGATTTACTAATATCATAATTGAGTGAGCAATTTAAATCCCCCATTTTTAGACCAGATTTTCAGAATGCTCTCTAGATTTAATCCTTTGTCCAGCCTTAAATAACAGCATTGATGTCTATATTAAGGAGTCTCTGCAGTTAAAGGGAAAAAAACAAAATCATGAATCTTATAATTTCATACAAATGCATATAACTTTCACTATGTAAATATTTACAAATACAAAAAGTTTTACCTCATTGCTATGAAGTTTCATAAACAAAATATTTGCTTGGCAATATACAAATGTTCCTGATTTCTCATGAGATGTCCTAATTATCCTCAGGAGCAAAAGAAATACTACATGATATCCTAGAGATATGTATATGGCTACAGATGGTCGCACCAAAAATGTCAGTAATAAGATGAAGTCTATATAAAATTCATATAGTGTGGTCAAACCGTTTTGGATAATGAATGTTAACAACAATAATACAATTATTAAGTCTGCTTTTTCTAGTCATGAATTCTCCTTTAAACACAGCCCAGAAAATACTGATAGCTTTTACCTGTAATATTATAAATTACCAGTAGTAGGTGGGAAGAGAAAAAATTATGAGAAAGGATATTTCTTTATGATAGACGTATTTTATTTATGGCCCAAATAAACATCCATGGAGGTATTTTAACTCTTCCTGAGGTCACTGGAGACATCTCAGGACACAAAAAAAGTACGTGTTGAAACTGTATATGTATCAAGTATGTCTTAATACAAGAGAGTAACGGGTTAAAAGCTCTCAGCTTGCTATTCTGCATCCTACCAAAACTTCAGATACCTTCTTCCAGATAGGAAGCAGTGGTTCTGTATCCAGTTCTTTTATGAGTGCAGTGTGATTGTGATGATTTTTGCTGAGGTTTAATTATCTTGTATATCACTACTGAAATTTTAAGAACTTGAATGCTTACTCTAATAACACCTCTGTTGCCTTTTAGGCTATAGTGTTTGTAGTTGGAGGAGGCAACTATATTGAATATCAAAATCTTATTGACTACATAAAGGTATGTGTACTTCTGTCGGTTGTAGTCCTTAACTTACTAACAGAAACCAGATAGAGCATGTTTTCTGTAATATTTAGTATTTAGAAGAGAAATTCTATGAAATTAGCCTTAATATCCTGATTCTATACAGAGTCCAGGAAAAAAGGAATGTAAGAAATCAGTAGAAATTGTGGTTACTCATTCAGACCAACAAAGACTTACTGTTTCTGGTACTTTGCTCATGTTGCTCTTTGGAGTTGAGTAAATAAACTGCATTCTCTTTTATTTTGTGTTCATACACACCAACATGGTTGAAAACTGTCAGCAGATGCAAACCGAATTAACCTGTTTTAGAGTCATGTTACTAGTTTTCGTGTGCTGGTGTTAAATAAAGCAGCTGTAGCTTATCATAACCTTGAAAGTAAGGAACTGCTGAGAATTCTTCAGTTTTCATAAATCTTGCAAAAGAGATACCCCAGTGCCTTTTTGTATGCAGCTTCGCAATATGGAGTGAGTTCAAACTCAGACCTGCAGATAACAGCATTTTATTGTACAACAATCTTACTTGAGCATCAAGTATGTTGTTTCAGAAACCAACAAAATGCAAAAACTGTGCTATCTGTTAAAGCAAATATCACATTGGCACCAATATCTAAGCATTTGTTACTTACCCTCAGTTAGAAGTTTTCACTACTGAGTTAATAGAAGCTCATTCTTATTAAACTGCATAATTTAATTCTGTGTAGAAATCATACAAGGTGTCACATGCACAAGTAAGAAAATACATAATCAACCATGTAATGCTGGTATAACAGATTTCATTTCTCTGGTTCCAACTGGCCAGACTAGTAGAACACATGTATACCAAGAATCAGTGGATGGAGAAAAATAACTAAATCATTACAGTTCCTGGGAGGCAGGAGTAGTATTCAAGCACTTTCCAGGAATTAAAAAAAATGCCAAAGTAACCTTAGTAAGATTCTGAAGAAGCTAATATATTATTTAACAGAAGCAGCACACCATTCTTTCTTCCTGATCTTAACTCTGTTCATGGTGCATTTGTCCTGCCCTATGGTAGATTGAGGCTTTTCACACATAAGAGTAGATATGGAGCATTAATCATTGAAAAACAGTTATTCTACAAAGCATGTGAGAGTTTGATGTCCAGGTAAATTTTGAAGAATGCAAAGTCAGAGCGTTTCTCCTCTGACAGGCAGCCATTTTGAAACAGAGCTGGTCTGGATAGAGGAAAGGATAGGAAGAGGAATGTAAATTAAAGAAATAATTTAGATTTTACTTAGCACTCGTCACTATCCTCAATAATGAATTCAGTGAGGCATCTGCCTGTGGCAGAGTGTATTGGCAAACACTTGGCTTGCTCCTTAGTCTACCCAAAACCTCTTTAGCTACTATATTGAACCCAAAGATGTCCAAGAGGATGACTATTTGTTACTTCCTATTAAAAAAAATCTTCTGAATCCCCTAGAGGTTAGTTTCCTTCCCTGATTGTAGCTGCATGCTGACAGAGCTGAGGTTTGCTGTGTATGTGTGTATACAGGGCACTGGTGTGATGACAAATTAAACACTCAGCACTGCATACAAAGTGTCAGGAAGCTGAAGTTTCAGAGGAGTAAGAGGGCAAACAGGAGGTCATTTGTCAAACAGAAGGAACTGAAAGCTATGGAAATGGTAACGTTAGATGTTATGGAGAGCCAGAATTTGAACATACTCCTTCTTCTGGAACCTGTGAACAGAGTTTTTTCATCACAGTTGTCACAGCTGAAGTGTGCTGTATGTTTCTCCACTCAAACTGTGTACTTGAGCAGTGGGAGATGACCTCCCAAGGGGGAAGATTTCCTCACCTTTATTGAACTTAGCCCTTTGCTCTTGAAAAAACAAGGAAGGTTAATTAAAACCTTTATTCTCCCTCCCACCACCTGGAAAACTGTGTGCCTCTCCCAGGTGTCACGGTCTTATCCAACAAAATTTGCTTTTCCATGTGGTAGACTTCCAGTATCTATTGTTTCCACAGATGTAGCTTATTAATTATTCTCAAATTCAATCAATCTTCCTCCAGAATAAAAAAAGAGAAAAATCAACAGCTCTGTTCTTGCAAGCAGATACCACAGAGATTTTATTCACAGCTTTATTTTTCTAAGCACTATCCGTTTTGCCAGTTTGCTCCTGAAAGCACAGAGAAAGTATTTTAAAACTTTCTAAAACAGGAAGCAACGTTCATTCAGCTTTGACATTCCGGGATTTTTTTGTAGAAGAATTAAGAGAAACCTTCAAATCTAATTATTTCTAGTTTTGTGCTAGAATGGACTATCTCACAATGTCAAAAAGCAAATATTTATACTGTGATTGAGGTATATTGTGCCTTAAAATAAATGTATTGTCCAAGTTCAATTAAGAATGCTGAAAATGTGTCATCAAAATTGCAAGCCATAGGGAGCCTCCAAGAGGAGGCTAGCATACTGTTATGTGCAGAAGAATTTAGTAGATCCTATAATTTCCCTTTGCAGATGCTTAAAAAGTACTGCTTGTTAATCCTCTACTACTCTGTTAAATCATTGATTTCCTATGGACTTTTCTTTTTTAGGGTAAACAAGGCAAACATGTCCTGTATGGCTGCAGTGAACTTTTTAATGCTACACAGTTTATAAAACAGGTAGGTAACTTTGATACCCTCTATAATATTTATTACTTCTTTATCTGTAAGTTGATTTATATAACTCTACATCTCCATGGACTTTTACTGAAAAAAAACTCAAATTAATCTGTGAAAGTATAATGCATGTTACCAGTTTTTATTTGCTTGAAGTTGGGTTTTGAAGTCATTTTTAATTAGCTGTTGAAGGCCTGTTATCAATGTAATGCAAGCAAACAAGTTTGTAATAATTGTCTTTACATTAATCCTACCTAAAAAAATTGAGTCAGTTCTTGGAACTTTCACAAACAGCATCTCTTCCCAGGATTTTCTTGCAACTTTTTCAAGTTACAAGATGTTTAAACCTTTGTCCTGGTTTATAAATATCTACAGGTATATAGATATAAATGTACTGGCCTGGTGGGAGCTTGATGTTCATACCTACACTAAACTCTGTCTTTTAGTGCTGTTAAAAACATCATTACTTGTCTATACCTCATTCCAATACAAATACAAAATAAAAATTATTCATGGTGGTCAGCAAATAGCAGCCTTTCAGTAGCTGTCACCACCCATGGTTTTATGTCATACTAAGATGAGAGTAAGTTGTTATTCAACACTACATTTTTAAGAACTAAATTAATTCTTGTTGCACTTCAAGGAGAAAAATGGTACTTGCTGGCTTTTAACTCCTCTTTCAGCTTAATTAACAAATTTTCTTGTCTTGACTGTGTACACTGTACCTTTACTTCATGAGATACGTTCATGAAAATTTAAAAATCAGGCCTTCCCCTCTGAGGTTATGAATTAAATATTCTATCACCGGAAGATGTTTTGTTCTCAGCACCAAACAAAGCATATATGACAGAAATATTTGCTGTATGAACTGGATATTGGTTTGACTGAAAGAATAAGATTAGCAATCTAATGACCTTTTTCTCTTCATGTTTAGCTGTCCCAACTTGGCCAGAAATAAGACTGAAACACCATTACCTGGATGGAAACCTGACAACAGACAATTGTTACAACATTCAGCTATCTTCATATCTTTAATTTTGTCATTATATTAAAACTTAAACCCATTTCATTAATACAATAACTTTTAAAAAAAAATCTGTAATTAATACGGTGTATATGAGCATTTCAGAAATAAAACTTAAAACCTACTGTGTTTTTGGTGGAGGTCAGTTTCACTGTTGCATTTTTATTGCAGTACTAGCTATGGTATATGACAGAAATGGCTGAAAACTATGGCATTTTCAAGTTCTTGTATGTAAGTTTCTGATATGGTAAGCAGGACAATAGCTTTAAGAAAAGGTTAAGTCTGTCTTCAGGAGTTATGTTCTTCTTAAAAGCCAGAGTATCTTTATTTAACAAAATTCAAAAGAGCAGAACTGCCTTTCAGGACCAGAGACAAAGAGCTTTAGTCTAAGATAACTACTTCTAGTTCTTAACTCTTTTATTTTACCGAAGTCATTTGATGTATGCAGTCTTGGCATTATGGTTGAAAGATGTACTAGAAGATACCTTCAGTACAAGTTTCTAGTACAGTAATTTAGCTTTTCTCTTAAGGTTAAGAGAAAATTGCCTGCCAGCACAGTCAGTTTCAAACTGTAAAACAGAAATCTTTCATTTTCTTCTGCACTTTTTATTGTAACTTCTTTGACTGTTATGTTTGGGAAGAACACAATTCATACTCAACAACTCTTAACTTGTATATGCACATATTTAAAATACTGTTTTTAACAATTCCATTAGGTAGGGGCAGTTCAGTAGTTTAAAGACTCCGGGAATGATAATTCTGGAGAATGCATACAGGAACTCAGAGAACGTAACAAATTCTTTTTTATAGTTGGAGGTCTCTGTCTTTAGAAACCTCTCTGGAAACAGCTACTGATGAAGCAATAATATGACTTCAAAACAAGACCTAACACACGCAAAAAGTAAAAACATTTATTGTGGGTTTCTTAGCAAACTGTGAGAATTACTGGCTTACTGATAATTTTCAGTAGTGCTTTTTGCAGTGTTTTTCAATGTTGAATGTTAGTTTTGCACTAAACACAATGTTCTTTCCCCAACTAGATTGTTTTTCAGAACATCTGTACAAGAAATGCAGTTGATCTATTCCTTAACAGTATCATAAGAATAATATGCATAATCTAGACCATGTTATTTAATTATCTAAGTGTTGTAATCTACTCCAGAATACTGCTATAAATTTCTAATTTTGCCAAGTCAATAAATATATTTACTATGGTGTTCATTGTAGTTGCTGCATGAGAACACTGTCCCAGATTTCAATATGCAAGGACTCACTGTCAAATGCAGTTTGTTATTCTAATTCCATATATATGTGTATTATATTTGTTAGAAAAACAAGGCCAAAGTGTGTCAGGAAAAGAAAATTACTTTAAAGTGTTTATTGCTTCTTGTGGGAGTTCATTCCAGGCTCTTGAAATAATCCCTCCTCAACTGTGCTTCCTGTGCAAAGAGTTCTAACCTTGCGGCTGACAACCAGCTTATGAAAAATCTGCCACTTGGTTTTTGTCCAGATCTTGGCACTGCTCACTTGCATGAGAAGCACTCCTAAATCGCATCATAGAGAATTTGCTTTTGCAGTAAACTGTATAAAGATGGAAGAATTTACTTTGGTGACTACATTCAAAAATCTGGTTTCTGTCTTTAGTGCCTCTGGATACAGGTTTAGTTCGTGCCCAGCTTTATAATTGGATCTTCAGGTCTGTTGTGTGAGCACGCCCTGGTCAGTTTGGGGTCCAGGTTTAAAAAAAATAAACAATTTTTGTACTCCAAACATTTTTTTTCCTTCAT
The DNA here is from genome assembly GCF_048771995.1 of Taeniopygia guttata. Taxonomy (NCBI): domain Eukaryota; kingdom Metazoa; phylum Chordata; class Aves; order Passeriformes; family Estrildidae; genus Taeniopygia; species Taeniopygia guttata. Next base: position 38,006,123 of record NC_133030.1, read on the forward strand.
CTCCAAAATAGTTTTCTGGTTTAGTTGTAGTAGTAGTCCCGAAGCTCTCTATTAACCTTTAAATTGTGCATGTACCGCTCTGTCCCTGTAACAGTGTGCATACCTCATTCTTCTTCCTTGCTAACAAAACCTGAATTAGGGCATGCAAGTTTTTGTTACACTGCCCTTTTTCCCAACTACCTTTGGATTTAGGAATGTGGAAGATTGTACAAGAAGTCTCTGGTTAATCTAGAGGCAAACAATGTTAAAAATAAGCTCTCTCTTTGGTAAGCTGCTTCAATTTATAGCTGTCACAGTGCCTCAAAGGTCCCTCAAAGGCCTGTGCTTAAAGGAGAGGTTATGCCTGGCTCAGTGACTCTTGTAAGTAAACTGGCAGCATTCATGTTGCTAATACATATTTTAGGTGCTGATGGAAGACCAGTGAGGTTTGGAACTTTTCTAGCCCCTTCTCTGTTGATAAAGCTCTGACAGGGCCAGCTGGTGAGGCAGCATCAACAGCAGTGCCAGCTTCTGGCACAGCAGCTCCAGCTTCCACATCTCATGAGGGGCAGTTCTTCATTGGTAGCTGCTTTCCCATTTAGGTAAGTAAAGACTACACAATGATGAGTGTCAATGATGAGCTGTACCTGTTCTCAAGAAGAAAATTAGCAAATTATTAGTCTGGTCTTCAGCTGTGGAAAATTCACAGTCAGTCTTTCAGGAACTATGGACAAATCTTATAAACCATTGCACATACTTCACAATACATGCACATTTTGAAATTAATAGCTCCTCTTTCTTGCTTTCCTGTTTTAATTTGAAGGTTTTAGAATTATTAGGCAGATATTTTGTGACTTAATAGTGAATTCAGTGAACAGTCTGTTTTTTCAGAATTAAGACACTCTAAAAAAGTAAAATAAAAAAATTCATCAGAGTAAGAAAAGAAGCCTCTGGAGACCAGCACTTCATTTAAATGGCCTTATTTGTATGATACTCTCTGATGAAAATCAGATAGAAATCTTTCTTATGCTAGAAGTAAATTTTGCTATTGATTGATGGTGTTCCTATCAATCTGAATGGAATGTAAAATAGCAGGTTTTTCCCAAAACCGATAGGTTCTACAGAGAATGGGTGCACTGCTATCAGTCACAGTTACAGAGCCAACCCAGCTGTTCATGCACAGCTTCAGGACTAGAGCTGAACAAAGGGCAGCATTTCCCTTTCCACTTAAATAATATACTCCAAAATGGAATTGCTCAATGGTCACTTCAGTGTGTTGGCTAGAGCAATCCTATGAGGTTTAGGAAATAAAAGGTTTATAAGAGGGTACATGGGAACTTACTTCAAAATTACCACAAACTGCATTCTTGAGATCTGAAATAAAAGGTGTTGGACTGGAACATCATGTCTCTTATTTACTGACAGTGGAGAGAGACACCTACTCCCTCTCTTAGTTTGGATTATTTGTTAGTTGTAACTTGTTGCTAACAGATGGCTCTGGCTCAGAGAAAGCCAAGCCTGGCTAGTGTTCTAGTGGTACAGAAAAGTTAGCCACAGTGACAGTGAATTCTATGTAGCTTCAGAAATCTGAGAAGATGTTAATATTTCTTGCTGTGAATCAGTAAATTAATTGACCCACTTCTGTTTTATTTGGAAGTGGCTTAGTAACTCTATTCTGTGTAGCAGTTGAAATTGTTTTCAGCAACATTCAGATATATTCTGATCCTTAATATGGTCACACGTCACTGCAACACATACCATTCCTTCAACAGCATTCAAAAACCTTCATATTGAATCCACCAATGCATCTCTTTTTTTTTTTTTCTTTTTCTACAGTTATAAACCATTAGCAGTTCAACTGCCGCTGGAATTTTAATATATAATTATAAACTTTGTATCTTTACCTGCTTGTGTCTTTTCCCTTATATAAACAAAGCAGGACTAAATTTCATATTCCTAAAATGTTATTCCAGCTCCTTATAATTGCAAAGGTTGACTTGCTTGATTTGGTAATGGAAGAGTGATCTTTATCCTGTGAAAACAGACTTATATGCCCAAAAGCCTCAGAAATCTCCATTCCAGGTCCTATTTCAGTCTCCCCCTCTCATGTGTGCATTTCTATTTCTGGCAATACAAAAAGGCTAAATCAAAGCCATGCTGCTTTTATAGCAAATTGATTTTAGCACCTCAGCATAGACAGGTAATACAACTCATTTACTGCTCTGAAGTCTTACTTGTATTATCCAGGTAGCATAAAAATCAATGGATGAAAATTAAGAGATGAAAATTAAGTCCCAGAACGGTTATGTAGCTTTCCTTAACAATAATTAGTATGTATTCTCTCAGTAATTTCTGATAGGAACGCAGCTGTCCATAGTGTTTCCTACAGCTAAAATCATTCCCCCACCTTTTTCCCAAAATAAATTATCTTCTCTGTACATATAGACTTTCCAAGGTTTTCAAATCATACTGAAGATACCATTTTAACAAATAGTAGGATTATTCCTATTTCATTTGGCAGAGTAAAATTACACAGGTCAGGTCAAATCATTTTTTTGTGTGATAGACTTAATTGAACTATTTTATTTACTCCCTGAAGTGACCTAGGACCTTTTTCCTACAATTCAGCTACAATGGCAAAGCTTCCCAGGCTCTTCCTACATCTCTAAACCCGGAGAATAATTGCAATATGTTGTATAAGTTGCCAAATCACAATGGGAACTGAATAAACTTCAGATTGAATGTAATAAACTGAAATGTTTGTTACAGTCAATCTGATATATGTTCTCTAGAAACTTTTTAAACCATATATCAACACATATATATTTTATCTGTTTTAAGTGCAATTATCTATGTTTGTACAGTTTTTCTGTACCACAATATGTATAATATGAAATAGATTGAATAAGGTCAACATTTTCTTCCATCTACAAATCCCTTGGGATCAGTGTCTTCCTACTTGGTTTGTTCATTCTTTTATGCAGCATGTTCTCTGTGTCCATAAGAGACTCTCAGATCAGGTCACAAAACCAAAAAAAAATGAGGGAGAGATGATGGATTATGACACAAAATCTTTCACAGGCAAGCATACTATTTTTGTGTAGAGCTTGTGTAATAGCAAAGCTAATTGTATTGCCAGTTTTGCTAGCATTGAAATAAACCCTCTCTTTTTATATGTCAAAGAAGTGAAGCAAGGCTGGTGCCATTTTTTGTTTAGATTCACTTACCCGTATGTTCCTGTAATCTTGGAGGATGTCTTTGTCCACATTTTCCTGGGACTGTTGGCAGCTTAACTGCTGAGCTCCAGCTGGGATGTAAATTTGCCCTTGAACTAGAACATGAGTCCTTTCCCATAGATAACTAATTAGCCATGGGCCCCATTCAGATACTGTTTGAATTGGTAACTCACAAGGAAAGATACTTACTCCTAAATGTCATAGTCTGTCCAGCTGCAGTACTGAGGATATTTTTTGTCTTCCCAGGGAGACAATCTTTTGCTAGCCAGCCCTTCCCTCACTAGGATCATGCTTTGATGAGCTCTTTGAAAGCAAACAGTGTGAAGATAAACACTACAACACTGGAAAGATGACTGTATAAATCTACCTTCTGTAGTTTTTATACCTCTGTCAGGCTGGAAATCACCTTTATCATACGAGAGATAAGTGATAGTTTGAAGGAGAACAGGGAGGAAAAACCCTCGTGTTATGGTGTGGGACTGTTCTGAAACTCTTACAGGGAAATTGTACAAGTCTTCACTGAGCACATCATCAGCTTTCTGATGTTTCTGCACATCACACTTCTTCCCAGGGGTGACATCTGTCAACAGATGCATAGGACAAGGAACAGTGCTGTTGTTGCCAGCCCAGGCTCTCTGGAAGGAGAATGGTGCCATACTCTCTTCTCACTGAAAAGGCTGAATTTGTAACTACTCAGGGCTCAGTATGAAAATAGGTGAACCTAGAAAAGGTCACTCTTCTGCAGAGCCAATTTAAGGGCTTTTTAAATGATAATACCTCTCACTTATTAGTTAGAATTAATTTTCTGTCTTTTTCTTCTCTCTCCTTCTCAAGTTCACTTCAATATCAATGAACAAAAGAACAGTCCCTCTGCTGTCAAACTGGATCCTACTTTGTCAAACAGTCTGCAAAAACTTCATGAAACCTGATGTTTTGTAATTGTGGCAGTCAAATCATGAACAGTGATGCTTTCCAGATTGCTTTTCCTCCTTTAGGTGTCGTTAGTAATTTGTTCTGCTATTGTCCTGGCCTGGTCTCCCTGTGTGCAGTCTCTCCGTCTGGTCAGGATCTGGGCTTCAAGTGCCAAGCTCACCTGTATCCCTGCCAGACTCCAGTGTCCCAGCAGAGACAAGGGTTTAGCTTCAAAATACTTGTAGTGATACCTCAGAGGAAACAACTAGTTCCCTTCCCAAACCCACAGGAATATTTGTACAGCTAAAGTTTCTGAAGCAAAAACACATCACATTTAGAAGAATCCTTTGGCACAACATGACTTTGCTTTCATTTACCTATTTCTAATAAACACACATTTTGGGAACAAAAACAGTGCTAAGAAAATAAGTGCAACTCTGGCTACAGAAAGGATGAGATCTGGACTGCATTCTTTGGAAATTTTCACAGTAAGATATGTCTCTATAATTTAGTTAATACGCCACATTTTGAAGCTGTTCATATATATGTATATATATATATATTTACTTTTTCTACAATGGCAATAGAAAATCTAAGGGACCTTTAAGGGTATTCACTTAAAGGCAATTTTCATTGTCCAGTGTGATAAGGATTGGTAACTGAAGCAGTTTCAGCCTGTCATATAGAAGGAAAAATGACAACAAGGCCATTCCCAAGGCATCAAGGTATAGACATAATGCAGGCAGCAGTGTGTGATGGGGGAAGAATCGTAAAAAGATTCAAGCACAAGTCTAAGGGGGAGATTCTCCCCTAAAATGAAAGTAAAGGAGGCAGAGTAATCCTCAGTCAGCATACATACAGAGACACTGCACAGGCTCCCATGCCCTTCTCACAACAGCCACGAGCAAGGGACCGCAAAGTAACAGTGGGCTCCATCCCAGGGGTGGTCCCAGGATAGAGACCTGCTTTCTCCCTTCATTCTCTCTCTTTCACAGGAAGATGGCCGGGGAAGAGTAAAGCACTAACTCATGAACCTCAAGTGACCACGTATGGTTGGTAGCATCGGTCACCAAACAGCCAGGAGGGAACCTCCAGCGTCTAAAATGACACCCTGCTGAGCCAGGTATGAGACCAGGTCCATGCTGGCATTCCGCACTAGAAGAATCAGTTCCCAAGGAACTAGTGAATAAATTAACATATTTAGGCACAGTAGTGAATACCAGGAAAAGAAAAATGCCGCCTGTTCAAGGAGCATTTGTTGTCTAGATATCAGCTCAAAGAAAATGCAATCCAAGTAACTACAGGTGCCTCTGAAATCTTGTACATTGTTTGGTGACACAACTCCAGTTCTACCCTATAAAACTTTGTGGGTATACAAAATAAAGGTGGAGACAAAAAATATGAGCTTGATCCTCCAGTTGTTTTATTGGAAATACCAGATTGAAAAGGAAACAAAATCTCAGGCACGTCCACATATCAGACAAAAGTTGGACATACAGTCATCTTTTTCTGCAAATACCTCTACAGCTATTTTGAAAGAAAACACATGAAAATATCAGTTTATACCTTGCAATGCACACAGTCAGGTTCACAAGTCTTTTGAAGACATTGGTTCTCCTACAAGGATACACAACTCTGTGAAGATCAAATTCTTGTAAAATAATGAAAGACCAACAGGCATCTTACGCTGTTTTGTATGTTCTTTTGTTCATCCCCAAATTTATCAAAATTCATAAGAAACATCAATACTTTATGTACTATAATGGCAGACCTACAATATATATTTCCACACACAGATTTCATTATTAAATACAAAACAAGGTTTTAAAAATCGTGACATTTTCCATATCACATTTATAATTAGATTAATGTGTTGTCTTCCTTATGAAGTGCTTTTATTTCATTGCATGTTAGAAAGATCCCCACATCTAAATTTAAGAAGTCAGTAGACAGTTGTTCTGAAACAGGAAGAATTGACATGATAATGTGAATTAAAATAAAATTATTACTCATCAAATTGCATCAAGTTATTTTGCTGCTATTTACTTTAAACCTGACTGGTAGGTTGGTATTATGTGCTGTACTTTAAATGGAATGCAATTAACTTGAAATAGATTTTTTTATTATTATTTTAATACAAGTGTTTTCCAAAACTCAGTGTTCCTTCTTCCTTTTCCTTTTCCCACTGTGATCAAAATGTAACTGTCTGAATGTTCCTCTGGCAGCGGAAATATCGTTTCCAGTTTGCCTACAGATACAGTCATACTAACGGCTCATAGCAGATGCTTTTGTAGGCAGTCTTTAAACTTTGCCATTTCAGAGGCAAACACTCTTGATCAAAGGATGAACAAAAGAAAGGCCACAGGAGATTCTGTCTCGGCCAACTACCTCCAAAGGGTCCTCTCAGGTTATGAGCTTTCTGAATCACAAAGGTACCTATCGTTTCTGTTTTTAATCTTCTAAATTTCTAGACCTGTAAACCTAAAAACAGCTACCAATCTTCCTTGTAGATTAAGCATACTTCATCTTGTTTCACACACTACCTTTGAGGACAGAGGAAAAGGGAATCATGGATGGAAGCCAATGCTGTAGCGTAAATACCAAGAAGATCTGGACATCTCCCCACAGGACCGCACTGTCCCATGGACCACAAAAGAGGTTATGTTTGTAGGAAGAATGCACATTACTTGTTTTGAGAGCTGTGGATGCAGAACAGAACCCAAAGAGCACCAAACATTTCGCGTGACGGTGCAAAGAGCAAAGGGAAAATGCACCACAGCCACCCGTGTGAACACTGCCCTTTTTTAGGCAGTGAGGCAGCAGCATTGGGACTACACGGGAGTGGGAGCAAAGGAGAGAGCCATATGCACGGTGGGAAAGAAACATCCAAGAGGAGTAAACAGACACTATTTGAGTTAGAATAGCTCTTAAATGGAAACTTGAAAAGCAAAGATGTAAAAGAAAGAACTGGCACGCACACATGCAGAATTATCCTTGTAGAAGGAAAGTTTTTCCTACTTCAAGAGAAAAGGACCCTATTTTACTGAAATGAAATACTGGCTACTTAATAGGACTTGAAAAAAAAAAAAAAAGGATCTGAGAACAATGTATCTATTATAGCCTTGTTTTCCAGCAGATGTTTTGAGGTGACACAGAACAGTTTAGTGGCTGGGTGTTCTGTTTTAAAGACCATGCTGTGAGTCGTTCCGGAACAGAGCTATTTTGGCTATACAGGGCTTTTAAATTACCATTTTGAAAGTGTACTTAAGCTAGTTAAGCTATGTGAAGCTAAAGACTTTTGTTTGAGGAATTGGGGCAGGAGGCCAAGAAAGGTACCTCCAAAAGGAAAAGGGGCTTTAACAAGTCCGAGTGCACCAAAAATACTAATCTTATCTGGTTTTTGACACATCACTCTGCAGCCCTAATAAAATAGCATATTTTACTCGAATTCAAAACTAACACTTCTAGCACGTAGAAAAAGAACTTTTGCCTCGCAAAAATATTTTTGCAACAATTAGATGTCTGAATGCACTTCCTAAAGAATGAGCACATGAAGAGAATAATGATGCTATAAACTATGTCTGACCTTTAAACAGCTTTCATTTTGAAACAGGCCTTCACTGAAGCAATGGCACTATTCACAATGAAAAAAATTAAGCAAGGCTCTTCAGCATGGACTTACCTTCCAGAAGTATGAATAAATGAACTGCTATCTAAGTAAAAAGAAATCCCCCCATCTCATTAGTTAGTCCTATGTGGCAGAGGCCTGGGAGTGATTGCAGGGCCCATCTGCAGGTACCTGCACAATGCTCAGACTGTGGGCAGTCCTGCCCAGCCTTTCCTCAAAGTTTGTGGGCAAAAAAGCATTTTATTTGACTTTTTGGAGCCCACCATAAACGTATTACTGACAAGCCTCTGTTTTTGACTAGCAACTTTGACATCAATTTGACTGCACAATTTTCAGAGCTGTTCTTGCCCACCACTGCCTGAAAAATCCTTGCCCAAAAACCTAGTTTTAATGCTGTTCCACCATCAATGCTTTTATAGAAAAAATATTAAAATAACATAACTTCAAATTTCTGTACAGCACCAGCAGCAGTAAAGTATTCAAATACATATGCTATAATTTTAAATGAAGATATGTGTTTATGATAAAAAATTTATTATGACCAGCAGTGTTTACTGCTGTTGTACTATTACTTCTGTCTACAGCAACCACTTGGAAAAGAGCACTTTCTTTTTGAGATTAAACACACCAAGTTGTTTAATGTTCAATTAAACATAGTGCCTTTATGAAAAGACACTATCCAGGAGCTGTAGAGCTACCTCTGAAGACACTCAGTTTATCTGAAGTCCTGAGTTTATGCCATGACCTTTTGAATGCATCATGTTTCTAGTAAGAAGTCCAAACATTTGAGAATAACCAGCTGAACTAAATCTATTTAAAATCCCAGTAATTGCAGCCACAATGCAAATCACAGGAGAAAGACAGTTTTCTATAGTTCCTGTCTGAGGGGTGAAGAAGTCCTGACACAAACAAGACCTTGTCCAGCTGCATGTGCCATGCAGTGTCCATGCCCCTGAGGAAGCTCCACTTCCAGCATGCACTGCAACAAGCTGACACACACAGCCACCATATTCTGCCATGAAGTCAGTTAGAAACTACACAAATGCTTAAATTATTGCATCTATTAAAAACTTTGATGGTCAGCTTGATTGTTGCCATCAATAACAAAGTAGTTACAGACACCACTACTACCAAATAAAACTCCAAACTATTGGTATCTATGCAAAGAGTTCACTAAGAAAATTATAACAACCTTAAATGCTTAGCAATAACAAAGAGCACTTAAAACTGTTTTCAGCCAAGTCTGTTGCAGGTTTGTGTTCATTGTCCCCAGGTATCATATAGTCTAAAGGCTTGTGAGTTGAGAAGCATTTGCAAATTACTTTCATTTTACTAAAGCATGCACATGCTTTATATAAAATCAGATTTTCAAAAGGGCTTATTATTATCTTAATTCTACTGCAAGTGAAGTCAGAAAAACACAGGAAACAGCAACAGCCATATTATAGAGATCAGGCATCCATCCAGTCCTGCACCTCCAGGCAGGTCAGTACCAGCAGTTTCACAGAAAAAACATTTCTGCAGCCCAGAACTTGGTTCTAATGCAGGTCCACATCCACTGTTGACTGGTGCCAACAAATTAGTCCAATCTACCTGTATTTCATAAGACATACTCAGTGATCTTAGAGGTCTTTTCCCGCCTTAGTGATTCTATGCTTCACAGCCAAAAAATCTTGTCATTGTGATTGCTCTGTTTGAACATTTGATCTCACTGATATTTTGCAGAGAGGGCAGCTGTGTCCTAGCTTGCTTGATTTTTTTTTTTAATCACAGGTTTTAATGGTAGCAGTCGAACTAAAACCCAACTTAATCCTTCTTGAAAATTTGTAATATACATGCATAAAACACACAGTCATTTTTTCCAAGGAAACTACAAAACCAACTGCAAGTTTAGAGCTATGGATTTGCAAACACTGAAGGCAGTACAGCAAAAATCTCTGCCCATGAGACAAGGTAGTGGGAGATGAACTACAATATCCCAATCACCTCTCTTACTTCCTCACAGTTGAATAAAAGAACAGAAATACTATGAGTCTTCTAAAATTCAAATGCATTGGCAGCTGTGGATCACTAATAGATCAATTAGGTATTGTTCACAACCTTAACAGTCAGAAAAAATATGCAATTTAAATGCAAGGAAATTCTTAGTAGCTTTATTTCCTTGAAAGTTCAAATTGTATATGCTTACTAATCCTAAATGTGACTTGTATTATTTTGCTGCTTCTAGGAAACTAAACCAGAGAATGTTTTGGACTGGAGGGGAACTTAAAAACTATCTGGTTCTAAACCCCCTGCCATGGGCAGGAGCATTTTTCTACAGACCAGATTTCTCAGAACCTTGAGAACTTCCAGGAATGGGACATTCACAGCTTCTCTGGGCAGCCTATTTCAGTGCCTCACCACCCTCATATTGAAAAACTTTTTTCCAAATATCTAATCTAAGCCTACTCTCTTTCAGTTTATCCTTGTACTGTCTCCTGTCACTACCCGCTTTTGTAAAAAGTCCTTCTCCAGAACTCTTGTAGGCCCCTTCAGGAACTGGAAGGCTACATTTAGGTCACCCCAAGGCCTCCTCTGGAGCTGAACAGCCCCAAACCATTAGCATTTCCTTACAGAGGAGGTACTGCCTCCTTCTTATCATTTGTGGCCTTCTGGACTCACTCTAGCAGGCCCATGTCCTAAGAAGTACTAAAATTATTTCCCTATTAATGCTAATGGTATTACCCATAGCTGACTTACTAATTTTCTCCAGACAAATGACTCTACCAAGTTCTCTCCTCTCTTTTCGCTGCTCACTCACCAGGTAATTTGCACACGTATGGTAGCATGGGTCCCACTGGGTAATGATTAGCATTGATTCCATGATTCTAGAAGGCTGAACACTTTACTATACTATACTGAAAGACTCATCACTCTTGCAGACAGTCCAATACAAACAGACCAGATTGGTCCTTAAAAATCCAAACACCGCCACCACTGGCCAATTAAGAAATTACCCTTTGGTACAATTCTCCATAACACATTCCATATGTGCACAACAACAGGTGCAGCAAGTGAAGATATTAATTGTTTCTCATTCTTTTCTCTGAGCTTTCTCACAGCTTCTCATAGCTTCCCAGGAAAATTCTGGGAGACCTATCTCTCTCTCTGTTCATAGGATATGTGATTACCACACACACATGTATTTTCTTTCTCGCTCACTTGTGACAATGAATGCAACTTGGCATTTACTACAATAATAAAAAAATTATCAGCATCCTTGTATGGGAATTTTAATTTTTATTTAGATCTCTTCTAGTATCTACTAATAATCCAATCACATCAAATAAGAGTCATCAGATATAGCAATGTTAAAATATATCCTCTGCCGTCAAATTCCTCTCTCAGGCAAGCAAGGGTAACAATGCATTTTTCTGCCCTTCTTCTTTGCACAGCCATCCATAGAGATACCCACCTCCTGTTAGGCAAGGGGACTAGTCCATGCTGCAACAACCTAATTATTTCAATTACATTTTCACTACAGTTAAAGCACAAATGGTTGGAGACTCTAAAGTTTGAAGAGTGTTACATGCCAGAAGGGAAAGTTTCTTTAATTTCCAAAGCCTGAAAATCAGTAACATAACAAGGCCACAAAGAAGGAAAGAACAAAGGAGCACTTTGAATTTTTTTTTCCTTCCTAAAACCACTTAAATATTGAAAAGAACAAGTGATTCACTTTGAAGTTACACTTTATAACACTAAATATAAGAAGGTAAAATTCTAGTGGTAAAAACTGTTTTGCTTCTTCCTGACCCTCCAGCAATCCTGCCCTTAATTTAAAGTTAGGATAACACTCAGAAATTCAAAAACAGAAGGTAAAGGTTCACAGTCTAGACCAAAAACTAATAACCAAAAACAACACATGAAAACAAATTATTTGACATTTCTAAATACTGTACTAGCCATGGCTTTGTTCATGAGCCTTTCAGAGTCTTTTACGTATGTGGAAACTCTTCTATCAAAAAAGTAATTTTAACCACAACTGCTTAACCATTATCAGTGGAAAAAGAGCCCACTCAACACTACTAATTGTTGCCAAAGCTAACAGATTAGGCCAATGTACTCTGGAAGTCCTATACTGAGCTATTTGGAGATACAATGAGCTAAAACAGAACGTGTTCAAGAAGTGAGACAATCTTATTTTTCTGAAGTAGGAAAATTTCCCAAATGCCTTCTCTAATCTATCTCAATATTCATAAAATAAAATTACCCTTTTTAAAATTTTAGTTTAAAATTAAAGTTTACAGATGTACCACATTAATTATTTTGGTAACAGTGAAGTCAGTGAATTTGACAAGCAAAAAAATATTTTTAAACATGGAAGTCAGGCCCTGAACAGTAAATGTGGAATAAAAGAAAATAAAATTTATTTATAAGCATAAAACACTATCCACAGAAATTTTCCATACCTACTACCCCAAACCATAGGAGAGAGAAAATAAGATTAATTTCTTAGCAGGTAAGCAAGTAGAAATACTACAACAAGCAGGTACACTCCCTCTAATTAGGCAAGACCTTGAGTTTAGTGAAAATTAAGGCTGGGTAAAGGTGAAAAATGAAAGGACCTTAAGTTTCAGGTGAGGAAATTGATCTCTTCTTTTCCAGAGGCCTTTGGCCTCTGACTTTTTTGCCCATCCTCTCCCCACACCCCCCACACACACCCCAGTGGCAAGGAAGATGAAGCCCAAAATATAGAACAAATAATCACAGAGATGACAAAAAAGGAAAGGTAAAAGGAAAAAAGGAATTGTGTAACTAATGGGCATCAGGAAAGATTCTCTCCATAACACCTGACAAGGAGATATTAAATTTAAATCATGCTTAAAATAAAGCAGGAGTTTTTTGGGGACTAAGGGGGGAAAACCTTGTTACTAGGTGCTGTGTAAACCAGGTAGCATTCTTAAATTTCATTTGAAAATATCAAGTAGTATTTATTACAGTAAAGAAAGGAATCTTGCTCAGCATTGGCTGGAGGAACAGTTATTATTGAGACTGTCAGGTGAGAAGTATTCTTCAAAACTTGCTTGAAAATTATCAAGTTTATAAATAATCTAATAATAATAATCTTGGATCAATGTAATTAAAAAATAAAATCAGTTGCTGAGAAATAAGACAGAAATCAAAGAAATAAACAGCTCAGTGAAATAAGGATAGAGGGCTACCTGAAATTTTCCTGAAAGATGATGGTTTTACAATGTTCATTTTTTTTCTGGCTGCTCATGAATTTGGAATTATCCACATTTGTGTGAATCAACACATACCAGTCCCATTAAAGAGCAACCATTAAACTACAGCTGAAATGTAATGAGTAGATTTGTTCCATTACCTCCCCAACAAAGCCAGGCTGCACACAGACATGGGGACATGGGCTCACCTCATCCTTGAGCCTGTCTGTGAGAGCGTGTTATCCCTCCACAGGAGTTCTACTTCTCCAAACAGCCAGAGGATGAGCAACAGGAGGCATAAGAAATAGAGTTTTCCCACACCGACATTTTTTAGCATTCCCAGCATCAAGGTCACTTTGAGAGAAACCACTCCCTTCTCCTCCTCTTATGGTTTTAACACTTCATCCCAACAGCATCCTAAAAATGCTCTATTTTCTGTTAAGGCTTAATTAGCATAACAATGGCAGTGAATGTTTAATAACACTCACAGTGAACATTGCAGTCACTGTCCGTGAAGCTACTTGACATCAGGAGCGATATTAAAGCCAGACTACAAAAATAAAACTCTTCTACTTACCCAAATCTATTGTCTTTGATCCTAAATTGCTTCTGTGATCTAGTTATGAGGTTGATAAACATATTGGGGAAGATAGGAGAAGAAAAGAGTATTTACATGACAACCTTTCCAGTGCTGTCAGGGGGTAGTATTGGTGTGTATATACATATTAATACACAGGAAAATCCAATGTTTCCACACTGCTTCAGTTTCCAGATAAACCCTGTTGCTGTTGTTACTCAACACACCCTGCAAAGTGCTGTCGTTTTTCTTCAAGTTTGTTTGCCGTTTTTCTTGTAATTTAACACCAAAACCATTGATCAGATGCACATCAAGGCATTGCAAAGGAATTCTACATTGATTCCTCTTCTACAGCTGACAGCCACTCAGAAGATGGCTGGTGGCAACCAGGACCCTGCATATCAATCTTTCTGGGAAAAAAGGCAGAGCTGAGCAGATTTAATCAGGGCAAGAATATCTGCATTCAGTGTCTAGGGTAAGGAGAGACTGATGATCCTGCACTTCAGACCATGGATCAGTTGGAGCCCTTTGCTCTGCAAGCTGTTAGCAGCTCTGAGGGATGCTATTCACGCCATAGTAACCAGATGCAACAATATCACAATGCAGCAGATTCAAAGGAATGTCTGGAAAACTGGAAGTCTTAGTCCCTTATACCTCACTGCTGTGGTCACAGGCCACAAAAGAGGCAGGAAAGGCAATGTCAAACAAGGCTTTGTTGCTAAAATAAGGAGTTGTGGGACCACTTGCGCACTGTGGAGCACTTCCATCAGCACTAAAAGGTTTTTCAATAAGGGTATAACCTAATCCAAATCACTTTCCTCAAAACCTGGCACATTCTTCAGAGCACATACCCAAACCCAGCAGACTTCAGGGCTGCCTCCACAGTAACTAGAGTAGATCTGGTGACAGTACTCTGGAGTCCCACCAGAAGAAAATCTCGGAGCTGAAGATCAGAAAGGACTTTGGCTTGGAACTCTGAAAACTATAATTTTAATTTTTCCTTTCTCTCAGTCCCACTGGTCTTAGATTGATATTACATCCTTATCTTTCTTACTCAAAAGAACAGTTAACTCTATTAAAGACTCCATTTAGTATTTAATAGAGTTAACTCTATTAAATTTACATATTTAACTCTATTAAATATATTATGTAAATAGTTTGATGAAGAATGTTATTGCAGTAAAATGCAACAAATAACTAAATAACTAACAGTAAATATGCAACAAATAAAAAAATTTACTAACAGTAAAATGCAACAAATAACAAATAACTAACAGTATCATAGCATATCTCAGACTAATCTCATGAAAACTCAAACAAACCTGCCTTTGACCGGCTTGCACAAACAATAAAACAAATCTGGTGAGGATGATACTTGTTGAAAAGAAGCTGGTAGGTCAAAGGTAAAGCTCGTTGATCACAGCTGGGTTGTGTATTTGTAATGCAGTCTTGAAGTAAAAACTCACTCCTGTATACCTGTCCTCCTCATCTCCAGTCCATCCAAGCAATCTCTGCTCTGCTATCTCTGCCGATGGCTGAGCAGCTCCCAGCAGAGCTCCCATGCAGGTAGAGATCATCAGAGGTGCATCACAGTTAGTGGAGCACTCATCCTGAGAAGTCAGGAATGTGGCTTTCATGGGTTTATAGCAAGATTTCTCCAAGGATCTGAAGAGCAATGGACGTGACCTCACACCAGGACATACAGCATAGATTGGTCATTTTTCCTTGTTTATGACAACACAGAACACCTTTGCCACACAGAAAATGCCTTTACAGTAAATTCCCTTTACCAACACTCACTCCTACCTGTAGCTGGTTTAAAGATAGCCCACCCAATACACTCACTATTTCTTATTTCTTATTCTCTCACACTTATAAATGTGCTGGTGAAATTCTTCATTTACTTTACCAGACTAGGGAACAGTAAAAAACTAGTAGAAGATTTTGTGCTAGATAAATGTTCCAAAACTGGTGCAGTTCTAATTAAATTCTTTTAATCCTTTAATCTTCAAAATAGTCCAAAATGTTTCTTGAATCCTTCCCAAAAAAAAGAAAAAATGCCCATAAAACTCTGTCCTTATTTACAAGCACCCATATCTCCAATGCTATTTATTTATTCCTGTCTTCCTAGGTATCACAGCCCAGATGTTTTCTTCACATAGAGAAGATTGTAGTCAATTCATCTACTATTTAGCTGACATGCTAAATTGTCACTAGAAACAAAGCTTTATGTAAGAGAATATTTCCCAGGAAACTACACCAGCAATTTGCCAACTGAAACCAGCAAAACAAGTAACTAAAACAAAGTTAAGCTTTGATCTCATAACTTGTCCCACTACTCTTTTCTTCCAGTCCTCCCTATTATCCTGCCATGTTACTTTTTCTCAACCCTTTCTCTAAAATGCTTTAGTCTGTTTTTTCTAAGCATATGATTTCTAGCTTCTGTGGACTGAAGCCTTTTGAATTAATCAGATTAGTGATGGAAATTTTTAAGTAACAGAACTCAGATAAATGGTTCTGTCAGTCATGAATATCAGTTTTCCAAGTTGTAATATTTGGTTTTTTACCCAAGCTTATGAATGCTGTAAAACACCATAAAAATAGTAATTTTTTTCTACAATACCTACCTATTTTTATCTCCAATATCTATCTTTATCTGCCAAAATTAGCTGCCCATTTCCCTAGGAATGTTACATAATTAAAATACAAATGGCATGAAGGAATACTACAGCTTTTCATTCTGTGATCCAACAGGGAAAAAAAAAACAAACCCAACAAGTATCACTTACATTTATTTATTCTAGGTATAGAGTTTCACCGAAATACAACAAAATATACAACATGTTCTCTTACTTGACTATGTGTTTTACATCTTCTGCTTGCATAAAAAAAAGTGTATTTGGAATGACTAAATGTCAACAGATGCAATGTGATACAACACAAGTAAAACAGACATCTCCTTGCTTTGGGTGTTTACATCTAAATCTTCAGAATGTCCTTAGATACAGAAATTGTTTCAGCAGAGATTTAGTGGGGGAAAAAAACTAAGTCATTTGAGACACAAAGCTTTAGTTTAAGGCTAGAAAATTTCATTCATCTGAAAAGAAAAAGTAACTAATTAACGAAACTACAGGAAGGGTTATGAAACAAGCTCGCAAACAAACGGGCTCCTCAGCTGGAGTAAATTGCTTCATTTCTGTCAGCCTCAAGGAGCTGTGTGCCCTGAAATCATACACTTGGCAGCCCACTGACCTGGGCCTCTGGGCAAGCAGCAGCTGTGGGGCTGGTATGATGGTGTGCTTGGACTGAAGAAAGGAACAAGGGACACTTCAAGCTGCCTAGAAGCAGAGAGGTGAGGGGGGATACGATAACATCACCCCAGGACCGTGATGCAGCTTGTGCTGGCTGAATCTGCAAGGTAAAGCAGTTGTGCCTTTGGGCACGTCTTAATCCATGACTTGGGTGCATGGGGTAGGGGCCACAGCCCAGCATTAGGGCAAGTGGGTTTCCATAGTCCTGGTCCCCTGACAATCCAGAGGAACTATTAGGGAGAATTTTATCTTCCTCCATGCTGATGTGCTTCTGGATAGTGCACACCCTCACAATTTGCCAGGGACACAGACAGAACACATCAGAGATCAAACCTGCAGAGATTTGATACCTCTACAGTACCAATGCAGCCCTTTCTCCCCTAGTATTCAAAAAGTATGTATGTTCAAAAAGGCAGCAGTGTCATAGCTCTGCATGCCAATCAGTTTCAAGCACTATTGAATTTTCATTTTCTAATGGATTTTGAAAATAAGTGTCCTATATCCCTAATCATAACATTATAGTCTTATGCTGCCACACTAATGTTTTATGTTTCTATGGTGTTTTCATCAGATGATCTAAATGTAGCATGAATGTCCATTTGGACTTTATTTCTGGATTTCTCATAACCAGACTTAATATTACATGCAATCACAATTTAGAGTAGGAAGCAAACTATATCTTTTATTTGGCATAAGTGCATAAAAATTGTGAAACTTAAGTTAACAGTACCCACTCCACAACAATGAAAGGAATCAGAGAACTGGCACACCACCTGCCAGCAAGTGCTCTGCTCTGAACGAGCTGGAATAGGCTGGCACACAGATGGTGGCATCCAGCTGATAACACATCCCTTGACAAAGGCAGAACAGAGGCTGATCCTTGACAGGAGAAAACAATCCTTTGGATCAGGCAGATCTTGACCCACAGGTCAGTGATAAACTGTGGAGCTTGGGAAAGCTTAAAGCTTTCCCTGGAGAAAAGTTTTGAGGCTGGTTATTGCAGTCTCAGGGGTAGAGAGGGCAGCCTCAGGACCAGTGTTGTGGCATCAGGCTTGCATCATTGTACAATTAAGGACTGACTAGTAAATGAATTAATGTCTGGGGTTTAGTAGATAATAGAAAAAATTGCCTATTATCTGAAGATAAGTGAATGTTTGACAATTTGAGGTTTTGCCTGGTTTTTAAGTCTTGCTGAGTACTTCCATCATGCTGGTCCCAAACTCACAAATAACAGCAGCAAGATGTACGTGCACTGCTGTCTTACAGCAACTTCACCAAACAAAGACCTATCATCCCTATTTCAGATGTCAGAAATTGGGATATAGGGAGGTAGTAACTGACTTTTTCCCAAAACTAAAAAAGCTAGTAGCTTACCAAATCCTTGATCTCCTCAGAGCAGACTGAATGGTTCAGCAGAGAGAACTAATACAAGCTTTGCAAGAGATCAAGACCAACAAGAGTAGAGACTTCTACAGTGTTAATGAGGATCGATGCTGCCAGTCCAGACCCCAGCTCCATCTGGCCCTCTCAGAAATCCTAGTTTGTCTTAAGGTCATTAAAAACTACAGAAACTAGTAATTTTCTGTATTCTTGCAAATTAATTGTTCCATCTCTTACTTTGCACCTCTCACAAATGCATGCAAAGTAAACTGTTGATCTATCATGTCCTAAAATTTTGTGAAAGAGTTCTGATTTCTGTTGTATAATCTGTCTACATCATAAGTCGAGATAGTCTTAGTAAAATTTCATAAACTTTCAACTACCACTTTTTTCCAGGCCACAGAGTAACATGATGGCAGAATGTTCTGTAAACCTATATGTATGTGTGTACGTATGTCTTTTTTGCCAAGACTTGTAACTGTTGGACAAAATTCTGGCAGTTTGGCAGACATGAGGCTCTAGTCAGGATTAGTTACAAGAGGAGATTTGCATATAAATCTGTCTCTATTTATGAAGACTAGGAAGAGAAATGTCATTGGATCTTACTTTTGAAAACGGAGTATGAAAATCTTCATGTAAGTTGAGAAAATTGAACTTCTTTCTCTTACGTTGCAAGTCTCTATATGGTTTGAGTTAGGTTTCTAGGCATATAGACTACATCCTTATTTTTAATGACTTCTGTTCACATAGTTGTTCAGATTGTTTCTGTGGACAGGAATACAGCCATGTGTGTGAGCACTGTGCAGTTTGAACTAGACCAATTCTGTTCCCCTTCTTCCTTTGCCCCTGATGGATTTTCACTGCTTATTGATCCAGCTGGCTTGCTAAGGGCTGCAAGTCAGCTTGCATGCAGTGGGTGGTTTGGATTCGGCTACAAGAATCTAGATACACTTATAGTCATCTATTTTTACACTTAGTCACCTTTCCAGGCAGGAAACTGGAGCAAGAGAGGCATATGCAACTAGCAAAGATGGGCCACAGGCTTTAGCAAAGTAAAGTGAAATGCAACATTAAAATTTGGAGTATAATTACTCATGATAATACTACAGCTGTGCTGCATTAAAGTCAGTTTGCCTTATGTGAAAAGAAAGTCCAAACCTCTGCTGAAACACCCCTATATTACTGTAGTGCTTCCTTATGAGATGATCTCAGACATCAGAGGCATAATTTTTTATAAAAAAACCAATGTATTTTAAACTTATATTCAGTATTATCTCCTACCATTACAGGAAATTCTCAGAACTCAACATTCCCAATTCCTGGCATTCCACTGGTGTAGTTTTCTTAATTTGAACAGTTAAATTCAAACTTCCTTCCAAGTAATTCTCAATATCAGAAAGAATCTCAGACAGGCTTAGCATCTTCTGCTGTTTTGGATTAACAACTCAGTGTTAGAAATGTGGTTTTAAAAACAGTATTTTATAAGTGATAATTGGCTTCTTTCTGTTCATTTTTGTGAGTGTCTGTCAACAGATTATTTTTGCAGGGATTACTGGCACTCATTAAAATGGCAACATCATAGATCTCTTGTTTCAACAGTACTTTTTAAGACACTTAACTTTCCACTGTTGGCTAGGTATCCTCCCTTAAAAAACATGCAATCCTTCTATTAATATATACTTAGAAGTCTATGGAAATGCAGCTTTCTGTATCTCTGCTCCCTCCATGAAGAAGCATCTGCACTAAGACAAGTAGCAAGCTGTCCCACTGCTGAAGCTGTGTCTATCCTTGTACCAATAATGACAAAACAGCAAAATGAACCCCATTTTCACCGGAATGTCAGTAATTTTTTTAGGTATGAGAAACACAACAACTACAACTTCAAAAATTTATCAGCAATTTTTTGTTTGAATATGCCTTTAGTATAGCTTACATTTTTAATTTTCTCATTAAATATTGCTGAAGTGCAAGGGAAGCACCACAGAAATTATTTTAATACCCAAACCAATACCCAGTCAGTTTTGTAGCATAAGGATCAGTTCTCTATCAGCATTTCAACTTCTCTGCACACAACAGGCTTTACAGACCAGTTTCTGTGTGCATGGACAATTCACATCTGACAACTCATTTTACAAATTGATCTTCTTATTCTTGGGCCAAATCCTGTAAAGTTTATTAACTCCCACGGCATTTGATGGGAGAGTCAGGTGGTCAGAGGGCTGGAAACTCATCCCTGTGTAGGTTGATACCTGTTAGATACAAGACCCACTAGTTTTAATCCCCAGGATCAGTTTCTGATAGCTCTATACATGTCGTCAGGATACAGCTGTTGCAGATCTGAAAGAGCAGACATGTTCAACCTGATGCTAAGATAGGGATACAGGGGAATTTGTCTTTCTGTGGAGAAGAGGCTGCTGTGCAAAAAATGTGAAACAGGTCAATATGTAGGAGACAGCCACTAGGAATAAATTTTATTTCCTTGGATCCAAATTCTGGATGTGCCTGTGAACGACCAGTCTCCACAACAGAAGATAAAGGGCAGAGGCCAGAGGAAGGGGTTTGAGGATATGAAAATTATTCAGAAGAGTTTTATGAATTGAAGCTCATTCATTAATACAGCTGATGTTCAGAAGAGAAAGTGTAACCAGACCTTGTAACCACATGACTGGGAAGACTTGGAAATTATGGCAATTCTTAATTTATAACAAGATTAATTCAAGCGGTATTTTTATTCTAATAACTAATTCTAGTTCTAAATAACTGAGAAGGGAAGAATTAAAAGACTGCATAATTTTTCTGCTCATAATGAAATGAAATGCATCTCCCTCTGCTGTTTCCCCTTTAGACCCAAATCTTTTGATTTGTGCAGCAGCTTCTAATTGTGCCCTGCTGGGCAGGTTGAAAAGCAGGCATTGCTCATTAAGGGCTCACTTAAACTGAATTCATGTTTCTTGTTCTTGCATATCTTTATGAGCTCCCTATTCCCAGCCAAGTGGTCTATCTATAAATATTCCCAAATTTAATATTGTAAAAATAAACTGTCCTGTGGCACTTAACATGCAAGCCATGAGTCACAGTTTAAGAGAAAAAGTTTTAGGAGAATAAATCAGCTCCATTTAATTTAATAAGTGACCAAGTGCATACGCCCAAAAGCTGTATTTTTAAAATTTGAAAATTAAAAATTGTATATTGAAAACTATTTTTAAAATAATTTTATAAATTATTTATCTATATTTTATAAATTATATATCTAGTCAATTCAGAAACAGGAAAAAATTGTTGATATAGAAAACCCCTTCAGCTGTTTCAAATATCTTGGAGACATCCAAAACCATCTACTAAATTTAGGTACATATCCTTTAGATACGTACCCAAATCAGAAGTGACATTTGTATTGGTTTATGGAATATTAAATATTGGTGTTTGAATAGTCTCAGTTGCTGATTTTTGACTGCAGATTTCTAGTTTTACATGCAGATATGCAATTGACACAAACAGTCCCACACACAGACGCAGAAGGTAATGGTTCATGTAAGACAGTTGTAGAACTATTAATAAGAGTTAATTAACTAGTTGTAGAACTATTAATACAGCAGAGGATTCTCAGAGAGAAAAAGCCACTAACATCCTTTACAGCAATAGGGAGTTGAGACGAGAAGACCATCTCCTTCATGCCCCTGGTTAACCCTATTGGTTTCAGCAAGAGCAGGATCACACCAGTAGCTCCAGAGGTGTTGATGGCAGCAGAGCTCATCCTGCCACAGGAGGTTGGCTCTGCTGCTCCTGCCCGCCTCCGCCTGCGTGGTCCTGCTCTTCCGCTGCAGCTTCCCCTCTCCAGCCATGCCACAGCAACTGCTCACAGGAGCACAGGGTGAACCGGATTGCTGAAAATAACAATCAGCTAATAGCTTTAGCAGAGCTATTTTTAACCTGGATCCCTTCAGATTTTGTCAGGGTGGCATCACAAGCCATTGTGCACTTGGGCGGTTGTACAAGGGCAGGATAATGACTTTCTGAGAGCATGGTGGGGGTGGAGGATGGAGAGGACCTTTTAATATGCTTTTCCACCTGAAGTGGGGGGAACTGTGAAGTCACATCCAGGGTTAACAATTGCATGTACAATACACAGAGCAGGAAAAATACTGGTCTTTCTGTCATAGCCATGAGAGAACAATGACTTTCCAAAACACTTAAGAATCATTGGAATATTTTTCCTTTCTTTTTCTATCCCCATAGCTAAATGTACAGAGAGAGATATCTTGCAGTATTAAATAATTATTTCCTCACTTTTTAATTCTCTCAGTGTAATTAATTAACTGCCTCTTCTAAAGGATTCCATCAAATCTGAGTCATCAGAGACATTCACAAGAGAAATCGCTGCTAATAAACTCGATGGCCATGATTCACAGCAGAAACACTTAATTCCAGTGGTAGTGATACAGCACCTTCTAGACCACTTTTCTACTGATGGTGTCACAGAGAGGAAACAGTAGTACCTTTCTGATAAAAGTAAAAATCTGTGCACACTGATAAAAATATGACATCTTCAATCAGGAGTGAAGAGGGGCACGGCTCTGAAAAAATGGGAGAGTAGAGCTGTACTTGAGACTTGTCAGTGCTTTCCCATCCACAGAGACCAAGAAGGTGTTCATGTACTTACATTACTTATAAACACCGAATAAACACTAGAAGGAGGAAGAGAAATCTTTTTCCTAAGAAATTCTCTCTCCTTTATTTGTTGTTTGATGAGTCCTACACTTCGTTCTCAGTAACAGCTCTCTTCTCCGGGTTTCTGGGAACTAGCTGCTAGGAGGAATTTTTTTAATAAGGAGCACATTTCCTAGCTCAGAAAGCAGCAGCAAAGGAAAAAACCACTCCCTGGACTGTCTTTTCTCTCAGCACTTCCATGTGTTGTTCAATAGAAATTTTGCTTCTAGATGCCTATTTGAAGGACTAGCTGCATAAACAAACTATTTTTCAGTTGATTCAATTAGTGCTTCTGTACCTAAACAGGGCATCAATATTAGCTATCTTAGTCTTTAATTTAAGATTATTTTTTATACTTTCGCAACTCTTGCACTCTGAGACTGATCTGAGATTGATATTGCAGCCAAAGAGGATTTGGAGTTTTATTTAATCCTGTTTCTTTGCCATGTAGCTAAAAGGCTTTTGCTTTGTTATCAGTATTATACTTCAGTTAAGTCAATAAATATTCATCATGTCTGCCTACTTCTTGTAACTCCTGGCTGGACAAAAGCCTCAAAGCATTTGAGGCGAGTTCAGTAAAATCAGTGCTTCAAATGGTAAGTAGGGAAAAAGAACATGAAATAGAACTATCCAGTCAGATCTCTTTTCCCTGTCTTTTCTCTCATTCTGTATCCCACCTGTCATCTTTTTTCAACACCTCATTCCCTGCCTCTTCCTTTTTCTGGGCTTTTCTCACTTGGTCTCACCCTCATTTTCAAGAGTTTGTTGCTTCTTTTTCTGAACTCCAGCTGACATCTTGTTGCCACAGCAATATCAGACAAAAATCATTTCTGCAACCAACTGCTGTTCCAGCAGAAGATTGTAGCAATACAACTCATTTACAATGCTCATACTTGTGAATTGGCCCCTAAAATTTTCAGTGCTAAAATTTACACTGCATGCTATTTTCTCTGTTATCCTCAACATGCTAAAGCCTTCTGCTAACATATCATATTTACCCTTGCAGTTACCACACTTTATAAATAAATGTTACCACACTTTATAAATAAATGTCTGCATATGATGTGCAGATACACTTATTTATGTAAGTACAAATACCAGTTTTACAACACCCCCACCCAAAAGAGCCAGTCCATGTATGTACACTGACATGTACAGACTACTTCATCCAGCCTGCTGTTACTGTGTAACACCTGTAGATTCTTCTCTGGTTTTCCTGAGTGCTCCTCTACCCACCAACATCCAGCCTACCCCCAGCATATGAAAACTGTCATCTGGCTGCTGCTACACCATCATCCTGACTTCAGCTTTCAATGCAAAATCATCTCACATATTTAACAGCCTTTTCCATAACTTTAATCAGTGATGATATGTGGAACTCAGTTTAGACAGAGTGCAAAACAAATCCATGCTTTACTTACTATCCGTTGTGGAGATAGTATATTCATGAGTGGCCAGAATCCCTGGATCTCCATGGCATGGCAGAAATTAACAACTGGGGTCCTAGGTACAAGACTACTAAAGGCACTTACTGTGCCTTTAGTAGAAGAGAGGACTGTCATCTCCTGAATCACAGAAGGGAATCATAGAACAGAACCATTAAGGCTGGAAAAGACCTCCAAGATCATTGAGTCCAACCTTTGACCCAATACCACCATGTCAACCAAACCACAGCACCAAGTGTTATGGCCATTCCTTTCATCACTTCCAGGGATAGTGACTCCACCATTTCCCTGGACAGCCTGTTCCAATGCCTCACCACCCTTTCAATTAAGGAATTCTTATGTTGTAAAATCTGAACCTCCCATGGCATAGCTTGAGGACAGTTCCTCTGGTCCCAGTTGCCTGAGGAGAGGCTGATCCCCACCTGACTACAGCCTCCCTTCAAGCTGTTGTGGAGAGGGATAAGATTCCTCCTGCGCGTCCTTTTCTCCAGGCTGAGCACCTGAGCATACTATTCATACTGTAGATCTCTGCCAGATACCAGCCACACTATAGAGGGGTCCACACATTAAAAGGAAGGTAGGCTATATTTGTTCCCTTCCCTTTTTAATGAAGCACATCTGAATGAAATTACTCCTTTACCTTCTGTAATATCTGAAGAGAAAGGCAAAGGAAATCAGGAAATCAACTTCTAAATTATCAGATGAGCTTGTGGTCCAAAGTAAAAGGGTAATGAATATTTCCCAGACAGTAATATCCAACATTCCCATTACAGTTTCTACTTACCAACAGCATGCACAAGCATGCCATTTAACATAACTTGACATCATTAGGGCGTCATCTTGTATTTGAAGTATGTAACGTAACTTACAAAATACACTCTATACATTCTATTTTCTTCAAATACCTGAAGTATGTCTTACTAGCGTGTTTCCCAATGAGAAAATTAACTTATCTAATTCAGTACTACATATTGTCCCCATGAAATTATACAGTTGGGATTTTGAATTTTTACTGACAGTTGAATTGCAAAGTTAAAAATTAAAAACTTAAATGTCATTAAACTTGTACAGATTTTCAAATAGACCAATAAATTTGTAATATAAAAATGCATAAAGTATGAATCTAATAATTGTTCACAATGAAAAGAAAGCATTATCTCCAAAAACAAAGGACAGAATAGGGAAACTCAGGAAGGGATGGATAGCTGCAGCACAATATATTTTTTGTAGCTAGGGTTATGAAGCGAGGTGGTTTGTTTGGGGATTTTTGCTTTTTTTTTTCCTGGGAGCAAAGAAAAAAACTGAAACAGTTAGATGTGGCTTTGCATATGCCAGATGTGACAATGAGTTCAAATCCCTTTCTGGGGAAAGTATTGCTTCATGGAGTGTTTGATTTTGAAAGAGCAAGGGTTCATTGTCTCTAAATTTTGCTGGATACCAGTAAATGCTGGCATTAGTGTGACATTTTCCTTTGAAAGTCAGAATATGGAATTAATCCTAATACACAGTGCAAATCTGCAGCCCTTGCTAAGGCAGAACAGTGCTCGCTGTCACAGACTCCAGAATGACTTGTGAACACGATTACGGGCTGCAGCCCCCAGCTCTTTTACCAATCACACTTTCAGCTGCTACCTAGCAGATGGAATTGGTTTTTTCTTATATTTGGGTTATCTTTCAAGCACCTAATGAAATACTAAAATCTTCTGAAGGACAGCATTCATAGTAGTAACTTGCACACATTTCATCTGTTCAGCTTAGCATTTGTGTGTAACATTTGCTAAATTATTAAAGATTTCTTCAGACACATATTACAAAGTAACATCATAAATTTAGATATTTATTTCTTCCATTCTATCAGCTGCTTCACTTCCAAAAACTTCTTTTAAAAATTAGTATTTTCCTCTACAATGGGACATAATAGGTTACTTTTTCCATCCCTTGGATTGGACACAGTTGTAAAACACCATTTTCTGTCCTGTCCTATGGGAAATTACAATCTACAAATAAAACTGTCTAAATATATTTGTAATGATTCTCTTTCAGGCACATGAATGAAATGTTCATGTGTGATCTATTTGTTGGTGGTCTTCTTCAAACTGTTTTCCCCAGATTTTTCATACACACGCATTTCATAGATGCATTTATATTGGCCTTAAGTCCTGCACATGTATCAGCCAACTTGTATTTGGTCTACATTGGCCTTGTCCCAGGTCTTGTGGGCCTTAGTGAGGCACAGAAATGTTTATAAAACTGAAGAATGGACCTCCTACTAGTGTTCTTTTAAGAAATTGCCCGTATCTGGATCAGAAACATTAAAAAAGTGTATTTAAGCATTCCTCTAGCATAGTTTCATGGAAAACATTCTTAATTTTAATGTAATGAATTAATGTTAATTAAATGGCTGCAGTACAAGCAAACAAACAAATTGAGAGTTTAATATTTCCCTGTAAATGTTAAAAATATGTACACTACCAAAAAATAAAAACAATCTTCCCAGCAAGGAGTACTTGCAATAAATCAACATCTGAGGGTTGCAGCAGCCCTTTTTGTGACACTGAGTGACATAAACAAAACATCTGAACACTAAGTACCATTCTTGGGAAGGAATTTGACAAAGCTGTAATGTCAGCTTATTAGAGACAGATCAAATGCTGCTAATAAAAGCAGATATCTTGGAGAGACATATCCATGGGGAAAAAAAAGTGAGACTACCATGTCTGCCACTGGCAAAAAGTATCAAAAAGTACATGGCTTTGTGGACTCTTGAGTCCCAAAAGGGTTAACTATGGATTAATTTATTTGTACTGACCATTAATTATCAAGTGATATATGTAAATATTTCTTACAGTACTTGTTTCACACACACAAGCAAATGCATAAAACTGAAAGAAAAACCCCGAAGAACTATATTTTTTATGAATAGTGAATTATTCAGAAAACAAAACTGCAGACAGACATTCTAGAAAGTAAGATTAATTCTGGGAAAAAATCTGCTGCTTTTATCTTTAACTACCAGTAATATTAGAATATTCTAATATATCAAAATCAGATGTTTAATTTCAGAAAAGTAGGGGATTTTCAAAGCTTTAAAAATAAAATTGTCCACATTTTCAATCAAAATTCAATTATATTTAATTGAAACCCTATTGTAAAATAAAGTACCAATAATTAGTTTGTGGTCAAATTGAAATAAAATGCTTTAATTTTAGGTTCAGATATAAATTTTAAAATCTATTATTTTCTCTTCTAACAATAATCAAATTGTGTCACAATTGTTACTACATAAAGAAATTACTTACATCACAGTAGCTATATATAAATAAATGTGCAATTCAGAGTTAGTGAATAATGATGATACTTGAGGTAACAAATTAGAAACTTCAAATCCTTTGCCACACTCCCATTTTCAGAATTAACCAATCCGCCTGCCAAGCTGGACGATAGAAGAACATACTTCCTCTCTTTTGATATCATGATCTGAGTAAGATTTTAAGAGCCAATACAGACAGCAGTGTCAAAAGAGAGGAAATAAATAGCAGTAAAACAGAAGGAATTAAAACAAAAATCTGAGAACAAAGCGTACGAGTTTATGGCCTTTAAATCCTTTACAGGGTGTGAGTCTCAGAGACATCAAAGTAAACATTGTCATCCTAAACAGTTCCAGCAATTCTACCATAACCCATGTTACTCTTAGTATTTTTCCAAGCAGTTCTGAACTTAGGGACTCAGAGAGACCCTATTCCTACAAAACTACACTAGCTATATGTGAATAAAATATCTTGAATTTCTATCACAAAAGGTTTTTAAAAATTCTCTTAATGGGAAAAAAAAATTGAATGGCCATTAATTCATGAACTGCTTCTTTATTTCAAAATATTTTATATCTCTTTCAAACTGGCAATAGCTGACAGGGGGAAAATGTTTTGCACCAAAATGAAAATCTATATTCATCATTCAGCATGACTTTTTAAAATAAAAGAAGCATTGTTTTTTTTCTATCTTTTAATCTCTGCTGCTTTGGAGGGGGAAATATTTCCTCTCTTTGATTTCATGATCTGAATACATTTTTAAGACATATTTAACAAGACAGAATACAGTGTTAAAAGACAGAAATAAAAATCAATAAAACCCAAAGGAATTAATCCAGAAATCTCTGGTAGCTCAAAAGTACCACTCACTTGAACAAGTTTTAAAGAAATTAATTATTCACTCCAACACTGTGCTGAATACTCTTTGTACAATGAATCATCTCTCTGAATTGACTGGAACTGGCAGAGCTAAAGGCCAATATACTGTTTGCTTTCTCCTCTCAAACTTGTGTTCTTTCAAGAGGAGCAGGCTTGTCTCTTCCCATCCCACTGCATACGCTGAAATGGCTTAAAGAACAGCCTCAAAAAAGGCCAAACATACATGCTTAAAGAGCTTAAAATATAAAAACCTTCAGTACACCCTTAGAGGACCTTAAGACCAACTACCCTCAGTACCCTCAGTACTAGGCATTCCCCTGAAAAGAAGGGTTTCAGCACCAAGGGTATTCCACCCCCAGAGGCAGTCTGTGGCTGTGGTACTCAGCCACCCAGACTAAGACCACTACACTTCAAGAAAGCCATCCCTGTGTAGATGGCATCTTTGCTCTCTCATCCATGGCTACCCTCCTCTTCTATGGCCAAGTAGAGATGAGTGATGAACCTGGCTACATTCAGATGGGTTTCAGAATACTTCTAGTTTTAAACCACCATTTTTGCTGCAAAGGAAATGCACAGGATGAAGTCTTCTTTTTGCCTGACTCAAGAAGAGTTAAACAATCTTACCAAGCACCCCTTCACCCTCACACAAAACCAGCCACCAGACTAACCTAAGCATCCTTAGCCACCATTCTCTGATGCCAAAAACTCTCCTTAGCTCTTTACTTTTGCAAGAAGAAAAAAGGCTGACACTTGCCATTGCCTTCAGAGAAAGAAAAAAGCAAGCAATTTGCTTTCAGCTCTATACCTTGCCCACCCTTGCCAAACCTTGGATGAAGTTACTGGAGAATTGTGTTTCTGGCAGTACATAACTTGGAATTAGAGGTAAATTAGTGTTGTGGTAAATAATTCCCATTTTAAGAAAATATCTTCAAACAACTACTGAAGGGGGGAAAAAAGAACAATGAAGGACTAATAGAGAGAAAAATACTTACAGCTCCATCTGTTGCTGGAGATGGGTAGCAATTCCACTGCAAAAAATTCAAAAGCCAAGTCTACCACTTGGTAGACTGATACGAGTTCTAGTTACAGGAGCTGAATTCTGGAGAATAAATCAAGCTCCAAGTATAAAAAATAGTGATTTAACAACAAGTGTCAGATTTTTTTTTAACCATCAAAATAGAAACAAAAAATATTTTAAACCCACATAAATGCTTACAATAAATGTCAAAGTGAAATCTGAACTAAAATATAATCCCTATAAGCGATAGATGATGGTACTCTTGATTTAAAAAAGAGACATTTCATCTCCAGAGACTACAAACTGTCCTGGATCAGCAGTTACTCTCCTACAAACCTATATTGCATTGAACATGACAAAAATACAATTATTTCTGAAATCTCTGAGTGTTATCAGAATCTTAATATTAAATAACTATTTCATGGTACCTAAATACATATCATAAATCTGTTTACTTTGCTCTCATTAGAACTCTGCAAAAATATTTTAAACAAAAAATTAAAATAATACAGATATACGGTATCATAATATCTGCTCTTTCTAGAGTGGTTGAAAACTGGCTCTTTTCAAACATCTGTGTAGATGATTAAATTATGCCCAGCAAAACCATGGGTTTTCTCATTCAATTAGTGAAATACAGCTATGTTTCATTTCCATTAGTTTATTATATTCAAAAGCCCAGTGAAATAAAGAGTTACAAATGGGTTTGCATGATTCTGATTTTGGGCAATTCACCAGTGACATATTTCTGCTTGTCAAAATGGCCAAGTACTGGCTAGTTTTGGCCAATATATACTTTTCTGGATGGACTAGCAATAAAAGCATATTACAGAGGGTCTTTAGATGTCACTTATAAGGGGTTAAAGTGGGTAAGCTGAATTCACTGTATCTTCACTTTATAAAGTCAGTAAAAAAATTTCTTTTTCATTATGAAGACTTGCAAATACTGTGTGCAAATGTAAGTGCGCATGAAGGAAAGACAAAGAATTTGTGTTTTTAAGAATGGCTACAGTGTGTGTGTGGTGCCCTGGATTACCCTCAGAATGTGCAGATGACCGTTACCGAAGGAAGTGGAAGGAACAGCATGTTCACCAACTGCAGAGCCAGGAATAACAGAAGCCACACGTTCAACAACAGCCATATGACTACAGGCAGGCTCTGATCGGGCACTTCCATTCAGGGGTAACATAATGTTTATATGAAACAGAAAAATGGGCCTCTCTTACAGAAAGATACGTATTTCTCCAAGAAATGTGTGCCCATGGAACAGGAAGCAGTTCTTGCAGCCTCTTGACTGAACAGATGGATGAACCCTCAGTTACAGGTGCTGGCTACGGAAACAGGATTTGAAATTCTGTTTCCAGAAAGCACACGCCTTTCTCTGTGTTTCACCACAGATACCAGCATCCCCAGTTCTCAGTGTACAAAAGAGATTTTCTGACTGACAGTTCACTCCTGCACACAGTGGCATTGCTGCACCAAGTGAAACACAAGAGTGAATGGGCAGCAAATGAAAGCCATCCTTGTCTTTATTGATTATTTAAGAGTACTCAATGTTTTAACACAAAGAAGTTTTCAAAATGTAATAAAAATATACCTCTAAGCTGACAAAGGTCTTCATAATATCCCAAGCTAAGCATTTAAGGATTAATCCAGAGCTATTATCTACTTCTGAAATAATCATTACAATTTCACATGTGTTTTTAAAATTCATATGTGAAGCAATTTTTATGTTTGCCCTTACCTGTTATTTTGTCCCCAGGCCTTTTTTTATCCTCATGTCAGTGAAATGTATAAGACAATTATTTGAATTAATACAGAAATAGAACTCGCAGTAACAAACATTCTTAAAATTTGTCTTGAAAATTTCCACAGACATCATAGTAAGGAACAACCTTCAGGTTACTCTGGAGAGCACAAAACAGAGCAGGACAGAGGTGAGATCAGTACTGATCATGGGTGAGAGATGGGCGGTCTTCTCCCTTCTCATGGGGAAAACCCTGGTAGGAGAGGAGGCAGACTCACATCTATCCCTCCTCACAGATCTCTGCAGTTACTCTATGAAATAAATTGCTGATCTAAAAGGTATAAACTGCAGGTAGATGGGGGTTTGCTGCCCATCAGGAAGTTTTTACTAGCAGTCATGCTTGAGCTGGGAGCCCTGCATGCAGGACCTGCCTTCCTCAGTGCTCATGCTCCTTGGCTGGTGCATTGCAGCGTGGTTCCACACTGCTTCTGGCTGTGGTAAAGAGCCCACTCCAGAAAAGCCTTCCTGGAGAGTACTCCAGGCTATGCAATGCCAGGCAAGGTGCCTGCTGTCCCTGTAGCCCCTGCAGAGGTGTCCCCAAAGGCCTTGGCCATCTGCCCTGGTCTGGTGCCTGTCCGTGCATGTGTGAGCACTCTCTGCCTCCAAAGGAAGAAGGCAGCGTTGATTCCAGGCTGGAGAAACCCCTGTGCTGGGAGCCCAGCAGGTGCTGGGGGACAAAGGGCTGCCAAGGAGCATTTCAGCAGTGGGACAGGAACAGTGGCAGAACTCCTATGCTTAATACTATATATTTGAATGCATGCATTATATTTACATAAACAAGCGCTTCCCCTGCCACCCAGCACAGAGGGTATCAAAAAATCCCATATTACAGTCTTTGCTTTAGGTGCTGTTTCCACAACCATTTGCTTTTCTTCTGCCTTGAATGTTTTTATTTATTCGACATGTTTTTCCTAAGGGGATATGATTCTGTTTGTTTTACTAGCAAGACAGTCATTTGGGAACAAAACAAAAATTAATGTTTCATAAAGGAGCCTAACTAAAGGAGGTGATGGTGTGAATTAACAAACTGAGCCTCATGTCAGGAAGAGGTCTGTGTCCTCAGGCAATGCAATGTTTGCATGTACCCCTCTAAAGTCACTACAAATCATCTACGGCATCAAATAGCCTTGCTACAGATGGCTACCCAGCACCAGGCACATGTGTGTGCTCCATCAGCCCAGCATCAGTTTGCCTGTGTCATACCAACATTCCTGGCAACTCCTTAATGCCTTTCCCAAGACAGCATAGTTTCAAACAAAGAAATTCAAGCACAGCTCAGAACCTCTTGAACGTAAAATTGAAGGTAGCATGCACAAGTCAATGCCAGTTTGGAGGATGATTTAAGCAGCCTTTGTGAAGAAGGTGTAAAGGAAAGTATTATAGGTTTGAAAGGAAATGCAGGGACAAGCCAGAAATACAAACTTCCAGAAAATTGAGGTAAATCAGAGGAAATAAAAATGTAGAAAGGAGGTAACGAAGGATTGCAATAAGGATGGGTGAATGTATTTTCCCAGACAGCAAGGCACAGGAAGGGAATATAGGGCTTAAAATTTAATTAGTGCTTTCTTCTGTCCTTTTTGATCTTTGCACAAAGCCTTTCTTCACACAAAGGACAGAGAGGTTTCTGTGGGGCTGTGTGACAGGGCAGCCAGTCTCCCTCGGTTCAGGCATTTCCCGTATTTCCCGGCATAAATGGGATGCCTCTCCCTGTTCTTCCTGCCCGTCCCTCGACCTCCGGAGGAAGGTATTCCCGGGACATTTCACTGCGGCAAACACGCCAGCCCGTATGACAAAAGTTTCTGCGGAGCAATTTGCTCTGGCCACCAGAGAAGTTGAAACATTAGCCCGGGACTAGCCAACACCACCTCCTCCGCCCCGGCCGGGTCTGAGCTCCGCTTTCGTGCCGCCTCCGTGCGCCCGGCTGGAGCGGGGCTGCGGGAGCCGCGGGGCGGGCAGGGAGCGGGGATCCCCCGTCGGCTCGCAGCAAGGTGGGACGCCCCACGGCTGCCATCGCCCCCTGCGCGCCCTTTGGCTGCATAGATTTGATCTTTAAAAATAAAAATTGAGCAAATGTCCCTTCTCTCTTCAATACCTCAGCCCTAAGGAAATGGGACCGAGGGTCGTCACAAAAATTGTGCCGAGTAGACAGCAAGTGCAGGAGACCCCACACGGGAGGAGAGCTCAGGGACACACCTTTTGGCGGCCTTTGTCACGGAGCCGAAATGTGACCGACCGGCTCGAGGGCACCTCTTGCTGTGGAGAGAGCCTGCTGACGAGCAGGAATTTCTTTTCAAGTCTCGGGATTCTGAGAAGCTGAGAGAAACTCCGGCAGAAGTTCCTGACATCCGCATCATCCACCTTGCATAATTTTGCATTTGAGATGCTCCCGTAGGAGAAGGCTCTGTCATGAGGAAAGCATCACCACCTTTATCCTGTGTGGGAAGCACAAAAATGTGTTTCTGGGACGATCAAAGCTGTGGGGGAAAGGGGTATCGTGTTCTCACCAGTTTGTGCTTTGCTTGAATTAAACTCCGGAAAAGCAATAAGTTACTAATAACTTACCCGGTCATGCTTCCTATTTTGCTTTTAAGGGACACATATCTCTGAACAGATCACAGAGTTCTCAAATATATTTATTTTTAATCATACGAAGAGATTTTTCACAAAGGGCATTTTTATCCGACCTTAAGAAAAAAAAAAAAAAAAGCCCTAAAGCGAGTTGCCCTGAGCAGATGCCTCCCAAAGCCGGCCACTCTCAGGGCTGCAATGCCCGCCCGCACTTAATTTTCTGCTCCGGCAAATCCTAATTCCTATGAAGTCTGAAGGCTTAGTTATATGTAAAAAGGTCATTTCGGGAACAGCTGTCCCAGGCAGAAGTCAAACAGTGTATGCTGACGGCCGCCACAAAATGCGATTTTATGGCATTCTTTAAAATACACGCACTTCTGCCCACGATTCCCAAGTGACCTGTCCCGTGCACATCAACGCCAGCCGGTACTTCACAGCACACGTGCGTGTGTGCTTTCAGCTGCGGAAACGGCTCGGGCTGTAAAGCGGGGGGCTTGGTTTGATTAGCTTGGTTTGATTAGTTTGGTTTGATTTTCCGTCGGTTGGTTGGTTGGTTTTTGGGGGGTGGTTATTTTGGTTTTGCTGCTTTTTTTCTCCTTTAATTTAATTTAAGCAAAGTTTTACTTAAATGAAAGGCAGGCACCTGCAGTATTTGCGATAACGCTTTAGACCGAACAGGATACCCGAAACGCCAGTTCGGGTATTTCCATCTCTCCGAATGATTCAATTAGGTGCTGATTTCTCCCCGCTGCAGCGCCCAGGGGGACCGGGCGAGGCCCTCGCACGGCGGCGGCTGCGGCCGGCGGGCCCGGGGCGGGCGGGACGAGCTCGGCAGCCCCTCGGCGCACCTCGCAGCACCCATGACAGCTCTCCCCCTTCCCTCAGCTTCGAGCAAGGGGCAGAGGTCGCGGCGACGTAGCTAACACCTCGCTCGCATTTCCCAAAACATCTGGAGTAAAAACGCCTGCCATGAGCTGTTAGAGAACCGCGGGTGGAGGGGATATCCAGGGGTGCGCGGCCAGGGGCGGGAAGGCAAACAGCAAAGGCGCTTCGCCGAGCACGGGAACGTCCTCACACCGCCACTGCCCGTCCGGAGCGGCGAGTTACCGAGCGAGGAGGCGAATTGCTGAGCCGACGGCTCAGGGCAGCGCTGGGCCGCCGCTCCCGGCGGAAGAAGCCGGCGGGGGGCGCGGCGGGGGAGGGACGGCAGCACCTGCCGGGCCCAGCGCGGAGCTGCCCAGCCCCGTGCCCGCGCCCTCCTTCCCTCCGCCCGCCCCGTGCTCATGCGCCCGCCGGAGGTTTAAAGCGGGAGCGGTGGCTGCCGCGGGCTGTCGGGCTCGGCGGAGGTGCGGGGCAGGGCACGGTGCGGTGACCCGGCCGGCACGCCGCTCTCCGCCGCTCTCCTGGGCTCAGCTCCGGCCGCCCCGCCGCCATGTGGCTCTCGGTGCTGCTCCTCGGTGGGTACCGCGGGGAGCGGCGGGGCCGGGGGGCAGGCGCGGAGCAGCGCCCCGACCCACTCCCTGTCTGTTCGCAGGCGCCTTCCTGCTCTCCGGCCCGGTGCGCGGCAGCGACGGCTCGGGTGAGTTGGCCGCTGTTCCCCCTCTACATCCCGTGGGGATTTGCCCCTCGGAGTGTCTCTGCCCGGCCTGCCCCGCCCCGCCGGGAGGTGGCAGGGCCCGGGGAGCGCTTGGCCGCGGGTGCCTCTCGCCGGGATGCGCGGGGAGCCCCCGCCAGGTGCGGACGCGCCCGGGGCCGCCGCCGGCGGGAAGGGTGCGCGGAGCCGGCCCGTGGGAAACTGCAGAGGGGCACGGAGCGTGTCTGGGAACGCTTCCAGACCGGGGTGAAAACTCCTTGCTGGCACGGGCTGCAGCAGCGCCGTGGTGACAAGTGTCGCCGTGGAGGGGAGTGCCGGTAGCGAGAGTGAGAGTGGGAGTGTTTGTGTGTGTTATAAAGACACTCGTACAGTTCTTGGCAATTTGAGGATCTCTGGCATATTTTAGACCATGGAATTGATTAAAAACATTTTAAAGTTGCCCTGCCGTTATTTCAACCTGGAAAGCGAAAGAACATGCTTAGAATGCCTAGCAGGCTATAGCAGGGATTGCCTGTTGTACCATCCTGTGTTGGACTGCATCCTTGCTGCTGGAGAGCAGGCTCTCCTAGAACCAGAATAAATCCATGGGAACCAAGAGCCACAGGAAGCAGTTGGAGAAATATGTGACAGAAGGACGCAAGCAGTTTGTCTGCCCCTTTCAGTGGAACCTTTCACCAAAGGAGGATAGGAGCCTCCAGAAGAACGAGTTTCCAGATGCAGGCCTGGCCTGCAGAAGGTGAGTGACCCCAAGCTTTTCTGAATGGTTGCTAACAACTTCACAGTTATTAGGAATCAAGATTTTCTGCTCATTTTGTGTTGAATCAAAGATTTGGAAAATTAATTTGTGCTAAACTGATAAAAGCTATCTGTGACATAATTGCTATGGCTAAAAAATGCACGGCAATGGGAAACCTACTCTAACCCCCTAGTTCCTTTCCCTTTTTTACTTTGCAGGTGCATTATAGCAGAAGTGCTGACAGTCTGGCAGGAAAAAAATCAATATTCTCTGGGACGCTTCCTTCAGGGCTGGAGAAGCCATTGTAACCAGAAGGTATCTGGAACCAGCTAAAATATTATTAATGTGAACCGTTTTTGTAAGATATTGCCTCTTACTGTTATTCTGAGCCTAAATTCAGCAGCATTTGGTCATTGAACTACAAACTTACATTTATAAAAGTGCCTAAATTCTGTTGTACAAAGTAATGAAAGAGCATTAGTTTCCTCAAGAATCTACTGTATTTAGGCTCATAATGTTTATGAAGATCTTGGAGCTTCTCAAAATTTTCTTTATACTCCCACTGGCATGGATACAAATGCTGCCAAGTTCAGCAGCTCTGGTTGCCACACATGAGGCTGTGCGGGTGGGTGAATGCTGCCATGTGATGGCAAGTGGCCTTAAGCTGGTGAGAAAAGGGCAGGTCTCAGATTGATATGAATGATATAGCCCTGACCACATTTCTCTAAATCCCATTACCCCTGTCCACATCAGGATATGTACTAAAGATTTACATCAATTAGTATGCAATCTGTAAACATGTTTTCCAAAATATGAAGTATAGGTTTACTAATGTGTCCTTTTTTTTTTTCCAACTGTTGATACTCCTTGCATTCGATAGAAAAAGAGGCTTGTTTGAAGCCTCAAAGTAAAAAGGGACCTAAAATCTTTCTATTAAAAAAAAAATACTAAATACTAAAAGAACAGGAAGCATAATAGGGATTAACTTCTCTATATTACAACTCATAAAGCTCTTTTTCATGTAGGAACCCCTATTTTTTAATTTTGTAATAATGTACATAGGATTTTTTTTACTTTGCATAAACAAACTGTTTTCCAAAGCAACACATAGAAGCTTAAAGATTAGAAAAGATCATATTTTGCTTATATTATGGTTTTATTTCCATATAATAACTTAAAGCAGTGGCTCCTGCTAAAAAATAAGTCAGAACTTTTGTAGATTGACATAAGAGGCAGCTATTCATGGCAAAATCAGAGCACATGAGAAGAAGCATCAAAAAGATGGAAATTGATGGAATGATTGAAAACATGGTTGTTTTAAGAGATAAGTCAATCTTTGCTTTTTTTTTTTCTTTTTTTAGGTCAACAGTGATGGAAGACATTCATTCCTACCCTTAAACATGACCTAAATCAGGAAGAATTACAGTTTCTTTTCTTTGTACCACACTTTTGTAGAGAACTCTGATGCAGTGTGTTTCTGTGAAGCTTTAAGAGTGTGTGTCTTGACAGGATGGGGTGATAGTTGTTTTATTGTGGTTCTAAAGGCCTAGCTGAATCTAACAGAGCATAGGTCTCACATCTTCACCAGAGTCCAGAATGGCTGGAGTCTAGAACTGAATCCTTTCCTGTAAATTGTAAGCTTATATTTATTTCTTCCAAAAATACTTGGATTTGGAGTATTGCATCACATAAGTATCGAATGAAATGCCTCCACTGCTACTGCTCTTGCATTCTTCAATTACAGTGATGGGTTTATCTCAGTTACTTTATATATAGATACAGCTCTTTGGCAGTTTTTGCCATGTTGAAGTATCTTTGATAGAATAACAGAAACAAATGCTTCTTCAATTTTAATAGTAATATCATATATTAAATTTATGAGAATGATGAGTATGTAAGCTGTCAAAGAACAATTTTATATATTCTAGTATTCTGACCTCATTTTCATGTTTGCAATGAAATCACTGAAGTTTTATTGTTGGATAACTGATGATGCATTAACAAACAGGGAAGAACAAAAACCACTGTAGAGCTGATACCACAAGTCTTAATTTTGGAAGTCAGCAAAAAAATTAGCTTTCATTTTGATACTTTACCAAACCCTTCTAATGTTAGTCTCTGTTTTAGGGTTATGACTTAGACAAAACTGTATCTACCTACAGAAAATTTAAAATGAAATTGTTGGTTTTAATTAACAGCATCATTTTCCTTAAAGTGTGTGTTTTTACCTGAGTGCTGATCCAGCTGAGGTATAAACTACTAAATCCCCTAGCTCCAGCATGCCAGCTCTTCAGTTCACACAGCAGCAACACGTACCCTTCCCTTGGAAGCCTGAGACAAGGATCATGACAGACTTTAGGCTGCCAGTACAGAAAAATTCTGTGGCTGGGCTACAATGGATTTCTGTGTTTTGATTGCCAGGGAAAACACAGAAAGATTCTTTTCTTCCCCCCAACTTCTGTGCTATGCAAAAGCCTGCCACATGACAGTAATTAGTAAGTACCTGGTGATGAGGGAAATGCTGATCTCCAAGTGATACAGGGTTTGTTAACTAGACACATCTAATTATTGTCTTTGTATGCACAGCCAGCCAAGGAATTCAGTCAAGTACATTACATTAGAAACTACAGGAGTTAAAACTTCCTGTGCTGTCTTGCACTTTTAGAGGCTGGAAAAATATTGCAGGGTGAGAGTCACAAGCAGTGCTGTGAGAGCAGAGATTACCAGTGGTGCTTATTGCAGTTACTCCTCCGAGGATTTCCGGCCTTCCAGCTGCTGTTGTATTTTGATGGTCTTGCTAGGTGTCATTTGGTGGATACTACTTGTTCAGTGCCCATTAATTAGCAAACACGCTTACAGAACTTCCGTCAAAGGATTAGGGGACTCAAAGAGGAAAGCAAATCAGCTTCTTTTAGCATACCAGTAATATAACACTTGACAATGAAATTATGGAGCTTCTAGGTATAAGCCCTGATTCTACTTGATTTTTCCATCCTTTTTTTATAAGGCAATTAAATAAGACTACGCATGGCTGGGATGTGAGTGAGTAAGACTAAGCCCTAAAAGGAACTTTATTATTTCTTGGAATACTTGAGAATCAGATTAAATCACTTTAGTTCTTGCTAGGTAGACGACTTTAATTATCTTGATAAGGGAAAAAACAAAGAAGTACTTACTGCTTTCTTTTCTTCTTACCCTGGACTATATAGGCAGATTCAGCATATGCAAGTCCCGTATTTGTGTTAACAAATATCAGCAGTTATTTTTCATGAAGATGTCATTAGGTAGTTTAACATTGTTTCAGCA
Source organism: Taeniopygia guttata (assembly GCF_048771995.1). NCBI lineage: Eukaryota > Metazoa > Chordata > Aves > Passeriformes > Estrildidae > Taeniopygia > Taeniopygia guttata. Next base: position 38,045,718 of record NC_133030.1, read on the forward strand.
TAGCATTAATGACTATTGTATATAATTAAGAGTAAAATTGCATACATACTTGATGAATTTGTGTGTTCAATTTATGCAGTCAGAATGGGCAGATGTGCTTCCCTCTGCATTTCTGGCTGCAGCTGTTCTGCTTTTCATCTTAAAATCAGTGAGATTAGCTGAAGGTATCATCTTTTCCATCCCCCAGTGAAGAACAGCATATGCTCCAAGTGCTTTCATTTATAGGCAGCATATGTTGGGGTCAGAAAACACCCCAGGTAAGAATGAAAATAGTGGGCAGAAAACAGATGAGACAGATCACTGATCCCTGAAACATACAGTCCTTGGCTGTGGTGCATGCACTGATACCTTGGCCAGCCTCTGCCAGCTTTCATCTTAACACTGTGCAAAGGTGGTATTCCAGGTGCATTTAGAAAAGGTTCTCACACTTTCTAGGTGCCTTAGGAAGTTCAGAATAAACAGCCAGGCATGGGTTGGACTTGTGCTGCTGAACTGATAATGATCTAAGCCAAATCTCTAATTTGCTGTGCAACAGGAGGGGAGTGTGCTATCTTTTGTAGTAGGAGGATGCTAGTTACCATGCAAGATAAAGACCTCTATGTTTTCAAAAGAAATAGCATCAGTTTGCCAAGTGAAATTGTGTACTGATGTTAATCTGTGTCTGCATGCCTTCACTGTACACAGGCAAGCATAGTGAAAGCTTAATGATAATAACCTGCAGAGCAACTTCTGAAGAAAGGCAGAGTTCTACATAAAAAAATGCATGTGCCTCAGCTGAACAAATAACTTTTGTATCACTTTTTGTATGAATCTGACAGTCCTCTGCACAATGATAATGATATAAACTTCACTGTAATGACTTGATACCAATGTTCTAGATGCTACTGTATTACTGGAGCAACAAGATGTGTGTTCCTTTTTTTTTTTTTTTTTTTTTAACACCGGTCTCAGTAGGCTTTATTACAAGAGGCTAAGGGAAATGCTGCTGTCAACTTGCTTCGTGAATGCCACTGGAGAGAAGATTCAGAATTTCCCAAGTGACTCATAGGTGTCTTATGGCTGAAGATTTCTGTGGTGATGTCAGAGTGATTTAGTTTCTTCCTTGGAAAGTGTCACCTGCATCTGTGGTCTGTCAGCCCTCAAAGGCCTTCCCCTTGCCCTTCTGTCTCTGCAGTAAATGTACAGATATGAATTGTTTTTCCTTGTGTAATGTTCCTTGATATTATTTTAATGTTGTTTGTTCACGGGAGTTTTTTTCCTGCCACTTTTTCCCCATAAGTAATTTTGAAGTGTGTGCTTCCTTGTCATAACTGTGTATTTGTAAGCTCCAAAGACATCTTTATAGGCACTGTACCTAATTTCAAACTCAGATACTGCTTTAAACTTGGAAACTGTAAAGACATTTAAAAAAATCCCAAAAACAAACCCTTAAGATTTTCAGGTCAAAAGTTCTTCTTTTCTCTTCAGCTTCTACTGCTATCACGTGCTTTACAAGAGGACTTGACCTTAGAAAGGGGACAGAAGATGTCCTTTGCCCAGCAAACTGTCCTCTGTGGCAATTTTATGTCTTTGGGGATGGAGTTTATGCCTCTCTTTCGAGTGTCTGTGGAGCTGCCATACACAGGTGAGTCAGATCATTGCTAATCCATGTGCTAAATGAGTTTATGTAGTCTCTGCCACACTTACAAATTTTAGCCTTTTGATGACATCATAATCTTGTTCAAGTCTTTGAATGTGGTAGACTGTAGTAAGGTGTTTTGAAAAAGCAGGCTAAAGGTGAAAAATTATCTGTTTAGCAGAACTGCTATTTTTGAAGATTGCTTTTAAATTGGGGGCTATTAATTCCGTTGGCCTTTCATACTCAAAACAGAATTTACTGCATGAGAATGTTTTGGCATCTTTGCTGCAACCATTAAAAGCCATAACTAGTCCTGGCAAAAAAGGATTGATGCACAGAGGAGAGACAATAGCTGTTTAGTTCTCAGCTAATTTCAGTGCAAGCTGCAAAATCCAACAAAAACATAGAAAATACTTGCTCCTTGCCCTGTGTTTTAATGTCTAAAATCCATATTGGCATGAAAGAAACTTCAAGAAGACATTCCAAATAGGTGATCAGAGTTTGCTGTTATTGTGACATAAGTAGATATGTGCTTTGAAAATTTTGTAAATTTCTTCCAAATAACTGAACTAAATTTCAAACCAGCTGTACCCTCTATTTCATTGCCTGGTGAGTGCAGATAGCTCTGTACTTTTAGCACTGTTGGGTCCTGGCCCTGTGCCAGACACCCACCCAACTTTTCAGGAAACATCAGTTGTGGGAGCAGGGCTCCCTTAATTTCTTAAACTCAAAAATGGTTGTGTGAGCATGAGTCTCTTCCCCCTTCCACATACACTTCAGTTTGCATGCTGGGTCTACATTGAGGCTGGATTCCTTAATTTTATATAAATCAAATTGTGCTTAGTCCTATGAGTAGCTCCATTACTTTGAGGCGGTTATTAATGAAAGAAAATACTATGTAATACATGAAAATAATTTAGCAGAATTCAGCTACAAATAATTCTGTGTACTACAGATGAATAATCTTTCTGCCTTTTTTAGCTTGTTATATTTGGCTTTTTCTCTCATTTTACGTGTAATTACTCCCAGGAAACAAAATATTTATTTAATATTGATCTTTTTCTGGGCAGAAGGATAAAAGATTTATTTGTTGAGGAAAGAATGGAGAACCTCCTACCAGGCTGACACTATGTAGGCATGAAGAACTGAGTTAAATCTACCACTGAGTGATCAATTGGATTAATAATCAGAAGATCAGATGAAGGACTAGGTTCTCAGCTTGTGCAGTTCTGATCCAGTGCCAATTCTGCTAAATGGAGACCTAGCCCAATGTGGTAGCTAGATGTTAAATAGGCATGTAATTTTTTTCATAACCTTCCTAACTTGTTGAAGGGTAAAACCAGTCCCCATTAAGCACTGGGGTCTCAGAACTCAAGTCTAACAAAAGCATATCATGGTATTACCAAGCTGGGCACAAAGTGCCCGTAAACACAAATGGCTGAGCTGCCCCAGTGTTTGCTGGAAGAATATTGACAAAAAGGTTTCTGGCCAAAGGGATTTCTGAGCAGCTGTAGATCCCTGGGAAATTTTGGTATCATGCTTGCTTCCGCTGTTGAACTTCTTTCCTTCCGAAAGCAATAGGGGTGCAGAGAAATAAAGGAAGAAAGAACGAACACAGCTTAGGAGACCTCGGAGTATGCCGGCAGAAAATGCTGAGCAGCTCTGTATTGGTGATTGATGGCAATCAGGCAGCAGCAGGACACCAGTTTGGAGATGAGGAGGATAATTCTTGGGGTGATGGAGAAAGGCTGATTATTTGGAAGGAGTTTGCACATGGTGATAGTAGGAAGGAAAGATGGGAATTTGGGCAACTCAGCTGTCTTGCCTAAAGTCCCTGAGGATAAACTGACTGCAGTTACATCTACAAGGCTCACCTCCCATGGCCAGAAGACTCTCTTTGTGGTCTAGGCATCAGATTTGATGTGCGGACTGCTTGAAAAATTAATTCAAAATTCAGCAACACCCTGTATCTCTTTCTCCAGTAGTGCAAAGAAACAGTTCTTGCACACTGAGGAAGTGCACAGAGAGCTTAAAAACCTTGCATTTAATGTGGTGATTTGTTTTGATTCAGTTCAGATTTTTAAGTATGTTTTAGCTGAAATTCCTTTATTTTGTAAGACCTTTCTGCTACCCTTGGTTGGTACACTTTCTTTCACAAGCTGTTGTGCACTGAGGTACAGGATTACTGCCTTGTGTATCTGCTTTTCTGTTTGTGTCCATTTTTGAGTGGAAAATACCATTTAGGTATAAATTACAGGTTGTTATTAACAAGCTAGGCAAGAGAATGGACGAACAGCTTTTACATAAAGCCCCTGTTAAGCAGCAATGGCAGCAGCATATAACATAATGAGTAGCAAAGTGAAAGTTGCTCCTGGAAAATCTGCTGAGCTCCAGTTTAATCAAAACAACCATGGTATGCAAGTCACACACACAAGAGCAGAGCACAGCAGCGAAAAGCAAAGCAGATTGCAGTGACATAAGTCATTCTGAGGAATGCAGAGGCACTTCTTCACTCTTTAAAAGCCATTCAGACTCACACAAGACAAATCTTGCTTTAAAAGTCAATCATAAATCATTGCAGAAAGGAATTTGCCAATCTGGTTCAAAACACAAAGGTAAACTGGCAATATATGGTTTGTTCCACCTCAGCAGATATTAACATGCACTCTGAGAAAGAAACATCCCAGGTAAAACTGATCAGATTGTAAAAGATGGCCTTAAACTGTTAATTCAGCTACAGAACAAAATGGCAAGAAAGAAGGAATAACTTTCATAAGGTTACAGGTCATGTTACATTCACATCTAATATCAGCCCCCACTTGCATTGAAAATAGCAGAGCTGTTGTATGGAAAGTGTGTTTCTTCAGAAGGCAGCATGGAACTTTGACTTGTGTTCAAATACAGAACTGTATTTTCAACAAGTAGATAAGGAGCAAATAAATCTACTCCATCTTCACCGTAAAGCTTCCAAATTCTCCTAGTGGAGACTAGGTAGATTATTTTTTTCCTCTAGAATTTTCAATGAAATTTAATTAATTATTATTGTTGCGATTAAAATGTAAAGACCAATAGACAGAATGGAATTATGTAGACAATATTGATAAAATCGTGCCTATAATAAGTTTAAATAATTGCTTCCAGGAATGCTTTTTAGGCTGAGCTTTCCATCTGAATGTTTTTCTTTAGTTCAGTTCAGCACTCAAAGTTGTGAATCCACAGCCAAGAGGGTAGGAAGAGATATTGAGTTCTTCTTAGGAGCTAACTTGGGCATGGATCAGGTTTGCTGATGTAACCCCAAAGTATCTTCACTAAAATTGCAAGGGCAAACTTAAAATAGAAACTGTTCCAATTAAACACCTTCTATTTGACAGATTTCCTTATCCATTAAGACCGAGACACTAGTGAAGGTTTGAATGCCTAAGAGAACCAGATACTAGAGAAGAAATTTATATTCTAAGTAGACTGAAGTATTCCAAGTACATTTATTTGTCATTTTTCTCAAAGATAATTTTGACTTACGGAATTTTCCTGTCATTTAAAAATAACCAGATAATGACTCCATCTGATTTTTATCTCACTGTTTTTTTGAAGAACTATGAAGTGCTGTTTGTATTTGCTAACTTTATAATTCTATAGTTTTAAATTAATTTAGGGTAATCTTACTGAAGCGCCTTTGTCTATATACTCTATAAAGCACTCCTAGATTAGAATATACCTGTATATTTTGAAACTAAAGAGTTAAATTTATATAATCATGGTTCAATTTAAAAATGCAAGTCACATCCATGAAGAATGAATGTCTTTTAACACTGTTCCAAATAGAATTTTATGTGGAAGTTGCCTTTGTCACAGATATCTGTATCTCATATTATCAGACATATGTAAAGTTTTTTCTAAACTCTGGTCTCAATTATTCTATTTTCACAATATGTTAAATCAGATTAGGCCAGGTTGTCTTTTCAAACAGGAAGCCAAACAAAGGCACACATCGCTCTGTTTAAATAGTAATGAAATGATTGCTTGTCTTCCACTGAGCTGTACCTGCCCATGTCCTACAAGGCATCAAGTTTTGCTCCCACTTAGAGAAGTTCAACTTTGGCCTCTAAAAATAACTGTTCTTTCAGTTATTCACTTTTTCACATAAAAAGAGATCTGACAGTTTTGATGCTTCTTACTGTTACTTAGGAATTGATTTGGCCTGAAGCATCACTGTTCTGCATTAGTCTAAATGCCAGAATTTTAGGCTCTCCTTACATTTTAAAATAAATCTGCATGTTACTCTGTAGAATAGTTTCTTCTGAAGTCTTTTCAGCAACTTACAGATTGTTCTAGCCTGAACACAACTGCCTGCCTCTATTCCATCTTTTTGAGAAGGCTGGTGACAAAAATTCTGATGGTATTACCTGTATTGCATTTTCTTGTGACTAAAATGTCTGATTTATACCAACTCTTTTTTGACCTTAGTGGGGTGATTACCAACACAGGAGGAGCTGTAAAGGTACAGACTCTCCCAGGACAGGAAAGCTACCCTGCTGTAAATGCCAATGGGATCCAGTCTCAGGTGCTCTCTAGATGGGCTTCATCTTTCTCAGTGACTGGTAGGTGGATCACACTTATGTTTGCAAATTATATTTTAAGCTCTGGCAGAATGGTGGGACACTTCCTCAGTGCTTCTGTATGCATAAAGAAAGTGATTGTTTAGCAGCAGGAGTTTTCACTTTTAATTTATTATTTTAACTTCATTTTTCTTTTTTTACCTGAAGAGAAACTATTCCAGCTAGAGTAGCTAGTCTGTGACAGAAGCTGATACATAAGGATGGGTCAGTTATTTAGAGTATAATGACATGATAGCAGGCAGCTGACAGTTCCATGACAGTTTAAGTTTATCAAAGTCAGTGCTTCAATCCTGCCACGGCAGTCCAGTCCTCCTGTCACTTCCAGCCATTTAGTTTTATCCCTTCTCTCCCTCTGCCTGCATTTATGCAGGTAACAGCACTTAGTCAGGCCCTTCAAATACCTTGTTCAGCATTCCATGCAGAGACAAAACAGTAATAACATCAACTTACATGTAATATGGTAATTAAGCTACAGTGCAATGTAGTGGTTTTGTCCAGAAGTTTGTCCCCATTGTTGAGATACTTGTTAATTATTAATTGCCTAATTGCAAACCAGTTGTCGTGCTTTGCCACACAGATGAGGCTAAACCACCTTCGTAAAATCATGTGCAGAAACACATTGGTTGTGTATGTTGTGGTTTCAAAAATATTGAAGTGTGTGTTTGCTAGTATAGAAATTTGTGAAGCAGATATCTGTAATGTGCTCTTACTGTTTACAAGCTAAAATTCAGCCTACTATCTCTAAGATAATAGTATTCCTTGTATAGTGCTCATGGCAAGTTGCTAGATAAGAACTTGGAATTAGAGGTGCTTTTGGTGTGGGTGAAGGTGAAATTCAGTTCTCCAGATCAAGTCCTCTCTTTATCTGCTGAAAATATTGGCTACTACAGCTCAAAACCTCTTATCAGATATATGCTATAATGACTCATCAGCTGCTGTTGTTTGAAATGCAGAAGTTAATTACCTGTAAAACAAGGACTGCAATACTGGATTACACCAAAGGTTTGTCTAGGCTCCTGTCCTACTCCCAGAGTAGCTAATGGCAGATGACAAAGAAAGTACAGTAATTCTTCAAGCACTTGTAAGTTCATCTAATTACACTGAAATCCAGTCAAAGTATTCTTATTTTAGCAGGTACCAAGAACGCAGCTCTGGAAGCAGTTGGGCGGTCGGTGTCCACAGCCCGTCCCTCTACAGGTACGTGTGTCTGCAGCAAGGGAAGCCCCTGGAGAGGGGATGCACAGCACTGTGCAAGCCCCTGGCTAAAGGAACTTGTTTCATTGAGACTCATTTATTTTCGAAGAAGAAAACAGATGCAGTATCTGGTTTTGCAGTGTATCTTGCACCAGAAAAAAAGAGGCATCATATGTAATCTTGGAGATTGATTCTGATCTGTAATGTTCACGCAACTTAAAAAAAAAAAAACTGGAATGATTTTTGAGAAGTATAGAGATAACACAGAGGAAGGTAAGAGTTCATGAGCTCATGTGATGTTCATTCTTTTTAAGCAATGGAGAAGACAGAGTTAATGCATTCCTTCTCACAGAACTGCTGAACAGCTGAGTGCTGTCAGGACATGCATAGCAGAAATTTAGTTGTTATGTGAATTTCACCACAGAAAATGCTGCATTAAACCCTTTTTATGAAGGTTAGTGCTGTAAAATACTGGACTTAGATGCTGTTTGTGAATAGACCACCTGGATTACAGTTTAAGTCATGTTTTGCTTCCAAACCATTAAAAGTCCATTGTACAGCAGGGTTGCTAATTGAGAAACAGTAGCACTTGGGAAGGTGAAGTACAGAATGCACCTGGCTTTGTACAACTCTGTCATCAGTCAGATGGGTGTAGAAAGGAAGGTTAAGCTGTTTCATTTGAAAAAGAATATTCTCCAAGGAGCAAAGCAGTAGTAGCAAGAGTTTAATTATTAAACTGACAATTCCTACTGCCAATAGATTGCACTGTAATTTTTGGAGTCGGAGCCTTTTCTGATCTACTTCAGTCCATTCATCTTCTTGTTCTTAAGTGATCCATGCTGTTTTTTTCACCAAAGGTAAAAGACCTAAGAAGACTCTTGATAAAAAGGCTGGAAACAAAGGTAAGAACACACAGATTTAATTCCTGCAAAGCAGAATTCTAACAGTTATGTGGTTTTAATAAGTATAATTATTTTGGATGTTCACAGACTGTAAAGCTGATATTGCATTTCTCATTGATGGAAGCTACAACATCGGCCAACGTAGGTTTAACTTGCAGAAAAACTTTGTTGGAAAAGTAGCTGTAATGTTGGGAATTGGAACAGAAGGGCCTCATGTTGGAGTTGTACAGGCCAGGTAAGAACAGATCTACACAACATATAATGGAGTAATTGATAAGAAAAATCAATTAACATATCAGTTATCCTTTTGCAGAACAATATCAGTCAATAATCGCTGATGAATAGCAAGGAAAAGAAACTCTTGAGCTGTAGCACTATTTGCTCTGTGCTATACTGAGATGTGCATGTGAGGACATGACAAATTTGAACGTCTTCTGTCTCTGATATTTGACTAGAGAGCAGCTGGACTTTTCACAGCCCCTCTGCTGCAGCTTTGCATCTCATCTTCATAGAACAGCAGGAAACACCCTGCAAAAGGGAGATGCCAGTTTCTAAAAAAATGTAGTGAGAGAATAGTCCCTAATGGCTATGTACATATACAAAACAAAAACCTGCTCTTACCAAGTGATAAACTATTACAGCTGATATTTTTCAAATTGTAACTGTTCACTTGTTTTTGCTTTCTAGTCTAAATTAAAAATTAAATCTGGACACAGAATACTTAAAGTCTTTAATTGCTTAGTCATAAACTAGCGTATCTTGAACTCAAATCAAAAAACTCAGACTGCATTTTGTAGGATTTTTTTTATGAGGAAGGTATTTGTCATAAAAATAGTAGAAAACCAGCCAATCTTTAATTACACAGATGCATGTAGTTTATCATGTAGTCCATATTTTTTCTTTATGTATTTTCAACCTAATGTTTTCAGCTGTTTGATAAGCATGAGAATCAGGCTGCTCTTAATTTATCCATTCAGATAGATAATTCCTCTTGCTAAGGATTGCAAGACTTATTAAGCAAGAAGCGTACTTACATTTTAGTATTAAAATCCAGAGAAGAATATATCAAAACTATTCCAAGTGTGTTTTAGCTTACTAATGCCAGTATGAAAAGTGAATCTTACTACTGTTTTATTTTTCCACAGTGAACATCCAAAAATTGAATTCTATCTGAAAAACTTTACTGCTACAAAAGAAGTTTTGTTTGCCATAAAGGAATTGGGCTTCAGAGGAGGCAATTCCAATACAGGTGAGTTCATATTCCCCCTAAAACAGAATTCACTTTTTAATGTATTTTATATATATATGTATACACACATAGATACGTACATGTACACGTATCTGTGTGTATCTATGTGTGTGTGTAGATGTTGAAGTTCCTATAATTTACATAGGTCAGGAAGTGCTTTAGATGCCACACTTACCTTAATCAGGTTCAGTGATTTTCCACTAGAACATTGTCACATCTCACATTTAATTTCTAGAAGTTAGGCATGCTTATTACACATTTAATTAGACTACAAGTGTTTATACTTGTATAAATGCTTCCTGCATTTTAACAGTAATTGACTTTTCACTAGTAACAGAATTATATCTTAAGACAAATTCATAAAAGGCTTTAGTGTTTCTTTCTTTTTGGCTGGCTAATTAAAGAGTTAGACTAGGAGTAAGAAGTAAGTGGTGGTGAGAAGACATCATGGCTTAGCTCCAGCCAGCAACCAAGCCCTATGCAAGTGCTGGCTCACTTTCCCCTAGTGGGATTGGGGGGAGAATTGGGAAGAGGAAAATGAGAAAATTTGTAGATTGATAGTTTATTAGGGAAACCAAAAGCGACTCACATAAGCACAGTGAAACAAGGAATTAATTCACCATGTCTCATGGGTAAGTAGGTGTTCAGCCATCCCCAGGACAGCAGGGCTCCAGCTCACCTAACAGTTTATGCCAACACTCCAAATGGCCCTTCTCCTTCCTTCTTCTTCCCACAGCTGGCCATGACACTGTGTGGTGTGGAATATCCCTGTGGTCACTTTGGGCCAGCTGTCCTGGCTGTGCACCCCCAGCTTTCCCACTGGCAGGGTGGCACAAGAGGTAGAAAGGCCTTAGCACTGTGCAAGAGCTGCTCGCCAATAACAAAAACATCCCTCTGTTGTCAACACAGTTTTCCACAAAAATCCTAAACTCAGTCCCTACTAGCTAATCTGAAGAAAATTAATTATCACAGACAAAACCAGCCAGACTGAAACTAAGCATCTCATGATGTTGCATCTCACAAGCTAAATTTAAGTATCTCCTGAACTTTCTTACTTCCAATACATTTGGCAGGTACTAATATACCTACTTCCTAGTAGGAAACTAGACCCATGAGCAAAAAAAGATCTCGGGGAATTCCACCTCAGCTTTATCTGTGGTTTTTTGGTTTTTTTTGGTTTTTTGGTTTGTTTTTTTTTTTCAGGGGAGGGGTGTTGATTTGGGGTGATTTGTTTTTAACTTAGAGGTTGCCCAAGCTTCATTATTATCAAATTTCCTGGAGCACCAATTTAATGCTACACTGGCTTAGTCGTGTGGTTACAACGTAAATTCCAGATGGGAAACTGATCCCAGAATGCACCAGCACTGTATGAATTATTTCTTCATATTCTTTTCCTGTTCAAAACAAGGCAAAGCTTTGAAGTACACAGCTCAGAAATTCTTCTCTCTGGAAAATGGAGCACGGAAGGGAATTCCCAAGATCATTGTAGTGTTTCTGGATGGCTGGCCCTCAGATGATCTAGAAGAAGCGGGAATAGTGGCCAGAGAATTTGGAGTCAACGTGTTCATTGTGTCTGTAGCAAAGCCCACAACAGAGGAGCTGGGAATGGTACAGGACATTGGTTTTGTTGACAAAGTAAGAAAGAATGTTATTATTTGGGTTTCAGTCATGAATATAATTCTGGAGAATTTACAGTAAAATTGTAATGACTAATATATGTATATATAATAACTCATATAGATGTAGAGACATAAAAATATTCTCTCAAACCAGCTGATTAAATTATCCCTGATCAAGAGTGATTTAAAAGACGAGCAGAAGGAAGGTTAAAGAAACACTGGAGATTTGTCCTTGCTAAAGGGGACACACAAAGATACCATTGTCGTCTCAGTTCAGAAGTTTGGCCAAGTTGTAGCTCCTGGAATTTGTAATTGCATGAAGAGTCTCAGTGCAGGAAATTCCCCTATCTCAGGTATGGCTGAATATGCCAAAACAGTGACAAAAGCTGATGTGATACATTCTCTTTCCTGAAAGGGCAGACAGGGAGGTACTTATTTCTTGTCTGCTCTGTGGATAATTATTTACTTACTTTCACTACTAAGAGGACAGAAAATATGGAAAAACACATCCTAGCAAGTCTGTGCACAAGACTTTGATCTTGTATGCAGAGTTTTGGATCTTGTTCCTTTTGAGTTAGAGCGGGAATTCAAGTACCAATCACCTACACTCACATAAGCTTTCTGATCAGTAGGCCTTTACTTACTCTGCAGTGAGAAAACCAGTCATTTTCCACAGGGAGGTTGTATATGTCTAATTTCATCAGAAATGGCATGAACAGAATGAAGCTCTGCTTCTTCTAGGGATATCTAGCTGCTGACCCCAGAGGTATTGCAGGCAGGTCCAACCTTTATGCACTTATAGAAGCACCATAGAGTGGTTTGGGTTGGAAAGGGCCTTAAATGTCATGGTGTTTCCACCCCCTTGCCAAGGACAGGGACACCACCAGCTAGCTCAGGCTTGGCCGCAAACACTTTTGGGGATGAGGCATCCACTATTCTGAATAAACTGTCCCAGTGCCTCACCATCCTCACAGTGAAGAATTTCCTCCTAATATCTACTCTAGATCTCTCCTATTTTAGGAGATCTCTTTGCCTTGTACTATCACTGTCTGTCCCTGTATAGGCACAGAAAGACATGACCTTTAGTGGTTGAGGCCTGTCCTCCCTTCTGCATTTTGATCTTGGCCAGATTAGTTGGAGAGCTGATTTTGAATTTAACCCCTTTTTCAGTTACTTTGTACTTCACGTGCATCTGATGGAAGCTAGAGGAAAAGAAATTTTACTCTGAATGACCACAGTTCTACCCAACTGTGTCTATGTTTGTGACACATTATAGATTAAAAATCCAAAGGTCTTACCAAGTTCAAGGGGAAAACACAGAGGTTAATTTTCAGTGTATAATCAAAAATACAGAAATTCCAATCCTTTGGCTATTCAGTACCATGACTTTGTTCATGTACACAAAACAAAATTACAATTTTCAGTTGTTGCACTTGTGAATAAAGCTAAATTATTTGAAAATTTTCATAGCTTGAGGGGCAGGGTTGGCTTTATTACTGGATAAAATAAGCTGCACTATAGTTTACATTGACTTCAAGCGCAGCGGTTTCAATTTCTTTAAAGATAAGCACATAAAAAACATGAGGCTTTGTTTCTAATCTGCTTTTGAAAGAAAAATCATAGTTGTCTGAGTATTATCCATTGAACTAGTCAGCTGGAATTCACCCATTCCATTTATGTTTTCAAACAGGCTGTCTGTCGAAACAATGGCTTCTTCTCTTACCAAATGCCCACCTGGTTTGGTACTACCAAATATGTAAAACCTCTTGTCCAAAAACTGTGCTCACATGAGCAGATGTTGTGTAGCAAGACTTGCTACAATTCCGTCAACATTGGTTTCCTGATAGATGGTTCCAGCAGCATTGGCGAGATCAACTTCCGCCTCATGCTTGAGTTCGTGAGCAACGTGGCAAAAGCTTTTGAGATCTCTGACATTGGCTCCAAGGTGGCAGCTGTGCAGTTCACCTACAACCAGAGAAAAGAGTTCGGCTTCACAGACCACGTCACCAAGGAAAAGGTCCTCTCGGCCATCCACAACATCCAGTACATGAGCGGCGGCACTGCTACTGGCGATGCCATTTCTTTCACAACCAGGACTGTGTTTGGGCCAGTGAAAGATGGACCTAACAAGAATTTCCTCATTGTTCTGACTGATGGTCAGTCTTATGATGATGTTACAGGACCTGCTGCAGCTGCAAAAAAAGCAGGTAAATTATGTATTTTAAAAAGCAGTGGAAGTTGATCCATCCTATTTCTGCTGCACTGCAAATGTTAAGATTTTAAAGTTTGCAAAGTATTATACTTTGAATTCAGCAAAATACAAGCCCCTAGGAACTGTTTTCCATTAGGGTGAAAAAATACCCAGCCACCAGCAATACAGAGCCAGGTATGACTAGACTCATGTATGGCAGCTTGGGGATCAACGTTTACCCAGTCTCATTTCCCCAAACAGTAGAGTACGAATAATGAGCTAAGTAACTCCATCATCCAACTCTATCACTAGGAAGGGAATAAGCAGTTGTGGCCAAAAAGCTCATTGGGCTGATGATGCTTGAAGTATGAGTATGTAAAGCCACTAAGTATACACAAAGGAACCAAACTTACTTTCAAAATAATTTTACAGTGTTACTTATGTTTCAAGACTGACATGGTAACTGCTACAATCCTATGTGTTACTACAAGAACAACTCAGACGTTAGCTCTTATGATACCTCATATTTCCTTCAGGATTTTTTCTAAGACAAATCTAATTCCTGGTATTTAGTGGCAAAATCTAATTATCTTTGACAGACTGCAGGTGTTGAAACATGCTTTCAAATCCACATTGATTCATTAATGTAGAAATGGCTGGTTTTTTTGTATCTACAGGCAAAAATAGTCTTTTTTAATTTCCTTTTTGTAGGAATAACAGTCTTCTCTGTTGGTGTTGCCTGGGCACCTTTGGATGATCTGAAAGAAATGGCTTCTGAACCAAGAGAATCTCACACTTTCTTCACCAGGGAGTTCACAGGATTGGAGCAGATGGTACCTGATATTATTAGAGGCATCTGTAAAGACTATTTGGACTCTAAACAATAAAAAAATCTGCTGTTCACTATTGCTATTTGAAACTAAAAATCATGAAATTGAAATGGTCCCTCTAAAGTACAGATGTTTTATTCTTATATATGCTATCATAATACAGAGGAAGAAGGGCTACTTTTTGTTTCTGTAATCAGTCACAGATTCCTGTGAGCTTGTTAGAAGTTGTCCTTGATCCTGAAGTGCAGAATTTGGCCAACAGTTAATATTTTCAACAAGCATGGAGCAGCCTGAAGTTCAAAGCTTTGCATATCATGCACTTAAGAATAATAGCAGATACTCAGAGGAAATAATACAGCTCTGACATTTTTTCTGAGACTTGCTAGATACCTTCTTAGGAGTTAAAAGAAATATAACTTTAAATACAAGGCACTACCTTCTATGAGCTTTCTGTAGCTTACAATTCTGTATCTTTTCAAAGAGTTCTCTGATAACACAAAGTAATTTCGGCACTCCTGTTGTGCAACATCCATTACTGCCAGGCAGCTTGAGAAAAGATATGAGAGATTGTAGCTAAAAGAGTCTGTTTTTACTACTTGGGTTTTTGCTGGATCTGGTTGGCAAATTTTACATCAAAATTGCCAAATTTTACACCCACAGATTTCTGTGGATCTTTTTGGTTGGTTCTGTTGGCACAGAATTTTAAAGGTATTTAAGGCACAGTAGTTCTTTGAGGATCTGGATGCTAATATATTAGCTACTAGTGCTGCTTTCTGCACCACTGAAGTCAACAGCAATATTCCAAATATAACTGACAACCGGATATTTCCTGTCTGCTGCCTTGTACTGTCTTGATTTGACAAAGTTGTTATTGGCCAGACAATTAGAGACAGGAATCTTGGGCCAAGAGATTAAATGAGACCACACAGTGGGAACTGAAAGCAAATTCAAGTCCAGAGGTATCTAAAACCTTTAAGCCTAATGGATTTATATCAGATTACTTGGTCAAAAAAGAAGAGAGTAGGCAGACACATTAAGTTGGTTTTAGTAGTTTAGAGAATAGCAACTTCATAATGCTAGTAAAAACACCTTTATAGATGTGTGAGGTTTTCTGAAGATGAAAGGTTTTCTTGAAAAAGGTTTTCATTTGATTACATACCTAGTAATGTTGATATATTTATATGCACACGAGGTTAAAATGATTGGTTAAAATGATGTGATATTCAACAATTATTATTCCAGAGTCCTGGTGTGAATAACATACTCTAAGTATTCTTTAGAAAATAAAGGGGGGTTGCAAATAAAATGTATAGTAGAAAAAAACCCAGCACTTTCCCTATCAATCTGGGGCTTCCCTTTTTTCCTCTCCCCCACTATTGATTGTAAAATTTCTAGTAGTTATGGAGTGGCACAGAAAGGATTGCATTCACTGGGCTTTTGCTGTGCACTTTTAATAACTTATAACTGGCTATATATTACTCTAAACATAAATGGCAAAGATGCCTTGTATTTTTCTAGCAATTGTTATCCTTAATTTTGTTACGTGTTTATAGGTAAGAGTATTAAGCTTTTGCTGTATAAATTCATATGCTATATCAACTTTGTGCTAAAATTCAATTAATTTAGTTTATAAACTTTTTATAGAAATATATATTGCAAGAAAACTGGGATTGCTGCTGTCTGTTTTATTGTCTCATAACACAGAAGTATTTTTTATGATGAACCTCATATAGTTTAGCTTGAATAAGTTGTATGTGATACTTCCTAACTGTATTATCTTAAATTCCAAATAATTCTCAAATAATAAGGGTATTATTTTTACAAATATTTTAATTTGAGTCAATATCAAGTTATATTAGTTATGATGATGGTTAAATCATCTGAGTATAAAGTGTGTGCTGGCTGATAGAATCACATTTTGTCTCCTACTTTGCTTTTACTGTTGCAAAGAAATAGGCAGCTTTAACTCACATCATTCATTCATCAGACAAAAAGCAGGTTTACATCCCTGGGACACTGAAAGCTGCAGAGCTAAGTCTCCACATATTTCCATTTCACGGGAGTGGTGATGCCATGTTACTTGCACCCTTCATATACTCCTATTACACTCAGATAGGGAGTGTACAAAATACCTTTAAAAGATACAATGTTTATGTGCTAGCAAGCATTTGTGAGCAGACAAAAGCATTGAGACCTGGTGAGATACAGATACAGGGTGAAAGGGATATGGATTGTGCTGTAAGTAGAAGGCAAATTTTGGAGGAGGAACAGCATGGCAGAGGGTAGCAGACATGGGCTGAACCTCTGGTTCGTTAAACAAGGTAAGAAAAGCCACAGACAAGGATTCAGTTTTATGCTGCTGGACCAAGCATTACAGAGAATGTGAAGAGAGCTGCAGATACCATCAGTTATGCAAACTCCAGTAGGAAAAGCTGCTGCAGATTTAGGGCCATCAGTCAAGATTTCAGCCTGCAGGAGATCAATTCTGTTCTCTTGTGAGACTAATGAAAACCATTATAAAGGGGCTGGACTATATGGTCTTTAAAATGTTCCTTCCAACTGAAACCACTTTGTGATTTTCTATGCCATATTTCCCTGAACAGTATTCAGACTCAGGGGGCCTCAGATTTGCAATCCCAGTTCTGATGACATATCACATCAACATTAAAAAAAAAAAAACAAAAAAAACAGGATTCCTTCATTTAGAAAAGTGTAGAAAACTCTGAGGTTAGGGATTTAGGTACTTAACTGTAACTCCCATGCAGCTGTTTGGAATTTTACATGAAATAGTAGTTAACACAGTTCAAAACTCATCCTTCCCACTTAGAGCAATGTAAATTTACAAATCTGCTGTCCTAAATAAATTGAAATCCCTTTTTGTACCATGATAACTTCCAGGAAGAGCAACAACCTAAAGCCATGCTTTGTTAGGGCACATGCCTGAGCACTGGAAGCATTCCCTGCCACAAGATCTTTCCCAGGTAAATTCTCCACTTGCAGGCTATAAGAGAAAGGGGCATGACTTCCTTTGTCACTGGCAATATGTCTTTCTCAGTCTTACAAGGAAACTCAGGCCAGTGTCTCTGATTCTGCTTACAAATTTCCTGCACCTCAAATTTTGCACCTTGCACAAATCTTAGGCATTTAGGTCCTGTCTTTACCATGAATCACCTCATATATACATCTTTTGATAGCATGGTTATTTCTAGCTCTGACAAGTACAGTATATATGAAAAGCAGGTATACAGATACAGTCCAGGACTGAGGGTCAGTAAATTGCAGAGAAGTCTTCATATAGCCAGACCTGCTATATGAAGACCTGGTAACAAAAGCCTTCTACTTTATATCCTTAAGCAGAATGCAAAATGGGTCTCAGAAGTTGACTAACCTTTATTATCACTGTGAAACTATTAATATTGAATTAGCAGGGAATGAGAAAGACCCAAAAGAAAGACCATCCCAACATTCTTAAGAGAAAACAGCCACTTTAAAAGTACCATGCTTTTTTAAATCAATGCCAATAAAGAGCTATGCAGAAATGCGCCAAAATAATTTGGATCAAAAGTCGACAATTATAATTCTCTACAACTTAAAAAGCAATTTTGAAGTGGGAAGAGAGAAAGAAGAATAAGGTTGGATTTTTTGGCACATTAGTATAGTCTCATCAGAACAGTAGAGTCTCTGGTAAATATTTTAATTACTTCCATTTGCCTTTCATATTAGTGTTGTCACGTAAGCTTTCTCTTCTATTAGGCATGGCCCCATAAAATACAGTATTTTTACCTTCCCTGTTTTGAAGAAGAGAAGCGGGGACAACTGCTTATGCCTTGCTTTTAAGCTTTTTTCCTTATGAGGCAATTCTCAATATCACTACCTAGCTCCATCAATTTTGTCAGCACCTACTTTCATTGCATTAGCTTGAAAGGTAAGTCAGCTCCAGAAAGTATCAAAGCAACAAAAATGACAGAAGGTTTCTCTGTCCCATGCAAGTGTCACAGAAGGCCTGAGCACACTGTCAAAGACAATCTATTTTATCCTTAAGCAAACTGCCTGGAAACTGAGGACTTAAATCCACAGCCTAATAAAATCAATGGTTTTGGTTTGGTCTTGGGACAGTAAGCGTAAGTGGTATTTTTGGGAAGTGGAAGCAGAACGTGGCTGAGTATCTTGTGATCACCTGTCATCCAAATAGAGACAGCAAACACATGGAAACTTCCAGAAAAGTTTATAACTGAAGCATGAGCCACTTCTCAGTTATGTATGTCTACTAACTGGAGCATGCATTCTTTTGTCCTCACTGGCCTCAAAAATTTTGCCTCTAGCTTCAGCTGAAGGAAGGATAGGTTCTGAAAATTTGCTGTCTATGATTAAATCCCAGGATTTAATCTCTGCTTTGAAGCAAATGACCACTTTAAATTTAATCTCATTAGAATGAAAATTTCCTTTCCTTTCAAACAATCAAGTCTGCTTAGTGAAGTGTCCTTGATCATAAGCTGCTTTCATGAAATAAAGGTTATTTTATTTTATTAGTGATTTGTTTACATTCATCTGTATCTATACACAAACAAATACTGTGTCCTATTTGTCTCTGCATTCCACACCCAGAGCAGCTGCCTGTGAACAGCAGCAGGGTCACTCTTTAGCCACGCCAGGACGATGAAGGGAAGGGTTGGGGTTTGCCACAGCCAGAAGGAGCAGGTGGCATCGCTCCCCACTGCCAAGCAGCTCCTGGGAGCCCGACACTGTCAGCCTGGACAGACCCTCAGCCCCAGGCTAGAACTGAACCTACAGCTGAACTTCACACTGGGCCAGTTCCTAAGACACCAGCATGAGAATCCTGCACTGCTGTTTGTGCTAGCAAATGTTAACTAAACTTTTCCAACCTTCACCGAGGTCAGATACAGCCTTTACTACTTAATGGCAATTGGAGTATGGCAGAATGTAAGCAAAGGGATATGAAACTATTTTTCTGCCCTGGTGGATGTGATCAGATTACAAGTATGATAAACAATTATCTGCCAAAGAATACAAGTCAGAGACAACAAGAAGTCTAAAGATTGAGAATAAGACTGTCAAGATTTAGGAAAATATTTTAAATTAGATGGGAAAATCACAAAAATTACTAACTTAGCACTACTTTGAAAGTTTTGGTAAGTTCCAAATCAAATAAACGATATAATCAAAATAGTATTTTTTTTCAAATGAAAAGTAAATTCACTATTATGTAGTTTCTGACATTCTCTTGACACCCTTGGGTATTTTAAGAATATATTACTTGTTCAGAAAAGGTAGATGGAAAACAGCTTTCTCTCATCTAAACACTCTAAATTAGGTGAGATTCACTAATTTGTTGAACTAAATTCTGGTGAGGACTAGAAGCCAGTTTAGAAAAAAAAACTCAGACCTGTCTGGCACCCCATGTTGGTAGCAAATACATCAACAGGGAATTTACTCTCCAGTGGTCAAATTTGCTCAAATCTGAAGAGAGACAAGACTAACACAATTAGGAGAAAGTGACCAGGATTAGTTGCTTCTGTTAAGCCCAAATATCTGTCAAAGAAAAGTCCTGACAGAATATGCATGTGCACCATGGAAACTGTCAGATGTTAGGGTTCCTCAGTCAAACTGGGGAAAATAATAAATTCTTCTCTACAGCACCTGCCAGCTAAAACTTCACAGAAAACATTGTTTATTAACAGATGTTTATTAGCAGAGTCAGTCACCTAGGATGAATCAGTATTTTTAAAAAAAACTTGCTATTGTTAAGGTTTAATAGTATTTCTAACACGAGAAAACTCCAGCAGAGAGCATCCAGGGGAAACCTCTGGCTACCAGCCAGTCCACCAAAAGCACAGGGCACGTAAGACAGAGCCACGATTCAGACTCCAGCACAGCACCAGTGCATGCAGAGCAGGAGCAGGCCCTTCCAAGAGCTTCTGGTTTTAAGCTCCTGCCCCCAAATGAAAAGATACCCACCCATTTCAAGGTAAAAAGAGCAACTGGAAAGATACTTGAAACAATAGAAAAAAAAATGCTTAAAAAAGACAATGAGGCCAGTCACCATAAAGCCACCCAAGGGTTCATCACCTTGGGCAGCCCTCCTTTCATAATGGAAAACCACATGCCCTTGGCCAACTGCTGTGTGTGAGCAGAACTCCAGTAGTCATCAGGCATGGTCTGAGAAGTACCCAGATGCAATCGACCACTCCAGACCCAGCAGGATCAATGACAGCTTCCCAACAGCCATATGGCAAGCCCCGGTGAGGTGGAGACAAGCCTCAGGGAACACCGTGACAACACAAACAGCTCTCCCTCTCTGCCAACACTGTGATGTCTGAAGGCACAGAGGGCAAAACCTCTCCTGCCCTGCCTCCTCACAGCTTGCTGTGGCACTCCTGCAGCCCTGCTCTGTTCCAAGGCCAGAAGTGGCTATCACAGCCCGGCCGGCCCACAGCAGGTGGGCCACAAGACTGCACCGAGCTCACAAAGTCATCCTCTCAACTCCAGTCAGCTGGAATATGACATGACCTTCCAGCAAAAAAGAGGTAAGAGGAAGACTAAAAAGAAAGCCTGTTGTATTTGTTTATATATTAAAAAGTAAAACCAAACCAATACATTTTAATGACATTTTAAAGTTGTTGTAGTTTGAACTATTTCTTTTAAAAAATGTTACTAGTTTAATCTGCTTAAGACTCAAGGGTGTACATGGTCGAAGTATCAACAGACCAAGTATGAAAATAGAACATTCTTAAATACTTGCTCATCTCAGAAGTAGCATTTCAAAACAAATCTGAAGCCTTCTGCTTTTGTCATTTCTTTTTTTAAAAAGTTCTTAAAGGCAGGACATAAATACACACATGTGTGTGTACATATAGAGATATATACAGACACACTCATGCACTGTAGTGACAAGCTGAGTGATGTGGTCAACACAGCCAAGGGATACCATGGGATGCCATCCAGAGGGACCTGGACAAGCTCCTGGAGTGTGCCCATTGGAACCTCCTGAGGCTTAACAAGACCGAGTCCTGGTGCTACACCTGGGTCAGGGCAACCCCCAGTACCAGCACAGGCTGGGGATGGACAGACCAGAGCAGCCCTGCCCAGAAGGACTTGGGGGTGCTGTGGGTAGAAGCTGGACATGAGCCAGCCATGGGCACTCCCAGCCCAGAGAGCCAAACGTGTCCTGGGCTGCATCCAAAGCAGCGTGGGCAGCAGGGCCAGGGAGGGGATTCTGCCCCTCTGCTCTGCTGAGAGCCACCTGCAGGGCTGCATCAGCTCCGGGGGGCCAGCACAGGAAGGACATGGAGCTGCTGGAGGAATAGGAAGTCACCAGAGGAAGTCACCAAGATGATCAAAGGGATGGAGCATGTCTCAGAGTGTTAGGACTGGCCAGCCTGGAGAAGAGAAGGCTTTGGGATAAGCTAATGACGGCCTTCCAGTAGCTGAAGGGAGCCTGTAAAGAATGCCAGAGAAGGACTTTTTACAAGTGCACGTGGTGACAGGACAAGGGGAAACTGCTTCAAACTTGAAAGAGAACAGGTTAAATTGGATACTAGAAAATAATTCTTTACTGTGAGGGTGG
Source organism: Taeniopygia guttata (assembly GCF_048771995.1). Lineage (NCBI taxonomy): Eukaryota > Metazoa > Chordata > Aves > Passeriformes > Estrildidae > Taeniopygia > Taeniopygia guttata. The sequence goes on from NC_133030.1 coordinate 38,067,522, forward strand.
TGAGTGACTGGCACACAGGTTGTGGATGCCCCATCCCTGAAGTGTTCAAAGCCAGGTTGGATGGGGCAATACAAAACCTGTTTAGTGGAAGCTGCCCCCACCCATGGTGGAGGTACAGGCTTGAACTAGATTTCCAATGTCTCTTCCCTCCCAGGCCTTTCTATGAGTCTATGACACCAAACAGAACAAAAATGCAAGGAGTCAGCAGTGTGTGAGCAAGGGGCTTTCCACTGATGAGAGATGGGAAGTGCTGAAGCAGAGTGCAATTATTTTCGAAGTAAATTAAACACATAATAATAAGAGCATGCCTGGACAGAGTGTGCTATCAGTTTCAAAATAAACTAGCCTACAATATGTGAAATGGATGGCCACTGATAATGTAACTTCAAGTCCAGTTTTTCCACTTGGAAAATCTACCCATTATCTCCTGGTAAATAAATTTGTCCTTAGTATTTCTAAATTAGGGAAGGTCCTTAACCAGGCTTATTACACCCTTTTGCATGTGTATTCACTATTTATGTGGATGGCATACTACTGTTTACCCTATAGTGGACTACAGTCATTACTGATCTGCTTAGAACACAGTTCCTACAATAAAAACCAAGATGGAGTCTAAGTCTGGTAACAGACTCATCAATCACACCCTAAATGCTACAGGTATTATTAAACATATTCAGATATCTTTCCATTCAGGTTCTGAGCACCAGTCCTTTGGGTCTCACAAAAAAGGAGTAAATGCTTTCATAAGCTGAGGTGTTTTTGCTAAATAAAATAATTTCTTTCAGCACTATCATTTTCCCCATCACCATATAGCTCTTCCATTTCAAAAAACGCAAAACCAACAAATAAAGATTTCAGCATGTTATACCCCACAACAAATAAAATAAGATGTATTAGAAATTATTGGTAATATTCAATAACCGATGCCTCACTGATGCATTTGATCCACTATGCATTAGTGAACTAAGATGATAATTAAGATTTCAATTAAGAAAAATAAGCAAATATTTTGTTTTTTATCATTTCAATTTTAATACAATTAAAAAAAAAGTAAATGTTATGCATGGTAATGTTTATTAAACAATCACATTTTATTTAAGCATTAAAATGCAGCAGTCTGTAAAAGCTGCCAGAAACAATGTTTGGCTTCAGAAAAGGCGATTATTAAATTACTTCCAATAAAATTCAAATACTCTCTTGTCTGTTGATTAGTTGAATGCTTTAGACTGGAAAGAACAAAAAGTGCAAATCAGCTGAATGTTACTTTCAGAAGTAAAGTCTTAGTGTCCTACAAGCAATTACTGGAAGGCCTCACCTCAATCTTCATGATAAAGGACAAAATTCTCCAAGTCCTACACAATTATAATTTACTGTAACATTTCAAGCAATGTAACATTATTACTAAAACAAAATTAATTCCAAAATATAATTGCCTATCATGAGCACCTCTTTCCTTTTTTTGTTTTTGTTTTCTTTGTTCAAATTTGCTTGACATAAGATGGCATGACATACATTTTTACTGGAAAACTGGAAACTTACATGGAACAATGCAGTTAAACCACTTATAGGAACATGTTCTAGCTTTACTTAACTTATACCTAAACATGCTACTTTACATTAAAACATTCATATTGTGGTATTCTGTTTCTGCTGATACACTTTGAGCAAAGTGACTCATCACAGAATAGGTTTAGTTTTTTGTTCATCAACTTTATGGGAGGATTTGGAAAAAAATGGACGAAGGTAAGATATATGGGCAAATTTTAGGCATTTAGAAATTGTTGGGTTTTTTTTTTAATTCAACACAACTATTCAGTGGCAGTTTGAAATAAAAACAGAGTATCTTTCTGGCTCCCAAATCACTTCAGAATCACTTCATATGCAAAGCTAATGAAAAAACACTGAGACTATCATCTTAGCAGGGCTGTAAGAATACACCAGCAATTTTGAATTTGTTCTTGTAAAAATCTTTTAAAACATTGTGAAAACATGTTCTTATATGTGGGTACTGCTGCTTGAAACTGAACAGTTGCTCAACATCCAGACAACTATTACAATCTTGCAAAAGCAAAGCAGCTTATAAGCATAATAAACAAATGGTCATTTTGCTAAAATTGAAACCTAATTTAGTAATTTGTAGAATGACTCTTTTAAACTGTGCAACACAAAATAATGTAGCCAACAGTAACATACAGGTACACCATTTAATATTTATTATATGCATTTTATATACATTATTTTTCAACAGCTGTACTTTTGCTATGCGGTACAATCTTAAAAATTTGCTGATTCATAGTTTGTAAAACAGAAACCTTACAAAACTCATCAAAACTCGCAAACTGATCAGAAAAGTTTTGTGGAAGACTAGAAAAAATACTTTGTTGTATTAATCATGCATTACACAAACAAAATTTTTAGTTACACCATAAACTGAAGCACATCTGAAAAATAAAATAAAAGCAGGGAATAACTAGTCAAAACACAGCAGATTTATGAATCTTGAATTAACTACTTTTGTATTCTATCTGAAATGCAAATAAAAATAATTTTCACTCCAAAGGTTCTGAAACAAGATTATTTTTTTGGAATCAACTCCACTCCAGGTACTTAACCAGAGGAAGAAGAATTTCTTGGTTTGCAACTTTAGAATTATCAAATGTCCCATTTTTTCATCTATTTTAGACTGTTCAAAGAGTGCCATAACAGATATACAGGGCCCTTTAACACACTACATAAAAGGATATAAAGACCAACAAAAAGTGAAATAAATAACAATAGGCCATTAGCAAGATGGGTAATCCTTGATAAATAAACTCGTAAATACAGTAAGATGTACAAAATATCACATAGTGATAGGATGCCAAGATTAATTTTTTTTTAAGAGTTCATTCAGGGGTGTTAACCCCTCTGTGTTTCATTTGAACACATTTTACAGTCCTTTATTTATGAAGACAGTTATGTGATGATGATGAATTAGCATCCTTAAGCAAGGACTTAGCTGAGCTGTATTAGGCAAAAGAAGGGAAGATTGTGGTTACACGGCAGCGGGTCAGTGAGATCTCTGTGTTTTAGGGTTCTATAATGCAGAAAAACATTATCAATACAATCTTGAGCACTGTTGTGACAGGCTAAATATATAAAAAGACTTATAAAAACTAGAATTTTATCCAAACATTTTGTGCAACTAATGCTAAAATATTTTAAGTTAAATTTCCTTTTCTTTAAAGCAAAATAAAAGTTTAAAAGGGGAATCTGTGGCATTCAACTGATAAACAGAAGATTACTAAGAGATGAAAAGAAAGCTACTCTTGGAGCTCACTTCCCCCCACAAGAGCACCACATTCCTAACCCTAAGGCAGCACACAGAGTCCAAAATAAAAGTCTTTTGTAAGATCAGACTCCACGTTTGCTTAAAGACACCTAAAGAACAGACATACGCTCAGTTCATATCCAGTCAAGGCTACAAATACTGGTTTTCTTTTTTGTATTTGTCCCCACCCCCCACAAAATACAGTAATTACAGTTAAATGAATGAGCCTGACATTGTTCAGGATGTGGTGACTTTTCACCAACTTCTACCAGCCCCACTTAAGAGCCTTCACTCAGGCAGATCAGATGTAGTGTCTTATTGGTAACCTTATACTTGATGGCAGTGACGCATTCCCTCTTTTTTGTCCAAACAGACCTGCTGTTATGATGCAGGTTTGTTCTGCTATGTCACACAAATACTTTGGCAAGGGCATCAGCTCCTGCACTGGCAATATATGCTTTTGATGGATGAAATGCTACATCATAAATTGATTCATCCAGCTTTTTCCTATGAGCTGTTATTTCTTGCACACATGTCTTGCTGTCCAAATTCCACAACCTAATGGAACAATCATGGCCTGTTTAGGAAAGAAAGAAAGGAAAAATACAAGGTTATATTTGTCAGAAATTCAGTGCATTTTAAATGCATAATTTATATAGAACATATAGAATATGAAAAAAAAACCAAAACCCTTACTTCCAGACATTAAATAGATTCCATTAGGATCTACAGCTAGACTTGTGACAGCATCCAAGTGAGCAACCATAGAATGGATCATTTTACCTAAAAGAAAAATAAACAGTTAATTACTTGTGAAGTACTGTTTATTTACAAATCATCAACCCACTCCCCTTAAACACAATATAAGACAACATGCTTATTTAGAGTCCAGTAATATTTGAATATTCCTATTCCATTAGAAATCATGAAGTTTCAACTGCAGACTCTTGTATAAACATAAGGCCAAATGACACACAACTCTCAAAAAGGTAAACAATCTTTATCCACTTGGCATCTTTATTGGCAGCAACAACAATGAAGACCTAAAATGGCTACATGAGAACCTTTGTCTCTTAAACGTCCTAATAACTGCCCCAGCAGGAGAGTGTTGATGAAGCTTTGTAAAATGAGACTTACTAAGCCATATCAATGGTCCATCTTTCTCTGTCATTGCCAGGAGAGAAAAATAAGGCAACTGTAGGTGATGCTTGCCTAAAATACTCTCCAGCTTCTAACAATTAACTGTTTGGTTATGTCACAAACCAGAACTGTTAACTCAGCATTCAAGTACTCTTAATGCAAGTACTCTTTTTCTTTATATTGACCACTGTTCCTGGACTCCTAGTAACATCTTTTAGCACCTCATGATGCTTTTTGGAAGGAGTTCCAGAATGTTTAACCACACAGAAGAATCACTGCCTCTCTCCTGTTTTAAGTCTGTCACCTGTTGGGGATTAGCAACTGAACCTCAGTCCACGTGTTGAAAAAGAGAGCAAATAAATCCCCGTAAGACCATGACCAACATGAAGAAGATGTATCAGCTTGGTTCAGTTGCTCCTCTTCCTGAAGAACCTCAGCTTATTCAGTTTCTAATATTCTTCCTGAAAAATCTAAAAACTACTGAAAATCTTTGATCACCTTCCTAACCATTCTCTGAAACATATTAATTTGGCTATATCCCCTTTGAGATAAGGGAGACTCCATTCAAAGTATTCATACAAAGATATTAAAATGTTCCCTTTTGCTTTTTATTCCTTTCTCTCCATCTAATACACATTTTGCTATTCTGACTGCTAAGCAACAAACTACTATTTTTATCTAACCTCTTATTATAACTCTAAGGTTTTACTTTGAATAAGACCAGTTAGCCCAGTAATTATTATTTTATAGTAAAATGTTTCTTTTTCCTTACATGTATAATTTCACATTTATCCACATGGAATTTAATTTGCCTGCTTTTTAAGATCTCCAGTTCTTCCTCATCAGCCTCCATGTTTAAAAACCTGAATTAATGAATATCAGGTAACTGCCAATATACTCTTCCCTGTTGAGATGACTCACTATGTTGAAATATTGCTCATACCTCCAGACACGCAGATATTTTATCCCACAGAAAGACCATTTACTTCTACCCTCTCTTTCTTGTCTTCAACCCAATTCTTTATTCATGCTGATTTTTTTTCCCTTACTTTTTGTTTCTTTGAAGTAATAAATCTTACTTTCAGCAACATCAATGCAATGCATTTTATGACCACAGTTCAAATACATACATTCATGGCAGGTGCAAAATAGAAAAAGTGTCCAGCTTTTTTACTTTAGGAAACAAAAATCCCAGGAACACCATCCCCTACTCAGACCAAACCAAACACTTCAAACATGTGTTTTGTACATGCTTACTTAAAGTGAGTTTGATGTTTTTTCCTTTCAACTTTGATAGGTAACATGTAGGAAGTGACAGGTAATTTCACAATTAGGAAGTTTAAGTTTGCTCTTACAATTATTTTAATGTTTTTGTCATGACAGACAGTGCAGCTTTCTCCTATAGCCTTCTTTACCCTCTTTCTTCCAGATCCTTTTCTGTTTTATAAACGTTATCAACAACTTAAGTATAACACAGGATTTCATTACCACAATGAATTTAGGGTTATTTCTTGCCCTAATAGGTACTAAGTGATCTTTTTTACTACTGAGATTTGAAAAACGTAACTGACTGTACTAAGTGATCTTCTTTACTAATGAGAGTTGAAAAATATAACTGACACATGCTTAGACTTAAAAGCATGGAAATGATCAAACAAGGAACAGATACTCTATAAATTACAAAAGCTCAAAATTAAAGGTCTTTCTTGTCCCTCACAACTACCTCTGCCTGTTTTGAGAGTGTTTTCTGACTTCAAGTCCCAATTGCAACAGATATCAGGCATCACTATTTCACAGAGAAGGTACTGAAAAGGTTCAATCTTAGAAATACCAAAAGTTCTGTTTTATGTAAGACTGTATCACTAGTAAAAGTTTTCTACAAATGGATTCTGCCTATGTCATCCAGATTTCTTTAACCATATTCATATATACAAATTAGGTTTTCTTTATCCTTACCCGTTTTGTTGTCAAAAAATTTGATGTGTCTATCTTCATGTGCTGTAATAGTTACAGGAAGTGTGGGATGACTTACTACCTTGTTAATATGATTATTTGATTGTACACCTGAAAATAAAATTAAAGAATATTCATCTGCCTTGAAGAAAATGTTAAATTTAAAATGACAGTATTTTAGCATTACACTTTACATTACCACATTATTTAACATTATGTAAATAGTATCTTGGGACCAATGGATCTCCTAAGAAATAAAGATTCTTGCTTCACAGGATGGGGCAAAGTGAGGAAAAGTCTAGCCAAAGTACTGTAAGGTTAAAGCTTACAAGTAGTTTACACCCATGAAAGATTATTGAGAGATAAAACCCAGCAAGTACTGCAGGGCAGCACTAGCCAAATAGAAACAGACTGTAGCACGAGTAATCTACGTTTAGCACTCAGCTCTTACACCTCCGCATCAACATGTATTTCGTTTGCGGGCGAGGAAAACCCCAGAGGCACAGAGTGGTTTGGGTTGGAAGTGACACCTTCTACTAGACCAGAGAATCCAAGTAACTGAAGTCAACCTAACCCTCTTAGATTCTGCCACATACATTTGTGACTTCAACTTAAGCAATGAATGGTTTAAAATCTCTTTAGAAATTGACAGGATACTCTTTAAAAAAAACTATCTTGGTATCTTAATTTCTGTGCTTAATTTTTCTCGAATCCATGTGAAAGCCTCTTTTCAAAGGTATTTCTCCAAATTGTGATGCTCTTTCTCTCTTGAATGTCAGGCTTTGCAGAAGATATCTATAAGATAGCTTTTACACAGATTTGTAACCTGTGTTGAAGTCTGTAAGTTTAATTATTAAAGTGAACTATACTCCTCAAAGGGGAGAAGCAGATTCTCCCCTTACATTATTCATTTAGATCACATTTTATAGAAAGGAATGATCACAAACTGGAGCTTTTTTCTTGCAAAACACTTTAGGAGGTTCACAAAAAGAAGTCTCCTCCATACACAGTTTCATCAGATATGTGCACTCAATTCTTGATGAGCTACCTCTCTTCTAAAACTTAATTTGCAACAACAGGATTTATACAAACTTCTACCAGAAAGTGTGTTTAATCTCAGCCTGTGCAGAATTTGACACTGAATTAAATAATCTGTTTAATTCACCTACTTGTCTTGACATCCTCCATGTCAAGCCTATATAATGAAAACTGTGGTTTAATATACAAATCTGAAAACTGAATCTTAAGAAATCTTAGAGAACAGTAATTGTTGCTTTCACTACCTCTAACTACTTTCAAATCCTGCTAATAGAGTAATAAAATCGCTTGGGTGGAAGGGACCTTTAACATCATCTAGTTACAATCCCTCCTGCCACAGGCAGGCCACCATCCGCTAAACCAGATTGTTTAAAGCCACATTCAATCTGGCCTACAACATTTCCCAGGGATGGAGCATCCTAAATTTCTCTCGGCGAGCTGTGCCAGTGTCTCACCACTCTCACAGTAAAGAACTTTTTCCTAATACCCAATCTAAATCTACTCTCTTTCAGTTTGATGCCATTCCCCTTTGTCTTGTTACCACATTTCCTTATACAAACAAGTTCCTCTCCAAATTTCCTGTAGGCTCCTTTAGGTACTCAAAGATAATATCTCCCAAGAACCTTCTCTAGACTGAACAACCCCAACCCTTTCAGCCTGTCTTCACAGCAGAGATGCTCCAGCTCTGGGATCATCTTCATGGCCTTGCTCTGGACTCAGTCCAACAGGTCTATGTCCTTCTTATGCTGGAGTTCCAGAGATGAATGCAGCACTCCAGCCAGGGTTTCACAAAAGCAGAATAGAGGGGTTAAAACACCTTTCCATAGTGTTTGTTCTAAGCCTCTAACCATCTTTCAAACTGAATGATGCGGTAGAGGAGTAAAACTTTATTTACTACACCATACAATGAGGTACCATAATAATACAACAGGTACCTCATTCAAGATGGGTATTTATTACAGAAAAGCTCTACTTACCAGATTCTACTTGTGAAGAAAACATTACCACTGACTGGGATGTTTCTAAATCATAAATGACTGTGCTGCCAGCGTTAAAAGATGCCACCATATGAGCAGGGTCACAACCTATAAAGTCGACTGATGTGGGTATTCCATGCTCTACAAAGAGCAAAAAATATCTTTAGAAAGAACTAAACACTTTAAAAATTCCTGACAGTTTAAACATTTAAGGTCATACTTAAAGAAGATATTTGCTCTTTTCTTTAAAGTAATGCTACAGCACCATAATTATTTTATTACAAGTTATACTTTTAGCTCTGTTACCTAGTTTTGATAAATGGAGATAATGAGCCTGGATGCATCAACAGGTACCTCATAACAGATTTTCAAAATCACTGCAAAAAGTTACCTTTCTCTCCATTGTAAGTGCAAATACAGGGATTTTTTTCCGGTGGATTCCATAACCTAATAGTGCCATCTGCTGAACAAGAGAGTAAGTGATTCTTTACACCACTGTAAGCAAGACCCCAGACTGCATCTGTGTGAGCAATTAATGTGCCAGCTAGAACGTTTGGCTCTGGAAAAGAAAAATTCAGAAAGGAAACCTTTTTAGTGAAAAAGCATTAAGTATTTCTTGTACCTCAACATAAATTAAATTCCATATAAACCATGCTCCCCCTACCCTTTCCATTTAAGCAACAGCTAGAATATTACACAAGTCATTTTGCACAACCACTGCTATTTTTCTCAAAAAAACCAGCCAATTAACCAGGAAAACAGACAAGCTCAAACAAAAAAAACCCTACCAAACTAAACCAGCCAAGGGAAAAAACTCCACAAACAACTCAAAGAACTACATCCCTTTTCCCAGAATTATACATTCTTGTTACCACCTCCTCTCTTATTTCTTCCTTCCAAATTCAACATCTTAAATGCTTGATCACAGCCCTTCCTTTGCACAAGATGCAGAAAATCAGCTTTCCACTTTAACACTGGATGCTTACTTGATGCAGCTTTTATTCAGCATACTCTGCTGACACATAGGTATGGTCTAAAACTCCCAGGCACACTAATAATAAAAACAGGACCAATTTTTCCTGTGGAGCTGGGAATCTTACTTTCATCTCCCTGATACTTTATAATTGCCTTTTATAGAAGGCTTTTTAATCAATGCAGAGTTTTCCAAGCAGTTATCGGCTATTTAATTTTAGAGACATCTAAAATTAAAGCTATCTAAAGTTAGGGACCTGAAATGCAAGTCAGAAACATGGAACAAAGAATCTGAGCACACTTGTGTAAGTTTTCTGGCAAATTTCCATCAGAAGAAATGAATAATCATTAAGAAGTTGTAATTCTGATACAAAATTTTTTGCTTCTCAAAAATGTAAGTTATGATTTTTTTTTCTTTACTGCATAAATCTTAAGAATTGTTATGTCTCCCTATTACTGTTCTAAACAAAGTACATCATCAGTGCAAGCAGGAAAAAATAACTAATGTTTGCCACACATAAGTAGTTGAAAACATACAGCATAGCTGAGAAATGGCAGTACTACTTCACAAAAGCTCTAGAAAACAGACTAACATCAAGTGGGAAAATAAGGTTCATGGTGATGGTCAGAAGTTGTTTATCTTTTAAAAGGTACTTACCATAGGTATCATATGGATCCACACTAGGGCTAGGCATGTTCCACCACTGGATGGTTGCATCAATACCACCACTGAAACACTGTTCTCCATTGGAACTAATTGCCAATGACAATACCGGTCCACTATTGAGAGACAGAGAAAAAAGCTGATTGGTAACTGCCTACAGGATAGAATATATTGTTATGAATGACAATGTATTTATCAATAATGTCAAACACTCACATGTGGGCCCTAAATGTGTAGATGGGTTCTACATCTAAAGAGGCACTCCTGAAAGAAAAAGAAGAGCAATTATACCACATTAAATCTCTACTGAAAACCTTGAGAATATAAGAGTTTAATCAATTTCAAAGGCATTTAAAACACAACTGATGTTTTATAAAACCCATATACTTGCTTTTTGGCAGGAACCGTTTTCTGCAAATTCCAAAGTTTTAGAGTATGGTCCTCAGAGGCTGTAACCAGCACAGGCTCTACAGGATGAAAAGCTAATGCTCGCACTCCATCAAAATGACTGCGTAGCGTATACTTAGGGTTCCATGTCTTTCGGAAGGCATCTTTATTAGCTGGCAACTTAAAAAGAGAAAACGAAAAGAGTAATTTTATCTTGGATTTTAAATATGGATTTTATACATATCCCCTCATGTTTTTGGAAAACAGCCTATGCTTGATTCAGCTAATATATATTCAACCTTAAGTATGTATTTATCTATTGATTTATCTATATACATCTACAACCCTATCGGGCCAGCCAGCCAGCCAATTTTTCTGTTGTAACAGTTTCCTTTGACCCAGGCTGGAATGATATATAATGTCAAACACACAGAAAAGACTTAATTTTCAGAACAGATTTTAATCCTTTTGTGCAATGACACTAACTCTTCTTCCCTGCAGAAAGAGAAATGTCTTATTATTATATTATATATCATGATAATCTGCACCCAAGGAAGAGATTATAGCCATCAAAAGCCTATTTATCACTTAAACACAATAAAAATGAGATTGAAGTGCTTGGTGAGTGATCTTCCTCAGATGAGTAACTTGACTAAGGTTGACAAGAAACATACATAGTTCTTGAATACTTCTACAGGTGAAGTCATGTACATAGAAATAGCTAATCAAAATTTCAAGAGACGTTTGTCATGATTTTAAACATAACATTACACAAATATTTTTAAGTCTTTAATGAGTTTTAAACATATCTCTGAGACAATAACTTAGCTGCTTTGTGAAGCAATATATGCAAACTCTACATTTATACACTGTGAAAATCCAATTCATACTCTTAACCTGTAGACTGTTAGGCTAAAATACAATAATTCCAGCTGCATAATAGTATTTATACGTAACCCAGAAGAGTTACCAGAAAAATTCAAGCCCTTCTAGGGATTCCATGAGACTAATTTACAGCTTTGAATACAATTTATATTTATGCAGCAAGCAGACCCTTGAAACACTACATCCCATCCTAAACCTCCATTACAAAGAAATAACATATCTGGTTACTTATCTTATCCCTTAACGGTAGTTTAGAAAACTGACTTGAATTAGATGAACAAAATAAGCAAACTAAGAATAAATGGACACTAATTGTATCCTATGTTTTACACATATGGAAGCTAATTGTATCCTTCATCTTACACACTATCTATTTCAGCGTGTAATTGTTAAAGTATGTTTCTCCACTGTAGGCCAGAAGAGGTTGACATCTCAAACTAACTTCAGGAACAGTAACATGAAATTAAAATCTCCCATAGCTAATCAAATATTACTATCTTTCATCTGTCAGGACTGAAAATGACAGATACTCATATAATTCAGACAATAGTGTAGCATGTACTGTAATAACTGTTCTTGGACCAAGTCTATAATCTGGATTGAATTATCACTACTCACTCAAACCAAATTCAAATCCAACCAACAAAGCAAAGAGGTTCAGACAGTAAAATTTGCTGATCTCAGTTACAGATGTGCAGACATTTGCTTTTCCATTATATTACTGTAAATTTCTGTCCTAAGTGCAAACTTTACCTAATTCAAATCAAGTCACAGAAACTTGTTATACCAGACATATAACCTGAATTTTTAGGGTTTTTTAAAATACCAACTAAGAAATAAATATACATATATTATAACAATACATTTGTTTTTACAAAGCATTTTGTTTGCAATATTCCTACTTCAGAGTACACTGAATACTGCAATATTTTTACTGAGATTAAAGTTATTTAGCACTATACTGCATATTATATACAAGCTTCAAATAGCCATCCTTAATTTTAGCACATGATATATCCCAGATTATGTAGAAGACTCAATTTTTTGGGTGCAATGTGCATCCACACAATATCTACCAACATCTACAATATCTAGTTGTGATGAAAAGTCATTCAAGATAATCAGAACTGGATACAGTGATCCTTATTTTACAAAATATTAAAAGAGTTTATTCTATCTTGTTTTCTTAAAAAGATTGTTGTAAGGGTAATTTTGTTTTCAGCAGTACAGAGAAATCTGCTAAAATGCAAGGTATGGAATTTACACAAATTATGAAAAGTAAGGTACGTTTCCTATCTTAAGCATAGCTTTGAAGTTTTAATTTTAAAAACAGACTGGAACGTCATGGTTCTTTTAGAAGACACCACATACACCTTACTAGAAATCTACTTATATATAAACCTATTTTTAAAAATTCTTTTCCCTATCCATGTTTCTAATGGATCATTGTATTTTAACAGCAAGAGAAGAGCTGATACATATGGTCCTTCCAATCTCTAAGAAAAAAAGTAAACCAGTAATGTATTTCCAAAAAAGAAACAACCAAAAAACCCAACCCTGCCTCAGAAAACACAGTCAAGAACTTGGAAAAGGGATCTGATAATTACAAAGGATAAATGTGGGATTATTTCACAAAATAGGCCAGTAGAATAATGGAAAAGTAGTGAAATGGGACAGTATATATCAATCTTTGTGTGGATATTTATATACACACACACTGTCAAGATAATCAAAGTCACGAGAAGACAGACTAGTTCACTAGCTGGTCCTCCCTTTTTCCATGGACTTTAAAGGACTTTTCTAAAGACCAAGAAGGATCAAACACCCATTCATTCTGCCTCGTAAAGCACAGGCAAACTGGACTGCAACTACACCTGAGCTAAACAAACTAAAAAAAAACCAACTCTCTCCCACCAAAAAAAAAGTTACCGGGGAATGAAGATCCTCCTTGCCCCTGCAGTCAAGAGAATCCTAACACATTGTAAGGAGACATGCATTTCCCTATGTCAAACTAGTACTCCCCAACAGCAAACAAAAATTTTAGGGAACAATCATCAATAACTGCAGTCAGTGTCTTTTTATGTTTTAATGTTACTTTTTTTCTTGATAATGTTTTAACTTATTGGAGATTTCCAAGTTTACATGCTCTGATAAAGGAAAGCTTTCCATTTTTCAGTCAGTCGTACTGTAGAAAAACACCACTCTCTAGTGCTATGGAATCAAATAATATACAAATGGGGGCATTTGATTTGGCAACATTATTCTCTCAGCATGCAAACAACTACATGCACTGAGGTCAATATAAGTAACTAGATAACAAAAAAGACATGACTACCAGATGACTAGTCTTGGAGATGATCTGTGAATTTATTCAAACATACAGAAATCTTTTGAGTTATAGTTGAAATTCTTAGGATTCGTACTTAACCCCCATCCTGTATTCATATCTTCTCCTTTTCAAAATACAACACTCATCAAAGAGTGATGCATGAAAGCTAATGGAAGCCTGTTGTGGCTTTATTTATTAATGCACTCTAATGGCTCACAAAAGTTATTTGAAGAGCATGGATCTATTGGGAGCAAATGCATTAAGTGTTCTGGTTTGAGGTTTTTTCATTGTTCTTGCTTTACTTACACATAAACGTACATACTTATCACAACTCCTTGCCTGAAGATACATTGGAAAAGGAGGTGACTTCACCTAAGCTTACAAGGGCATTAGACTACGATGCCCTACAAGTACTGTATTACAGGTGCAAGATATGGTCTTACTGTGCTGCAAATCCATGGCTATGAGGGAACAACTTCAGCAATTAAAAACTATAATGGAATTTTTAACCTAAAGAAACATCGTGATGAAAAACAAACCTATTGCATCTGAATTTCAGTCTCTTCAAAATCATGACAGGACAGTGTCATCTTAAATATAAAAAAAAAATCGTTGCCATCTGAGTTATTTTATACCTGTTTTTCTCTGACACACAGAGTCAGAAGCCACTGTGCATTTTTCAGCTATGCTTTAGAAGGAAGAAAATATCCTATGAGTACCGGGAAAGGAAGACTGGACAAGAAGCAGGGAAACTGAGTGACAATCACAGTCAATCACAACTCATCTCCAGTGAATTGTCTAGTAAGAAAAACTCTATTTCTATCTTTTGTCTCCTGTATACACCAGATATTAGAGCCTGAGATAACCTCTTCCCACTCAGCTCTCAAACCAAGCTGAAATTAAAGAACCTCAGGGGTTTAAGGGTTTCAGTGAAAAAATTTTGAAAATTCAACTACATTGAAAAAGTAAGATCAACTTAATCTACAGGATGATTAACACCTTCTAACCTTTAACAAATGTGTGCTGCTACTACATATTTATTATTAGCTCAGGCAGCACTTCATATTTGTGTATTCATCAGCTATTGTCTGCTTTAAGTTTCCCAAGAGCAAAGGTAACCTCTATTCTACATCACTCTTCGCACCACAAAAACTCTTTTGTCAGGTTTGTCACAAGTAGCACAGATTCCTATGTAACACTTTTGTTAGCTGGCATCAGTTATAATAACTGCAATGCTTTTGGATCTTAGTCTTGGCTTGCCGCTAAATATACCTCCATGTAAGAATAAGCAAAATGGCTACACACTGTTTTATAAAGAATTTGTAGTTCACAAAAGACAGCAATACACTACAAAGTTGCAATCTGCAGTCAAGCCAATACAAGACTTTTTAAATACAATACTTCATGCAAAACTTACCTGAACACTTCCCTAACCAGCCATCCTATGTTACCAGCCAATGAAAAATTTGTTTAACACTACTGGTAGAAGCTTAATGAATATGGTCAAAGGAATGCCAGAAGACTCTGAATTATAATAAAAATACCTCCTAAAAGCTTACATCTGAAATATGTAATTACTATATATACAGTGTATGCTGTTAACCCTACTTACTCATCAAAAGGACAGCAAATAACTAAGTTAATATCAATATTTGTGTTTCATGCCATGCCTACTCAACACTTCATTTCAATGTGTAACTGTCATTTTGGTCATGTTAAGACATTAATATGTATTTTATGTCATAATACATTCCCCCTCCCAGTGACAAAACCTGTATTCAATTATTGATGTAGAAAAAAACCCAAGTCATCTCACTTAATTCTGGTAACCCAAATTACTTAGCTTATTTGCAAGGTGCTCTTCCATTCCAAGTAACAGCTTTTACTAAAGAAGTGCATCACTAATGTTCAGCGTTGAGGAGAGGGAACCCAACTACTATTGGTTAAACTGTATAAAGAATTTTAAAATAAAATTGCACTTACATCATAACTATAGTCTGCATCATTTGTTACTGTCAAGTCTGCAAGGTCTCCAAGGCCCAGTACACTTAACAACACATCATCAGAACCCATAATAAATGACTTGCCTCCTCCAGGTGGAAACGTTATTGGCTCAGCTACAAAGAACAAAACAGTTTCTTTAAGTCTCAATAGAGTAATTCAAACTGATAAAAAGCTGCATTATTCATCACTTAACAGCAAAGCAGAGCTTAAAATTGAACTTGTATGCACTACATACAGCCCCAACTAAAAAAAACAAAAATCAAGAGCATGAAGACACACACGCATGTGCAAACACACACACATTATATACACAACTCTTGTATCATGCTTCATCATTTGATTTCAACTTACTTTTACAGAGGTGTTGATACTGAAAAGTGACTTGAATAACACTACTTTACACTGCAATACCAAATGTACATCCCAGGTTTCCAAATTCTCAGCTGAGTTTTTCATTCAGTATACCATGCTTCCTGCCTTCTATCCACTTGCAAATGTGTGTTTGTTTTTTATACTAGTCAAATATTTCTACTTGTACGCTGAATATTTTTGAATCACTCAAGCAAAAGACTCCTGCAAAAAAATCTCTTCCGCTCTGAGTTTTCTCAGACAACTGAAAAAATGAAAACATCTATTATTTATTCATTTCCTCTCTTAGTTTCTCAGCATAACTTTTGATTCTAATTTTAAAGTACACTCAACTGATATTCATTTGTCTAGCTATGCCTTCCTCAAATTAAAATTTAACATTTCTGTTAATTATCATTTAGAATGAATAAAAGTTATATATAGCTATTCACTATAAATTCACATCTGAATAATAAAGTTTAAAATATTCACCCATATTTTTTACCCTCTTCAATGATTCTGTAAATCTCCCTCAACCCACAAATACCTACTTAGCAACAAGGAATAGGAATGAAGGCTTAAACATTGCAATGCTTCAGCACATTTTAGAAGCCAATTTTACTTCCCAGTTTTCTGGGAAATAGTTTTCTCAGAAATAGCAACACTTGTTAAGTAGTGTATGTAAAATTAAGGTCTGTGTGAACTTTAGCTAAGTATAAGCATCTGCAAAATATGTTAAATTATACTTGACATCCTGAAAAATTAAACTTGCTTGACTTTTGAATTTTACTGATCTGGCAGAGAGAGTTATGGACTCACTTCGATGCCACTCCTTTTTTCTTATCCTCCTAGAAAACCCTTCAATCTCAGAGTAAAGAGTTTCCAGTTTCCTGGGTGTTTTGTCTTCTAGAAGTAGTTCCAAGAGGACTAATAATTAACACATACCTGTTTAAAACACATATCTCCATTATTCTGTATGGCCACTATCTGAACAGTAACCTAGCTCTGATCCACTCCCACGGAACAAAAGTAACTGAAACCAGGTGTAAAGTTATAAATGTCTGGCACCAGTGCTAGGGCTAGGCAAAAAGGAGCCAGTCTAGCTTGATCAAAATACATCACTTCTCAAGTATAAAACAGGCTTTAATGCTTCAGAACTATTGCACTATTAAGAAATGTAACCTCATTAGCATAGTCAATACAACCGTTTCTGAGAATCTAAGAACATAATCTAAGAATACACACTGTTGCTCCTACAATTGCATTAGAAGAGCAAACAATATTCTAATTATGCACAATCACCTTTTGTAAAAATATTCACAGTCTATACAAGTTTTACTCATAAGAATGCTACAAAAAAGCATATGCCTACAAAAAAACATAAAAAAAGACATATGCCTACAAAACACATATTTACTTTCCTGTTATCCCTATTTGATCTTTAGGACAGGCCCACAAGGTTTAGGTAGGCCCCATAACTTATCATACTAGTTCTTTGTGAAACTAATGTCACCTGACCTTAACAGATAAACTTTCCTATGCTTTATAATAAAAATTAAGGACCACCACATCTAGAACCTATACTAAAAATTCATCAAGTTTTGTTTGCATGAGTAACTATCTCTTTGTTTAAAGCTTCAAAATTAATGCTACTCAAAATTCAGAAGAGTACTTCTCAATACTAAAGTTGCCCGTATGTATGTCCAGTGTGCTCTATAATTTGTTTGTGAATTTCATATTTTAAAGTGATGCATATTTGTGAAGTTTAAAAAATGACTGCAAACTGCTTTTGTAAAAAAAGAAAAGACAGAATAGCAACACAATGAAAAATGCATGATGTTACAGCTACTAAAAATAAAGACCTACATCTTCAGATACCAAAACAATGCACCAATAGATATATGCAAATGATAGTTAAATAAATTACTTTTTAATGCTTTCCATCTAGGAAAAAAATACAAATATTTTTTCTAACACACAATACAATACTATTCTCATAGTATAATATAAATGCTTAACTGAGTTTGCAATCAATAAATATAAAGTTAAAATGTGATAGTACAAGTTCTTTTGTAGGTGAAATTAGGTGAAGTAAACATTTAAATATAAAATCATATAATGAAATATTTGCTTAGCCAATCGTAACCAGCACTTCTTACCTTCAAGTTCTTGACATGATACATAATTAAGTCAAAATCATGAAATAATACTTGTACAAAGTGAAACTGCTTTAATCTCTGATCAGATATGTATGCTCATATAGGCTGTTATTGTCTACTGTACAACAGGGACATCTTAACCTTGTTTCCCACAAAGTTAATATGTGGTACGTGAAAAGCAGCTGTTCATATCAAAGCAATTAGCTGTTACTGCTTTTTTTCTGTCAATCTGTAGATTGACACCCCTGCAATCTATAGATATTAAAACTGAAAAACAACCAGTGAAGAAAGTAATTCTCTCTACACTGGATGGAGAATCATGTAGACACCATTTCTGAAAGTAGCAGCATATTTTGAAATGGAAACACCAGTTTCTCATAGCCAAAATTATCAAGTGTGATTATGGTACAACATCATATTTAACCAGGGAGTTCAGAGTGAAAAACAAACAAACAAAAAACAACAACAAAAAATCCAAACTGACAAAAAACCCTCACACCTTTCGAGGATGAAAGAGATACTCTAAACCAGTTAGAGCCAGTTCCTCCCTGAACCCCCTTCAAGAAAAAATTATCAACCACTATGTCAGAACTGCAATATTTTGAAGTGTGGCATAAAACTTCCACACAGTCACAAGAAAATTATGGTTTGATAAAATTCCTCAGCATAGGCTGGTGTATCCCAGGAAGAAAGCCTAAAGTTATCTGCAAAATCTTAGCTTTTAGAACACAGCTAAATAAATAATTGAGTAAAACCTGTATTTGTACTGCATGGTGCAAAATCTGTAATTTATGGTAATGAAGTATTTGGCCTTGTCACACACCTAGAAGGAATTCAAATGCAACATTGCCTGTTTATTTGCACCTTTGCACCATACGGTACAGACAAAAACTCAAAAAGCCAACATAGCATTCAGGATAGAAATAAAAGAACTTACACTCTAATATTCAAATTTAAAACTATGCAGAAACCAAAATGAGCAGCTAAGATGACAGAGATATTATTACTCTTAATAAAGAGCAAGCTACACTGACAAGTTAAAACACGTGGACATGTTAAACACCATGAAAAATAAAAATATGAAAGTTTATTTTAACAATGTGAACATTCTTTACTTGAAGGCTAACACAGTGTTTGTGTTACAAGAACCAGGCAATAAAAGCTAGTCCCTATCAAATTCAAACCTAGCATGTATTTCCTCAAAAATATTTTGTTCAGTATTATTTTAGATGTAAGGCTTTTACCTGAGACAACACCTCTGTCTGTAACAAGGTTTGTGACTGTGTTCCTTTGCACAACATGTATGGCCTAAGAAAAACAGCCTAAGACAGACCTAGAAAATTGTAACTGTAGGGTCACATGGCCTTAATACCTAAACATGGCTAAAAGGCAACCTTAAGCATGTAAGTACTAACCTAAAAACAACCTAAATATACATCTACAAGTTTTAGCAAGTGGATTTTCATCTGTAGATTTTTCAATTGCACTCCACAGGTAAATTTGATACTGCTTCATCTTGAAGATGGAAATAAAAACAAAGATGAAAAGGAAGGCAGTAAATAAGACGACTGTTGTAAAATGACAGTTTGGGAGAGCAACAAAAAGTCTCCTTGAAATGTGGTTTGGGATTGTTTTCTGCTTGTCTGTTGACAGGTATTTGTGAGGCCAAGGGTGAAAAAGAACAGGAGAACAAACCTATTCCTGGAATCACTAGTAAAGCAAATTCTATTTCTGCTATAGCTGATACCATGCTGGGGCTTATGGGTCACAGATCATCCTAAAAGAGCCAAATCTGAGTACACTGAAGTATTTTGAATTAATATGTTCTAAGCAGAGGACAATTTACATAATGGTATTCTAATTTCAAAGCTAGTAACAGGAAAATCATTCCTTTAAAACAAAAAACTTAAAAGCCAAATAGAAGATTTTTTACTTTATATATAATAGCTTGCCACTAATTTTCATTGCCAAAGATAATCCCGAAACTTAAATAAACAGTGTCTTTGTAAATTTGTATATGTACACCAAGGGAATTTTATAAAAGAGAACATTAAATTTGAGGAAAAGAGACTAATTAGTCCCATAACTGAAATCACCACTTTTCATTTTAAAATCCAAACTGTTCATCAAATGTTAATACTCACCTTTTTTCCTCTCAATAAATAACAACCAATTTGTGAAAGCTTTGCTAATTGAGGGGGTGTCTCCAAACAGGGATTTAATAGTGAATAGTGTCAGAACACACTGCTGTACATGAAGTTATTTTAAAAAATGTATGAAATAATGGTGAGTTATTAAAAGCCACAGAAACTCAAGCCATATTCTCATAAAACCATTTAGGAAGAATTGCAAGTAAAATAATAATGTGGCAATCTGCAACTGCATTCAGCTTTACAGAGGGGATAATAAATGTGTGCTTTCTAAAAGAAACCTCCTGAAATATAGTAAGTAGCTGAATTTTTTGTACCTTCCTCTGCTCTTGCACCTTCATGATCAGTCATTCTAGAAGAGGGTGACCTAGATTGATTAATGATTCCTGAAGGGATGTGGGGTATCTCATCATCGCCCAGATCAGCTATCATGTCGTGAAGTTTTGTCCTGTTGACTCCTGTAAATTAATGTCAGCAGCAAAAATTCATTTGATTGCTACCGCTTGACTTGACTGAAGTCTAAAAATCCATTAAATAAGAATAATTACTGATGGGACCTCCTTCAAATAAATAGTGCTTTGCTTTTGTTTAGTAATATTTTGGAAACCAAAAGTAGGAATTAATACACCAAATCTGAAAACTACATGCAAACAAATTTAATTAATTAAATCAAAGAATAACTCCTTTGTGTTCTGCAGATCTATTCTACAATTTCCTGTAGGAAAGAGAAAATACAGCCCTACTGGAAAGTCAAGCCAAATAGTAAAAGAACATTCACTATTAAACAAAAAACGTATGAATTAAACATTTTCTAATAATATTACACAATTTTAACTATACTGAACAATTTAACATTAAAAAACAGAGTGTTAACTAAAAATAAGTTTAAAAATTAGAACAAAAGTACAGACAACTCATAATGGGGGTGCAACGAACAATTAACTTTCCCTGCTTTGAATGGTATATGAAGTGTTTGTTAAACACAGCAGTAAGAATGCTTCCACCACTGTATGAAACTGTAGATGTATATTAGATTAAAATTATTATAGAAGTAAGCTTCTAGAAACAAAGCATTCTGAATTATATGTACATTTAATTAGTATGTAGACATCAGCAAACAAAAAAGTATAATTTAAAATATCTTTGAATTACTAAATCCACTCCTGCTTTCACCTTCATAGTTTCTACACCCAAAAGTCAAGCTTCAATTATAAAGTGTATTTCAGTGAGAGAACCTCTTTAAAGAAAACAATCCATAATGATGAAGACATAACCAAATTTCAGCCAGTAAAACAGCCCTTCCTGGGACTGCAAGCAGGGTTTAGTAAAGGAAGCACTAGTGAGTAAGTTCTTATATTAGGTGACATCTCACATTTATTAAAGAGGAAACTGAAACTAAACCAAAGCCTTTATTGCCAAAAAAGTAAAATGTAAATACTATGATTACAAATGACTTCTCAAACTCAGAACCATTTTTCAAACAGTTGAACGCTAAAATACACTTTCATAAAGTATCTGATCATTTTAGATCTTACTGGTTCAAATCAATGTGTTCAAAAATAAGTGTCTATGAATAACAGAATTCTCTGAAGATAATGGAGAATTCCCTGCAGAGAGGGATGACAACACAAAGTATTTCTTGAAGAAGAATTACAGGAAGTATACCCCACATACCGCTAAAAGGATGCTATATATAACTATTCTCATTAATATTTGCAAAACATTCTCATCTTGCCAAGTAATAAAACTCCCTATATTTATGTTTTTATTGCTTTCGGTATTTTTTTCTTTCCTTCACAGAATACTTAGTATTTTAGCTAAATATACAAAGACTGCTACCCAGAAGCAATGTGAGAATAAAACTGGCTTCCAAAAGCTTTCCTCACTAAAGAGATGACTTGAGCAGTTAAGTTTCATTTCACTCTCCTGTAGAAGAACGTCTAGAAACCTGTGATCCCAGCTGATGAAGTGAATGTAAAATAATAATGAGAAATCACTTTTGAACCAACACACTTTTTTCCTAACACGTACTATACTGAAAGGATTTAATTTCTGAAGTATAGTACTTAATATTGCAGCCAGCAGGTGAGACGTCACATAAGAAAAGTCACTCTTAAAATGGGCAGATCCCTACACCATACAGACTATAAAGCTTGTCTTTGTCTTTATTACAGTTGGCCATCAGCCAGGCACCTACGGTGACCAGGAGCAGATTTATTCTTGAAGACATTATAGAGCAATCAATGAAGTGACAGGATAAAAGTAATGACTGGGACCCTAAACTTTACTTTAACAAACCCTTTGCTTTCCACAAGAAAACACCATTTGTGTTCTCCACGTTGATATGCATGAACTGTTCAACACATTGATGCAAAATGCCATAAATGGCTTATAAACTCTTACTCTATCTGAACTGAAAGCACCTTCTCAAGGTACTTTGATGCCAAACATGAGCATGAGAAGTTTGTCTTGAAGCATACTCAGATGAAACTAGAAGTAGCCCCTCTGCTCTGCTACCTTTAAGCAGCCATTCATTTAGTTTATCACTAATTAGGAGACTGATAGCCTTTTAGTGTTTATCAGTATGTTTGGGCACTTCTTGTCCTTCAGGCATAACCTCAGAACAGGCCTCAATCATCATACAATACAGAGAGAAGTTTACAAAGGAGCAGCTGCTGTTCCAAACAAGTTCTGTGCATTTCATGCTGAAAAATATGTCAATATTCAAGACTGTGCCACCACTACAGAAGGCTGCAAAAGTTTCTGCTTTCAAGTAAGTGCAAGTGTACCCTCATATAACTGTTCAAGTATTGTAAATGTTACAAGGAGATTTTGAAAGAAAAGAATGTGCCATAAGCAACTATGTTCAAGGCACAAAACGGGATGACCTTTTTACCCTCAACAAAAAAATTTTGATAAACCTGGTATGAACAGAAGCAAAAGTTACAGTACCATCTCAGTGTATTGTCCTTCAGAGATCAATAGTGAAATAGATAACTGAATATTCAGTGATGAGAAGTTTTAGTCTGAGAAGCTTAAGCAGAGTTCTATTAGGTCCAAGATGTATTAGCCCAAAGTCTGAATGTAACACAGAGATACTTGTATGTCAAGAACATGTGATGGGAATGAAGAAGTTAAAAATCAGATCTCTTTTCAGTCCTATCAATTATTATACTATTTCCAGAAATCAAGGGTAGGAAAGTGAATGGAACAAATACTGTTTTGTAAGTACAGAACAATTAAACTGAGGGAAAAGAGCAAGAAATTAAAAAAATACAAAAAGAAAAGGAAAAACAGTAAAAGTACCTTAATTTCAACAGTGATATAGACATATATATGTACAAGATGTGAAAACTTTCAAACTGAGAATACATTATGCTGATCTGATAGAATGAAATGAGCTACATAACAGCTCCACTTGTGCAAAGGTGACAGGCTGTATCTGAAAAACAGCCATCCCCTAACTTACCTGCCAAAATTGATCTTAGCAAATTCGGGCAAGAAAGAGGCCTTAAATTCAGTATATTACTGAAAAGAGAAGCCTGCTTTTGTAGAAATCAAACCTAACTCCTTATCTATGTATCACAGTAAGTCCTGGATAAGTGTGGTTTGTTTCTCTGCTTCTGGCGTTTTTTAACACAAGAACTCTTCAATAAACAGATTTTGCATTATTTTACAGCTGACATTAGAGAGAAAATTGAAGTTGTGAGGGGGTGAATTTTTGTTATTGTTTTGGTGGGGTATTTTTGAAGATCCTTTCATAAAGAGGTAGTAGTTCAGCATAACACGGTGGCTACCTGGACAGACACCCTCTTTTTCCCCAGCCAACAAGAATATTACTTCACGAAAATGTATGCACTGACAGAAGATGACCTTAAGATACCCACCCAAAAGGAAACAGGGATACTCACTAGAGAAGCATCCTTATAGTATCAGATCTACTTCTGTTCACTTATTTATGTGTACATGTAGAATGAAAGTTTCAATACCTGAGGCCAGGGCTGTGTCTGCCTGGTTATGTTACAGTGCAAATACAGATTATGACAGTTTCAGATGCATATCCAACAAAAGAACCCATCAGAATGTCGGTCTTATTATGCTGTCTTCAAAGTATTGCGAAAGTTGACATTTAATGCACATTTGTTTGATGTTTATGATGATAAATACTACCATACAGATAAGCTCTGATGGTACTCAAAACAAATTCTGAAATCAAAACAACAAAGAGATATGTATTCAGGATGAAGACCCCAAATGATCAGACATGAGTGGCACGAATAAAAAGGCCCTTCAACATTATTTTCAGTTTCAGAATGTTAAAAAGCTGAGCAAAAAAAGTCTACAAAATCATATTTAAATGAATTTGCCCAACCTTGAATGCATACTTTTACTCTGTGTATGGAGTTGTCTCATCCAATTAGCTCAGTGATGTAGAGGCTAATTTTTTTTCAGAAACTATCATGACTATGACAAGCAAAGAATCTCACAAACCATCTTGTAAGACTATATGTGTTCAGGGTTTCCCAAAGGAGAATTCAAACTCAAAATGCTAAGCAATGATTATTGTTTATGTGTGACTTATGTCACTTCTCAGCACCGTCACACGCAGTTGTCTCCTAAATACTGCCTTCTGTGAACTAAAGATTTCAAAATTCCTTTAGATGAAGAAATCTTTGTTACTTTGCAGACACTGTAGTTCAAACTGTCTAAAATGTAAAGAATTTAGTAAGAAAATTTCAAGTAAAATAAGTCCCTTTTGGTATTAAAAATAAATTTCTAATCCTACCAAATATGTAATGCAAATTTGATATAATTTTAATACTGATTTACATGTTAAATGCTGATACACATTGGCATGCAGATGATTACTGTAGACTCTCATTAAAGCAAAGACTAAAAATCTTTGCTTTGTCAAAGCTTTTATGTTTATGTGTGTGTACAAGTCATGCAAAAATGCTGAAAAAAACAACCAACATGAACTAACTGACCAGTAACTGTTAAATTCAAATCTTAATAATTACAGAAGTCATCAGGAAGTGTTACATTTTAATTATCATGTAATTTAGTTAGTATATACCCATACAATTTTTCAAATTGAGGAAAAATATTTTTTACTAGTTATCTCCAGAAATTGCTAAAAATTACTTCCAAATAAAAGCATAGCAACCATGGGAGCTTCTCTAAAGCAACACGGAATGCCATCCAGAAGGACCTGGACAAGCTCCAGGAGTGTGCCCATGGGAATCTCCTGAAGTTTAACAAGACTGAGTGCTGGTGCTACACCTGGGTCAGGACAACCCCCAGTACCAGCACAGTCTGGGGATGGACAGACCAGAGCAGCCCTGCCCAGAAGGACTTGGGGTGCTGTGGGTAGAGGCTGGACATGAGCCAGCCATGGGCACTCCCAGCCCAGAGAGCCAAACGTGTCCTGGGCTGCATCCAAAGCAGCATGGGCAGCAGGGCCAGGGAGGGGATTCTGCCCCTCTGCTCTGCTCTGCTGAGAGCCACCTGCAGGGCTGCATCAGCTCTGGGGGACCAGCACAGGAAGGACATGGAGCTGTGAGTCCGGACATATGGAATGTATTTAAACTAAAAGGGTAGGTTTAGACTGGATATTAGGAAGAAATTCTTTACTATAAGAGTAATGAATTAATGGAACAGGTGTCCAGAGAAGCTGTGGGTGCTCCATCCCTCAAGTGTGCAAGGACAGCTTGGATGGGGAGGGGGGAGGGGGGGGGGGCCCTGAGCAACCTGGTCTGGTGGTTATCCCCACCCATGGCAGTGGGGTTGGAACTAGATGATCTTCAATGTCCCTCCAAAGCCAAACCATTCTGTGATGACAGATTTAATACTACTTTATGCACTAAAAACTTTATAGTTATAATTGATAACATAATTTCCAAAAGCATTTTTATCACGTAGTTCAACCCTGAATTTTTGTTTAAACTACATAGTTAAAATAGGTCAATTGATGAGAAGACTCAGGGAATAAAGGGATATCAAATAAAATCTTGGTAAATGTACAGAAAAGTGAAGGGCATTATAAAATGAAGATTATCTCCTAAATAAAGCCACCAAAAGGTTTTACAGGCATTTCCTAATTCTCTATGCCTGGGGCTGTAAAACTAATTACAAGCCCATAAATAGCAACTGATTCAAGCTCATATTAAAATAAAGCAGAAAAACCAAAAAGTAAATAAAAAACCCCACCCCAACATCCCCAAAAAAGCCCAGTAATCACCAGTCCCACAACAGTATCACAATATTATACTTTAAGAAACAAATGAAGTTTTAATCATTCAGAAAACTTAAGAGTAGGATTGTCCTCAAAATGCAAATTGTTCATTATTTTTACACTAATATTTCTATGCATTTAGTTTTCTTAACCTCTTTAACCCTGAATTTTTGTCTTTTCAACATTTCTCATTTATGAAATGACTGTCAAAAGTTTTGACATATTCACATTCAGCAGGTAGAAAGTTAAAGTTGGTTGCCCCCATTAGAGAAAATGATGCTTAATGGAAAAAAAAAAAAACAACAAAACAACAAACAGAACTCATGATAAAAAATGTCTTCTATTTAAATAGGTAAAAAAGTGTTGCATTACAAGATTCAGAATCTGCACTTACTCTTTACCCCTTTCTTCCCCTTTCGTTCCTTCTTGTACTGTTCCTTCAGTTTACTTATTAGTCCCTGGTCTACATCCCAAACCTCAGCAGTTGGGGACAGGTCATCTTTGTCTACATGCAGCATATTATTAAAAGAAAACAAATCAGCAATTGGCAATGCAAGCTGTTGGTGATTTACTGTCATAGCTGTATAAGAGCATTAATAAAAGTTATTAATAAATCTTTATTTTAAAGGTGCAGTCTCCGTTTTAAGTTTATAAAAGACCAACTTTCATTTCATACAGTTTTCCAAGGCACTGTATATTATCAGTTACATATTTGAAAATTGTATGTTAATTTGTTACCAAGAAGCAAACAAATTAAACTTCATAAGTAACTGTTTATGTTAGATACTTCAAAATACACAAAAAATCATTGGTATCCAGAAACAATTACTGCATCTTTAGAAAGACAGTGTTAAGAAATTATTCAGCCAGTGTTGAATAAGCAAATAAAAGCATTCATGCTATATCTCTCATGAAAATGCAAGCTGAGTAAGTCAGTGCCAGTTTATTCATGAAGACCACCATGCATCCTTTCGCATTCATTCTACATGCACAAGAAAGAAATCTTGCTCCTACATATAACCAGAGAAACAAATCTATAAATACAGTTTTTCACATAAAGATGAAGAAAAGTAATTTGCACTGGTGGACATCCCACTGCATTCCAGAAATTAAATCATAATTAGCAGAAATATAACATTCCACAGTAGTTTCAGAAGCATATATTTTTCTTTTTGACAAATATTGCAGAGTTAATTACTCTTTATGAAAAGTCAGGTCTCCACTTTTCTAGACTATCCATCTCAATCATTTCTGGAAACTTAGAATTACTAAAAAGATAAACCTGTTTCTATGACAAGGCAAACATAGTATCTGCAGAAGCACTTTTGCTAGTAGACAACCAGGCAGCAACCAATCTTGGTTTGTGGGCCAGTTCAGCTTTATACTCACAAATTCTTTAGGCATAAAATCACAAGACTTAGTTCCTCAGTTCCCAACTTCCAATCATATTTACAATATGATTGTACCCATTTTTGAAGATATAACCATTATAATCATGAAAGTACAAACGAGGAGTCATACACAGCAGAAACAAAGTAACATGCATTTAGAATAAAAACAATAGGAGTTATTCTAAGTACATAATTCATGACAAAACATGACAACGAATAAGCAGACAGATACCCTAGAATACTGATACATCTACCATCATTCAATAACAATCTTGATCAAAGAGGTGGAATACAGAGATGGCAAGGGCAGTGAAACATGAAATGGGAGCATAATGGCAGAGTCCCCTGAGATTGTCCACAAAGAACTGTGGTGATGAGAAAGAACAATGATATCCTACACCAAACTACAGCTACATCTACCAAACTGCAAACACAAAGACCTCAGTCTTTCTGATCACTGGGCCTAAGCATTGACAGAGAGGAAGAGTGATTACTCAGAAAACACAAGAAGCACAGAAAGATAAGTCATGCCCAGTCAAAGAGGAAAAAAATCAAAACCACTAAAATGCAATTAAAAGAAAATTCAATTAAAATATAATTAAAACTAATTAATACAATTCTAAAGCACCATATTGCAGACAAGGATTAGGGAATTAAATCAACCAGAAGATGACCACATCTAACATCAATGTAATGCTATTCTAAAAAAATTCATTTTGGTACATTTTTAAAAGTGCAGTGTATTAAACCAGGACAGTTCAGATAATGACAAAATTGAAGTAACATGTTCAGTCTGTCTACTACACTGGAAGTTTAGAAAATGTCTGTAGTGTGAAAAACAAATAGGGCATTGAACATCAAGACAAAGAATTT
Organism: Taeniopygia guttata; assembly: GCF_048771995.1. Lineage (NCBI taxonomy): Eukaryota > Metazoa > Chordata > Aves > Passeriformes > Estrildidae > Taeniopygia > Taeniopygia guttata. The sequence continues at coordinate 38,096,337 of NC_133030.1, forward strand.
GAAGGAACTGGGCTCATTCAGTCAATAGAAAACAGGAAAAGCACAAGCCTGCAAATATAAATATTCAAAACCAACACCGTTGGCTGCAAAAATGTAGGCTGTAAATAGAAAACTAGATAAAACATAAACTTGGAATATGTGGGTAGGCTGTGAAATGAATTTCAAACAAGATTTTCAGGAAAACCCAGCAGTGTTTTCTCCAGCATGCCTAGATATAATAGGCTATTTCAGAACAGAGCCATGTAACTAGAAGACCTCTGCAATTGCCCCCAAGAGTGACCTTCTTTGCCTTAAACTGATACAGGACAGCACAGAGGACCCAGGATGTCCACTGACCTGTATAAGTGAGTGGAGAAATGCTGGCTTTAAATTTTTCTATTTTTTAAAAGTTTTTTGAAGATGGCCCAGGAGACTGTGAATTTCAGTTACACACTGCCACCCAGAATTCTGGGCACAGTCATTCTCTGACTTATGGTCCATCTGTAAAGAGAACTTTTGTGTTTCATGAGGAAGAGAAATCCAGTAATGAACATATGAAACCATAAGCAGAATAAAGAGACTACATAATAAGTGACATCTGCAATATGTAGCGCAATATATAACAGTATGTATATATTGATGTTTGCTTAAGCAAACTGAAGTCATAAATGCATTTTTTCTTGCCACAAGGAATTTACTTTTTTTAAAATCTAAAACTCTACTTTTTTTTTTTAGTATGTCACATCACTTTGACTCTTCTTTTAACACTGCTTGACCTTGCTCATCTTTCACTATTTTGAAGATAAGCTGTTCCTAAGTAAAACATGTTGCATAACAGGACACTTTAAATCACAATGTTTGGAATTAATTTAACACTCAAAGCATGTTAACTAAGGCACTTACATAAAATATAATGTGTCCATAAAAAAACCATAATACAGCAGGAAAGAAATGCAATCCAAACTTCAAAACATTCAGTGACAGGTTTCAAGAAGTCATCAACAGCAAAAATGTAACTATCAAATTTGGGACTGAAATACTTTAGGATATTGAAAGTAGGACATACAAATAATACTCTGCAAATAAGTACTCTAAATATTACTGAAGCAAAACTAGGCAATCTAGAGCCTAAACATCATATGTTCTCCAGAATGGAAATAAAAGCATTATATCTAATTAGAGAAGTAAATATTAACTTTTTTTTTCTAGAATGCTTAAATGTTTGCAAAGGAAAGAAGTGATAGAAGGAGGTTAATGACAGGAAAACAAAAACAGGAAGAAAGAAATAACTATGAAAACAAAACAGAGCAACTATTACATTATGAAGTAAAATTTAGATTTTAATGGAAATATTTAAGTTCACAATTGATGGAATTGTTTAGGAAGTAATAGTACATATTCATTTAAATTAAGTTTTGCCTCAACATAAATAACTAACTGGATTGATCTGGATATTTGAAGTAACAGGTTTCATAGAGTTTAAAATAACATGACAGGATAAAATAAATTGGTTTAAGTCATGTATTATTTTATTTTAGAAAGCATTTAAGTGGGACAGTATTTAATATGTTATTTGTGATAGTTAACAAAGAAGTCTTGTCATATTTACACTGATCTTTAAAAAGTAACACAATCCCATGATCTGATGGACTGTATCCTTAAATGCCCATTTAAGGAAAGAATATCTGTACTAAAATCAGTGACATACTGTGAAAAAAATATTGCTACTACAGTTGTAGGCATGTCTTTGACTGAATAGTAAGTTACAAAATATACAAAAAACTTATGAAAATTGTCTTCATACAGAAAAACTGAGAACATACTTTGAAAGATGAAACTAACTTTATGTTTTATTTCCTCCTTCCCATTTTCAGATATAAGTTTTTTGGTAGCAATGGGACTGCTGCAGTTAAATCAGCTGTCACAAGTGCATACAAACTCCTAAAGTGCTCTGCCTCATTTTGTTATGGGTTCATTTAAAATGTTATAAAAAACATTCAAACAGCTCTATGAAAAGTGTGGGTGTGTCAATCTGATTTTTAAGAGACCTTAGAATTTGGTAACTACTTGAGAAAATGACAGACATAGAACACACAGGAAAGTAATCCTCAGAAACAACAACTTGGAATTTCAATGGACAAGCTAGTTCAACACAGTAGGTTTCAGCAGTCTGCCATGGATAAATCTTTGACTGCAAGAATTATAGTATCAAACTATCTTGCCTTTTATATACTATAGTAATACTGATACTAGAACCACAATTTTCCACATCACTATGTATTTGAAGAAATGTTGCAAGCAAAGTCAAAAACTCTTGCTTCAGGTGCTACGAGACATCTTTTACCAAGAGATCTGCCTATGTGCCTAAATGAAAATACCATCAAGAAAATGCTCAAATAACATCAACTTCAAAAGGGAAGAGCAAGCAATTAAAATGATACCATAAATAGACATTTATTACCAAAACTAAAGGTAACAGCTTCTTCAGCTTCATCTTCCAACTAGAAATAAGACTGAGTTTTAAAAATAAAGGTCACTAATCTTTGACACTAGTTTTTAGGAAAGAATGGTTTCAAATCCTTGCTACCTTCAAAATCAAGACTGTATTATTTTCCTGGAAGATTGGCCATTACTTAAGTTTTGTAAATCTTTATATTTTCTTGGCTCACTGGGATGTATATTGAAGTATGACTTCATTGTCACATAAACTGCTCAAACAACATGACCTAATGGCAGTTTGGGGCTTACAATTTAAGACTTACAGTATGTAAGTACAAAATCGGTTGTATCATAGTTCAGAAATTAAGATAGCCGATTTCCCATTTAAAGGCAGATACCCATTACTTGAATCACTATTTTTTCCTTATACAAATTTTCTCCCTTCAATCTCCTCTTTTGAAACATGTAGATTGCAGAAATTACTGACTTAACATATTTTGTTTCACATCAAGTCACTAATAAAAGGTTGGGCTATTAGAAATGGTTTTGGTTTTTTTTTTTTTTATTTTGCTAATACAAACCATATTAGCAACAATATCTAAAAATCTCAGAAAAATAAAACAACTAATTGTCCATTTTTCAAGTACACCCAAGAATTAATTTAACTTAGGTACAAAAAGTCTGAAGGTCCTGATAAGGAGCAAATTAAAAAAAAAAAAAGAAAACTATTTGAAAGCAAATTTAATCTAGGTATAAAAACATTCGGAATCCTAGCCTTTCCTATATAACAAAGAAAATATTCTTCTCTTAGTTTTGAAATCAGAAACAAAACCTGAAAGAAATGTAACTACAACTGTACTTGCACCTACAACAACATATATACGTACATATATATATGAAAGTTTCACCATACAATATATCATTTTCTAAGCATCAATGTTTTATCACCACATTCATCCACACATCCACACCATTTTAGTATTACAAAACCCTTAAGAAGTACCATGAACAAGTTTTACTTTATTTTTAAATGCTTTTATTAGTGTCTTACCCCACTCTGTTCCATCTCCTGAACTTCGAGCTTCTCCAGCTCCCTCACCATCTTCAGCTGTCACTAAGAAGTCAAATTCTTTCAAAGCTTCTTCAGTATCAGGATCATCTGTAAGGTCAGCAGCTAAACCTTCATTACCAATCTGCAAAAAGATAAATATTTTCCTGCATTTGAATCATAAACAGATTTTCTAGTCATTTAGTTTACAAGATATATTGGCTATTCTCACTGAGTAATTTGTTGCAGGGGAAAATATTTTTCAATTTAAAATGCAGAAGAAACTCTGATCTCAGTTGGCTTATCAAAACAAAAAAGAGAGGAGTGCAGTCTGCTGAACATTAGGAAATAAAAAGAACACTGACACTAGCTTTAGCAACAAAAATCCCATGCACCTCAGCTTTCACTTCTTTATTTAAGGTAAGAATTAGAAAACTTTGTTAATTTTCTTGCCCTATCAATAGCTCTGCAGAGAGAGCTTACAAACTATGCTTTCTACTGGTCCAGAAGCCTTTCCTTCTTTCTGCTTTCCAGTTCTTTTTCAATGTTAAAGCATAAGCTTGGAATATAGAGCATTTTAAGAAAATTGTCTTTTTACTATTTCTAACCATATCTTCACCTTAAACAAAATAAACAAACCCTCTACTAAGACATCAGTGAAAAGTTTTATTTTATTATCCAGTTCAAGAAATTTTCCATGTGAGGTTATTTGCAAAATGTTCTTACTTTTGCAGAAAGAGACCATTTTTATAAAGATAACTATAAACTACCCTTTTGCTTTCTATTTAAAAAAAAGCTTTATCAAAAGTCAAAAAGTAAGTCTAAGATCTTCATACACACTTAGAGATTTACTTTATAATCTTATTATCAGACTTTTATAGAAAAAAAAAGGGATGCAACTCAATGCTTGACTAATCTTTTTACCAGAAGCCCAAGGTATGGTGAAAACCCCTTCCTGACAAATCAGTTTGGAGATTTAAAGCTTACATCAAGCCAAGCTCATACTGCCAACTATTCAGGAAAATCCAATGCAGCATTCATATTTGCAAACAGTCTGGTTAGTTGTTTTGAAGTTTGCAATGTAATGTATTAAGTAAACAACCAAATCTCTTGGTAATGCATCTATGTATAACCCGTTCAGATAACAAAAGTGCAACAATTACTTTAACATTACATATCTCTATCATCTCCGGAGGAAAAAAATATTTTTTTAAAAGGAATTTCAGGTCTATTATAAAGAGAAAAAAATTATTTTACTTTGTGTTTCTTATTTATCCGATGCTTTTCTTTTCCTTCTGCAATATCTTCTATCATGTCATTCTCCTCTTCTTCATCACTATCATCTGCACTTTCTAAGAAATTGAATGTTTCAAGAACATCACCAGAATTCCTATATAAATAAAAACATTAAGAGAGAATCCATTTTACTTGCTGAAGAGATTTAAGAAGCTTAACCAGATTAAACAAAATTGCTACCTGACAGTTTAAGAACTCAAAAACCAGCAAAACAAGAAATCACTGAATGAAGAAGTTTCTACATCTGTTTAAGTCCTTATTACGAAAGCACCATTCAACAGACTCCCTCCTAAAAATAACAACTCCAAAGTGATTATATTACATAATTTAACAGTCAACACACAATTTTCCTGTATATTATGTTAGTTTAACATATATGTATGTATGTAATAGGGGTATATGTTCTTATGTATAACCAGTTTTAGTTAAGTTCATGATTCTTTGTTGTCAGCTACACTCACAGGTGTTCACAGACTCTCCAGCCAAAAGTTCAGTGTAAACTGACCAGTACATATCAATGACTAAGCAAAACAAGCTTCATGTATTTCTTATCTCTTCGCTTACCTTTTGATTTCCTGTCCCTTTTGTTTTGACGAAGGAGATTCACCTCCATTCAGGATCTGTTCTAAGTTCTTTGTCTCTACTGAACCATTTGGTTCTGAATTGGAGAGCCCAAGCAAAGACCTTACCCGCTGGGAGCGTACATCCAATATTGTATCTGTATAACCTACTTCCTGAAGATACCTAGGTAAGTTAAGAGAAAAAAAAAGAGGAAAGGATATTTGATGATAAAGGAAACTTAGTATTCATCGTAAAAATGACTGCTACTGTTGTATCATTTAAGGAAAAATAAACTTCACTATCCCTCTCACATGGAAAACCTTACTCTGTACTGCTTAAAGCTCAGGACTCCAAGATCCTGAAGAACAAATCACTATTTGCCCACCTCAGTTAGTCTGTTTCATAGAGCTCCTCAAACTGCAAGGAAAAGTAAGAATACACCAACATCCAACAATGCTACTTACTGTCGCAGTAACTGTCTGCCTTGCTTCCAGGTCAACTGGCTGTTCTGAGGTACTGCAGGAACCTCTGTATCTTTGGTATCTTCTGAAAGACACAGTGTCATAGTTAACATCTAACTTATACTGCTTTAAGACACAAACAAAAATTCCCATCAAGTCAGAAATATTCATAATGATCTCTAGTTTCAACTGGGTATAAATGTACCCAAAATGTGTCATTGTAAAACAGAAGGAGTTGGGGAAGGGAAGGAAAGGAGGAAGAAGGAAGGGAGAGGCTGGCATAAAAATCTGCAGACGAAAATTTTAAGGTACACTATACAAATACAGGCCCAAAGACTTCCCAAAGACCAACATTTCAAAACCAGTAAAATGCAATTCAACTTATTAAAGAGCCCAGCATTGTTAGGAGAAATGCCTTCTTCCATCTGCAATACTTTGAAGAGCAAAACTGGTATTATCAACTTGGTATTTACAACTGCAAAATCAAATCCACTCTAGAAAAGCAGTTAGGATAGACTATTTTTTCTTCTTTGGAGTCTTTTCCTTTATTTAAGATAAAAACATTCAGAGCTTCTACAAACAAAAAAAAAAGTCAATTAATTTTGATTTTCAGATTAAAAAATATTTACCCCATTTACCCCACAACTTCCCTAGATATATTCCCTATAACAGACCTAAGAGAGGGGTGAAGAGAAGAAAGCTGCAATAAATTAAACAGACAAAAATTTGTTGTTAAAAAGTTACCTGATTCAAAAGTTGGCATTTTCAAGTCACCTTGGTTCAATTCTGTGCCATATTTTAATTTATGATATTTTGCCCTGAAAAAGTATGCAGATGTTTATCAAATTAGTAGACAAGACTTTGATCAACTCAAAACCTTCTACTGTTCCCATTTAAGGCAACCATACCAACATAGTACAATTAACCCAGCTAGAACTGTTGTGATAATTCTTGCATCAATTACTTCTAGTCTTTCAAGAACACAGTTTTGAGATAGTATTTTGACAATTACTCACAATTATCAAATAACTTACAGACAAGAGTTTAGTGTGTTCTCTAAGAACGTGGGGTTTTTCCTGTGTATCAGCTAATAAGAGAACCTTTCAAAAACCAGCAGGTACAAGAACTTAGCAGAAATAATTTTTCCAGTTCTCATAGTTGTATTTTACCACTGTCATAGGTAGTCAATTACATCACAACGAATGAACTTCCTATTTGGGGTTCCTGCCTATCCTACCACTTTCAATTTCCATTTCAATTGGTCTCCTGTTCTGTCTTTGCTTATGATACATATCCCTCAGAAGATCCATGTTAGAGTGGTTGTTTCTCTCATCACCTGTATTCTCTTCTGGATTTTCTCTTTCTCACTGACTGGAGGCTTAGCTTCCAATTTCTACTTAGTCCTCCTATGCAGATGCACCTCAGTCCTTCCCATCTTCTGATCTCTAATTCCCTAACCCTAATAGCTACTTCTCCATCTGATATGCTAGGGCCTGAACAGCAGGCCTACGCCTGAATTGACTTACAAGATGAATCTTGAACATGATGTGATCAAGGTTCTCGAGTTAAAAATAGATGACAAAAATTTATATTAGTTGTTCTTAATGCCAAACTGGCTGCTGTAGAGACATCTGTATAACCTTATCTAAGATATATTAAGAGATTCTCCCAACTAATGTCCCTAAAGGCTTGTTAGTAGGAGAAATCCTCCCAACCTATATACCTAGAGACTTGTTAATGGAATATTTTAGGCAAAAAGTCTCCCAGCCATGGCCTGTGCTCTGGCCCTGGCTGGTTAGAAAGCATGCCATCAGAACCAGATGTTTTCTGCATAAAAGGCTAACAAGTCACTTGGATTTGTTGATTTGGGCCTATAAAAGCTGGACCCCTTTTTGGGCAAACCTGAGACCTCACCTATGAGTGGACATGCACCACATAGGATTTTCCCAATTACCAGGAAGGCTTCTCCAGGTCTTCACTGCAAAAGGACTGTGACTCTGGATGATGGTGAAGTACTTAGGCAATTGGTGATGTATCCTTATCAATAACTATTCTCTCTCATATAGTAATGATTAGATATATTACCTGGCTAATTTTTGTTTGTTGCTAAAGCCAAATGAGTAATATGCTTTCTGTTTTATCAAACGTATCCCCTTATGTCTCTGTTACCTCAGTATTAATAATAAAACAAGACTATTCTTTCCACTGGTGTCTGTGTCCATCCCACCACCTCCATCAACTGGCAAAACACCACCACTTTGTAAAATACTGGTCTTGGTGATACCATTTCCATGAAAGTATGTATGAGCCTTCAAATATCCTCTACCCAAGTTACTTATCAAAACGCTTCAGCTCCCTTTACAACCAGGAATCTCATCTGAAGTACCTATGCCTATATCCTGGAATTCTCAAACTTTATCACTGATCTTTCACAGTTTGACTTCTACCTCATAGATCCTTTGCAAAAATACTCAAAATCTCAAGGTACAGAGCGCTAGGTGTTCTGCAGTAGAGCCAAAGCGAAAAATATCCATAAGAACATTAGCAGCCATATTTTGAAGAACCCTCTAAGCAATACAGTTGCCTATCACACCAAATGAAACATTTCACCACAGGTTTAAGAATAACTGAACAACACTTAGCTCCCATCAATCATAAAAACTATTTTTGAGTATGATACTTCTCAAGTAAAGACACATAATGGAACAATGTGCTGGACAAAATCAAGGATTTCCAAAAAAACCTTCTCCAATGCCTGAGCCACTATTTCAAGTGTTTTCAAACTGAAAGTACAGGTTGGTACTCAAACCTTACGGCACCTTATAGTGCCTTATATATATTTGATGGCAAGGATTTTCTTCAAGATTACACGAATTTTTGCTAAAACTGCAATTAGGAAGTCTCATTAACAAACTGTCAGTAGATGGCAACATTGACCCTTTTCAGTAAGATAAAATCCTTCATTTCATGACAATCACACTGTAACTGAAAAACTTGATAAAGCTCCTGAAGACTTTTTGTGACCTGAATCCGACTGCCAACTAAACAGAATCATATTTTTAAACTATTTATGAATATGTTCATAGCTCATCCCTGCACTAGTCAGACTGTCTAGCTCAGGTCCTCTGTTTAAAATGAGACAAAACTTTGTGCCATATTGTAATAAGGCAATGTTCCACTAAGCTTTTCAAATATGAGAAGTACAGTGAGAGACTGGAGAAAATTATTATTGGCTCAACACAACTGAAGTGTGTCTGGTTAACTTGAAGTTGGATGGGCTAGAGTTTGCTAAGTCAATGCCTTGCTTTCTCTTGATTTAATGTTTAGTTTAAAATTTGCCCTTATCTTCCAAAGTTTGTTGTTCAATTTCCTGAGAACTTTGTCATGTTTTCCCATGTACCTGCCTCGGGATATAAAAAAAACCTAAACCCCTTTAAGAAACTTGCCAAGCTAGACTGGGGATTTACAAGTACATACTACAATTTATATGCCCTATAAAGTACTGCCTTTTTGGGGGGTAAAAAAACTCAAGCAACCCTGAACAACCAAAATTAAAATAATTCAAGTCAAATAAAACTGACAAAATATTTTTTGCTCAATTCATAAGTGAAGCCAATAAAGCACTATAATTGAAAAGGCAACCTAAATTTGTTCAATTTAGAGCTATGACATACTATTTAGGAGCAGTTGCTCCATTTTGGAGTTACAGTTTGAAAACACTAATTAAAATTCTACTTCAACTGTTCATTAGCACAGATGATGATGTATCTGATCTAGAATTATACCAATGACTAGCCACTACAAAAATTAATCTTCTTAAATTCCAATCAACTATATATTCACACACATCTATTCCTTTCTCTGTTGGGGCCATTACTAAATACTTTAAAAAACTAACAAGCTACAATGTCATTAACAAGTCAGTGACAATACTCCTCCACACCACAGAGTAACTAAATTCTACAAGGAGCAATGTTTCAATCTTTGGAGCATTGACTTATCTAAGTCTAGGTTTCCGTGAGTAAAAACAACACCCTAACTTGATTTAACTGCTTCCTGCTATTTAACTGTTGAATTACACCACTCAGTTGCAAGGGTGTAAATTAGCTCCAGTCTAAAGCCCACAAAGCCAAAATACAGCCACAGCTTTATGATTTCAGCAAGTCGCATTAAAGACTATGGTAACAAAGCTCAGAGTGGCTCAGAGCACACAACAGACAACATCTGGCTGGGTCTGCAAAGCATGATAAAAGAACACCCATTAGATACAAACAAAGAAACTCCATTCACATAACTGCATAGGATCTAATTTTATTACTAAAAAATTATCAACTATCAAAGCATTTAAGAACACTAAAATATAGTTTTACTTGTCTAAAACAGTATTATACATGCTTAGCGATAAATACTAGAAATATCAAACTACTTTGTAACAACTAATGCATTTTATTTAATGCACACATTGATGTTCTGCTTCATAACCTTTTTCTGAGAAATCACAACAGTTGTCTGAATGAGTTTGTTCCCGACTCCTTTTAAGTGGTATTTCACTGCATGAAACTTTTTGATGGCATCAGGGAGTTAGCAAGAAGAAAAACGGTGGGGGAAATTAGGTGCAACACTGAAATTTGCTGTCAACAATCTTCATGTCTGAAATTCTCAGAATTTATTTTGCTTTGAAGCTGGTGTATTTTCATTAGTTGTGATTCTTCACTCAGGGGAACAATGACAAGAAAATAAAGTCTATTATCCTGAATAGTGAGTGCAACAAGCAAGAAACTAACATAATATAATTCTTGGATGATTTACTGGTAAGTCAGTATCTGCTTGCTTTCAATTACTCAATCCATCATGCTTTCACAGTTAAATCCCCTCAAACTATGGAGCATTTGTAGCTTCCTCGTTGCCTCCCACACACTCACCAGTCAACTCAAGTTTCAATTCCCACTTCTAAGCAATCTTCATGAGAATTACGGCTGGCATTTAAGCCAGGCTCTTCCTCTTGAAAACTACTGCAGTGTTGGATTGCACCCACTAGCCACAAGAACTAAAGCAAACAGTATGCTCCTGCTGTTATTCTTCTGGTGTACATGTTTACAGGTTTCTTAGCCATCAGATGAATTTTAGAATTTCATGGGAAGACTATAAAGGAAGCTTCATTTCAGGAAAGCAATGAGGTTTCACCAGTGCCATTCAACTTCTAATTACGCATCCTCTTATAGGATGCCTTCACTCTGCAGGTGAAATTAAGTGCCTCTGATTTATCTAAATAAGCAGGCAATTCTCACTGCTTTATGGTGTATATTTGCAAAAAGTCCCTATGCAGCACACAGTTCATTACTGCCAAAATAAGCAAAACCTTTTCCTTCAACTTCAGAAAGTTACTTACATGCAAGACACCTGCATCTGCCATAATAGGATATTATTTCTTTGATATGCTCAGTGTTCTTTACACCCCAAGACTGCATACCTTTCATCTGCCCCTAACCCAGAGTGACTCAATACTTTGAATTACTTTCCATTAAAAGGACAGGGCTGAATGAAGTAATAGATCCTTTCTGCCTATTATTTCACTAGAAAATTCATGATGTGCCGATATGGCCTTCTGTATGAACATACAATGTTTTCTGAAGCACCTCTATACTGGACTCTTCACACAGAAGAATGAAGCCATCTTGCCAAAACATTAGGGTTTAATATGAAAACAACTGAAACTTATTTCTGTACTAGTCCCTTACTCATAATAATGATCCATAATATAAAATGTATTTAGACATACTTTATGCTTGGACAACTAACTTAAAAATATCCAGGTGAAATCTCACCACATTTTGATACAAAATTTAAAATTTACTCCAGCAGGAATTTTTCCCCAAAATCAAAACACACAAATAAAGCCTACATATTTTGTTGCCTGATTGTCAAGATGTTTCACCATTGGACTCAACTACTTTTTAGAGGTAAGATGAAATTAAAAATATAAACTGAGTTCTCTACTGAAAGTATAGGCACTTGACAAGATTATTTCCCAAGTGATTTTACAAAATTAACTACCAATTTTGGTTAAATAAAATAATCAGGCAACAAAAGAAGGTAGGTTTGAAGGACATTAGCCTGTACAGACTGAATGAAATTTTAATTTTTTAAGCAGGAAATTAATGCTACAGAAAACATACCTAATGAGGCTAAATATGCAAGCACCTAGCATATGAAAAATACCCAAAACCACCAACTTCAAAATGAAAAAACAATTTTTAAACTATTTTGTTCCTTCACAAAATATAGTTTTCATCATGCAACACATACAACATAGTTGAAAAGGACCAAGAGAGCAGTATTTTTCATCCTTTCCAATTTAACACAACTGAAGCACACATAAAGGTATAGTAATAAGGTATGAACCCTTTGGGGTTACTCAGTATAACCTAACTTGAACCCAGAAAAGAGAAAATGTCCTGTTTGTCTATTTAAACACAAGTCCAAACATTTTGAAAATTATGCAACTTTTTATTATAGAAGACACTAAATTTTGTTAAAAAACACAAGGTGAAGACAAGCAATCTTAAAGATAATGTACATAAAGTAAATCAGAATCATCTAATAAGGCATTTCACTTAATGTAAGGGAAATCATCTTAGTCTATTAAGTTTTTCAGGTCAGAAAAAAAACTAAACAATTTGTATACCTACCTTTCTTGTTTTAATGCATATTCTAACATTTTTATTCTTCTCACTAAATCTTTCTTCAAATTTTCTTGGCCCTTTCTTTCCCCTTGTAAAAACGCTATCCGAGCCTGAAAACACACAAAAAAAGAGGCAAAAACATTTTATTCCCTTTTGTACCCAAAAGAAAGCAACAAAGTCTGTCGCAAAAGGAAGAAAGAAAAGGAAAAAAACTGTATTGTATTAATTATTTCAGCAATTCAATAACAACGAAAGTATTTCTACCCTAGACTACTATTTTCTGTTCAAGATGAACAGGTATTAAAGCCTATGTAGTAACTCTACAAGGCACAAATGGCAACCAAATGAAACATTTTGATATATGCACACACTTGTGTCCTTACAGCATTATTAGCATAAGTTCTATTATACATTTTCTTCCAAACCAAAAGCCATATTAAATTAAGTACACTGCAATTAGCAATTCACCTTTTAATGCCACCATACTGATCAGATGAAAAAATGATTACATAAGTCCAAATAAAGAATTTACAAATCCATTATACAGGAAACAACTAATTTATGGATTCACATTTTACTTAGTAGTGAAAACACCTGAATTTTAGACTATCAGTGGACAACTGGGTTTAGTGTGCTGCTCTATATGAAGAAAAATAATGTTTTTTTTCCCAAAGCATCCGTCATACTCCCCACCTAACTTAAAAAGAAGCAAGGAAAATTCCTACTTGCCTGCTTACCTAGTAGAAGATAATAAATTCAGCACAATATATAAGCCATCTCAACTACTGCAAAACATTAGAGTTAAAAAATAAACACAGTAACTTTATCAAGGGAAAAAGTAGTTTTTTCACTACAAAGTGAAAGGACTTGTGTTTTGATTTTTGCAAGCATCCTACGGAATACCAGGGAATTAGCAGATGGGAATACAAAATTTAAACAGTTAATGACATCAGCGGATTTGTCATCATTAGGGAAACATAATTACAAACTCATTTGTCCTCTCTATGACTTTAACTTGATTGAAGTCATTGACTAGCTAATTCACTACTAGGTTCACTATAAAATTTTTTGGAAAAGGGATTTAGAATAAGGAAAGTAAAGGAGAGACCACATTGCTCTACTGAGCTCAAGAACACCACCACCATTTCATTAGCAAAGGAGGCACCGGAGGAGGGAGGAAGTGCTATTATCGGCACCCAATCTATCCGTGAAGATTTTTGCAAAGGGCGTGGTTGCACATTTTCATTACTCAGTGGTTATAGTCTGAAACAGTCTAACCACGGTGATTGCAGAGTTGCATTCTCGCGTGGCTCCTTTCCTGAGCCCAAGTGTTATCACCCTGTAAGACTTCACACATCAACCCTGATTTTAGCCACTCTGGCCTTGTGCTCTATGGTGAACCAAATTAAAATATGTTTCTTTACCTTGCATAAGCTAACTACTGAAACAATCAATTAAAATCCTAGTGAGAACAAGGCACTTATGAGAATTTCAGTTAAAAGTCTGTCATGAAAGCACTCAACTAACCACTGGCACTTGGTGAGGAACTGTAAGGAGCCAAAGCACATTGCAAGAGAGGAGGGACTGGGGAGGAAACAACACCAACCTGACACCAAAAAACCCCAAACATACCCAAACAGACTGTACTGATCGCACAGATATGTAAAGATAAAAGGTAGAGAACAAGGTCCAGAATCAGCAAACCCAACAAACCCAACTATACTCAACTGCAACTACGCTAGATTCTAAAAAACACTCCAAAAATTACTCTAATCAAATAGAAAGTTAACAGCCTTCTACAGACAACTAAAATTGTAATTTCCACTCCTCTAGTACCTAGGGCAGCAACTGACCAACTTCACAAGCCTAACATACTATCCCAATTTTCATTAGTCAGCGCACAGTTGTTCCACAGCACACATAAAAGAGTTACAAATGTGTTTTTTTTTAAAAATGCTACTGGTACATATGCACGACAGCATATTACAAACACTTGAGAGTTTAATGGTTGCCCACAGACCCCATCTACAAAAATAAACTCAGAACTACTCTGGTAGTTATCTGATGAGGGTTATGAAAGCTCCTATGCCCTTTGACTTGAATGCAGCTTTCAACACTTTCCAAAATTAAGGTCTTCTGTAAGTGATGGGCTTCTCCCCTTTACTTTTCTTCCATTGGCCAGGACCCTTTTGTAACGATTTGATACATCTTAGCTGCAACTGTTGACCCTTATTGCACCCTCAGAGAGGAAAATAATGTAATTGTAACCTACACAGAGGGAGGCATCTGCTTCCCAAATGCTCACAGCCAAACTTTTTCATTATGGAAATGATTCAGGAATACTTGGCCACACAGAATCAAGTCTCCATACTTGAAAGTACTGCCTGGACCTCATACTTTTCAACCAAACAGCTTAATGAGCTACATGATCTTGAGACTACTACAGAATAACAGTATAAAAATAAAATTAAAAAAAATACAATAAAATCCCAAAATTTTGCTTTACAAAATGAACCCAAACCCCACTTTTCTATACAACAGTATTTATAACAATCTTTACAGAGTCCAATAGGTTGAAGAGAAAGGTTACCACAGAAGAATGCACTTTGCAGTTGAAGCTCTGACATTTTTGCCTATATTAGCAGACTTTTATCAGAATTGCTTTCTGTAATTGTTTGTATACATGTTTGACTGATTTGGGGATTTACTACTTTTTTCTCATTGTAACCATCACATGGCTAAAACATAGCAGAAGTTAGCTACGCTCACTTCTTTAGAAACACCGAAAATCAATTTAGACTTGAGGAATACTTAGTCATCAAGGCCTTCAATACAAAACCAAGAATCAGATTGCCAAAAATCTACTCTAGAAATTAATCAGCTTGTCTCCTTCAGTCTTGAACTGAGAAAGGACAAGTGTCAAACCTGATACACTGCACGACCATGAGCCCTATGAATGAACACACCTCCTTTTTTGAAAAGCAGTAAATCTCATGGTTGATAAAAGTGCAAAGCAAATGAATTGCCCTCAGGGGTGATGAACTTAGGTTCTACACACAAAGACAAATGCACAAAAATTATATCTACATAATACAACTTTCACAATCCTTATATACTCATTTGCTTTGAAACAGCTCTCAGAAGAGATAGATTTGATGCGATTTCTAAATATACTGATGACTTAAGACTGTGTAGCACAAAAACCAGGAAAGAAAATGGCACACAACAATTTTATACTCACCTTTCTACCCCATACTCCACCCTCTCCAGTTATAACAGAATTCCTTCCACTGCCTTAAACTGATTTGCAAGTCCCCAGGCTGATACCAAGAGGAGCAATCCTCCTCCTATTTCTGCTCCTTCTGCTGTGCTGACTTAGCTGCTTGCATTGAAACACATCTACTGAGAAAATAATTCTGTTTATTTTTTACTTGGTTCTGACTTACATCAGTTTCCTAATCCTACTCTGTCTGTAAAGCCATGGGAGTAACTCAGGCTGGCACAAGGGGTGCAAACAGGATACAGACGTAACAACCCCTTCCAGTGACAACATTTTCTTAGTTCAGCCTAAACTAATCACGACATCATAACCTGCATATCTAGCGCTGAAGGGTTTAAAAAACATGAACAGAGAGATTAAGAAAGTCAAATATAAGTCTTAACTGTTCTGAATTGAAAATTCAATCAAAATGCATTTTCTACTATGTTTCTACAAAACTGACATTTAAACAACTCTGGGCTCCCTTTACACCTTGGCCCTCAGCTGCACATAAAGAGTACCACCACACCAACTCGCTCAGCTTTATTCTGAAAGTGAATTCAGGGAGCTTTGAGAAGAGTGACACATACTTTGTATTTGTGCAAGGATGCATTAAATAACGCCTGAAACTAGGCAAGATAGAATTCAACGGACAAAGAACTGTCTGGGGTTAAAAAACTACAAAATGCACAAAAAGAAAGGAACAAATAAAAATTCTAACATGTAATATTCTACACTTTGTAAACTCAGTACTGTTTTAACAGCATGCTGTATGTAAGACATACATGCATTTTGTAGTTGAAAGGGGTTTCATCTTTTAAATAGGAAGTCTGACCATACTCAAAACAGTCAACAGTCTTTCACAAAAACTCTAAGACCTCAAACAAGAAACTTTCCCTTAAATTATAGGAATAATTAAAATCACATTTCACTGATACTCCACATCCCCAGTACGCAATTATACTGTTTGATGAAAGTGTAACAGAAGACTTAAAGTAGTTCACTAAATTACTTACAAGTAACTTGAAATTATTAAAAATATTGTTTATCATTTGGAAACTCATATATCAAAATTTAAAGGAAAATATTCCTGGGAAGAAAATGAGGATATTTTCCCCCACCCCTTATTTCGAAAGAAACTCCTGGAATTCTTCCCTACACTTCATACAGTACCAACCATGGCAGCATTTACATTAAAATTGCACTTTATTGTTTAAACTGCCCAGAAAAGCCTGACAAAGCTCACGTTGATCAAACATATTTCTCCAAGCCATTGAGGATACAAGAAGGAAGTTATTACAGCATTTTGGGAAGGTAAAATTGCATATGTAACCTAAAGGTTATAGTAGTTAGGATATCCAGATAGGATTTGATAATCTTATTGTATTAATAAATTCTGACATGCCGTATTTAAAATACTTGTTCAGCATCTCAAACCTAGTGAAATGTATTAAAGGGAAAAAGAGGCATGAAAGAAACCTGGATGGTAAAGCATGGAAGACTGATTAAAGCTTCCTCCTCAACTGCTGAAACACTAACACTTTCCCATACACTTCAAACAATCAAATTCTAATGAGTTTACCAATACAGGACCACACTCAGAAAATACTTCCTTTCCATTTCAGTTTTAAACTTTGTTAACTCTTAGTCTCTATAAATTTAACTATTGGTCTCTATAAATTTATTTTGAAAAAACTCAACTGTATGTGAAGTAATGCCAGCTATGCAGTGCTTGTGTTTTGTTTTTCCAAAGTCCATTCAGACTTCTAGGAGGAAGGTAGGAAAGGCCTGCAGTAAGTTGGAAAGACGTGCAATACACTGAAACTACTCAGTCCACACACTGAACGGTATGCTTATCCTAGCTGGGCATGTCACAAACCTCAGAACAACAGGAACATTTTATCATACAATAATACTAATCTAATCTTGATTTTTAGGTGTTTATTATGCTGAAATTGAAGTAGAATGGTTTTGGAAAACTAAAAAATACAGGGGAGGTGGAAGATTTGACTCCTAACAGTCATTTAAGAGTGAACACATCTGTGCAGTAATCAAAGTTCTAGTTCCCACTCACAAAAGGGAACCTGAACATAAGAGAAGCCTTCACCTTCAGTTTTCAACAAACACAGTTTGAAACTTCAATTCCTTCAGAACAACTAAAAGTATGTGTTTTAGCGTATTCTTACAGATCTGATTATGTTTATATATTTATTGTGAATGCAATTAATCTTTAAACTGTCAACTGAGGACTAAAAGAGATCTTGACTAGTATAAATAAATAAATTTAAAAAAAATCATCTTTCTTTTGTAAATTAAAGTCTTGAGATTCCCTCTCTACTAAGTTGACAGTACAATAGATGTCACTGGTAAGATCAGGATCATACGTGTTTTCAAGACATACTACTTTTAAAGACTCTGTAGAATAAAAAAATAATTGGAAGATAAAAAGAATAAAAACAACACCTTATCTATTAACAGAAGATCTTTGCTTCATAAAATAAGCTAAGGTTAAAGATGTGGAAAAAAGAATATTTTAATAACTAGTTAATACCAGTGTACATTCGATCAACCTTTGCAAATAAAGGTAATTTTCTGCACAACCTTATGAACAGTCAGTTAAACATGGGGATAGTGAACTACTACACTTAGAGCAGCAAAGCTGTTTTGTGAAGGTCACATTTTTACAGATCTCTTCCATTTGAGCTGATGATCATTTCTTGCTCCTCAATTTATACTTTTTTCAAAGACTCAAGTGATCTGATAGCTTGTTAAAAGCAAATCCTAACCACTAGAAAAGTGACATACTAGAGCAACTTTTGGATAAGAGCAGCAGAAACAAGAAATCCAGCTAGCTCTAAGGAGGTTAATGACACAGCTGACATACAAGGATTTACTCATCCTTAAGTCCTCATCAGTCCTACAGTGCGTATGGGAAAGACCAGGCTTGCAAAACTTTCTCCTGTACTTAACCTGTCCTTCCTCTTTCCAACTCTCAGCAAATCGGTCACATTTAAAGGCTTGCCTCTTCACTACAGGGCCAGTACTGTCAAGTTTAATCAGCTTCTTTGACCAACTTGGAGAAAATCCAGCCATAAATTCCATCCTCTTCTGTATTAGGGTCAAACTTCGAAGTTACAGCTTACATTCAGCATACAACTGCCTTCCTTCTGTCACTCTTCTTAAGAATTTTTTCACTGAATGATTTTTTCTTAGGATTTTTACAGCCACTCTCTTAACCAAAGTGGTATTTAGAACAGTACAGTAACAAAACTAATACAATTTATAATTGTGTTTTTAAAGTCTAACAACCCTCTAAACACCATGGTTTGTAAACAAAGTAAACCAACTCTCTTTTCATAAACTTTTATCCAGTAAGGAGTATGGATGTAAGGGGGAAAAAAAGACAAACTATATGTCCTGAAGAAGTAGAAGGCACTAAAAACAATGGATTCACACTCTGGTAGCATTATCCTCAAGGACTAAAATGTACAAGTCTAAAAACTGTTAATTATAAAATCTTTCTTTTTAATAACAAATGCAAGTGGCCTTGGGAGTTTATCATTCATTGATCACTCTTGTAGTAGTGCTCTTCTTGCAAGAACAGGCTTATAATATTTTGCTTCAGTTTAAAACTTACCAAACAATGAGCACAGTTTAATTTATAAATTAGTCTTCCTTTTCAATTTCAGTCCCAGAGATACTCCTTCAGAAAAGTAAACTCCTGCCTAACTTTCACCATCCTGAAAGCACATTCTACTCTGTAACACTCGATTATAACATTAACTTCAGGAAGAGTGAAAATGATCTGCTCATTATCATCAACAGACTGTAAAAGAACTACCAAAATGCTCCATGTCACAATGTCAGAATATCAGTCACTGTCCCTACATACCAGCTCTCTCCCTCTCCCCAAAATTAGACTTCAGACCTGAGATCCAGCAAATTTTATTTGAAGGCCATTAAACAAGCATTATTTCTTTATTCAACTGACAGTTGACAGGAATGCTTGAAGCCACTACATAATCTAAGTAGACACAAATGCTCATTATTACTTCAAAAAATGCTCACTCATTTTTATCTCCAAGTTTTCTTCACCACTATCAATATAATTCTACTGAGGAATTAAAATCTTTCCATTCAAATATTGAATGCCATCACACAAGATAATCAAACAGCCAAGTAAAACATAAGCAGCAAAAGTAATACTTACTAGGTATAAACACTATTCTATCAAGAGTCTGAACACCATATTTCAACAGCATTTCTTAAGCAGGTTAAGTAATCCATGAAACATGTTTGAAAGCAAGCTCCAAAGACTCTAAGGTAGTCATGTTCCTAATAATAATTTAAGAAAGCTCTGCAAACAAACACAAATTAATTCTCTTTACAGTTCAGACTGACAATATAAGTAGCCTTCCTCAAAGAACTTTCTGAAGTTCGAGTCACAAAGTAAAACTAATAATCCTCGATCTATTTTCTTAACAGACTTTCTATGGAGAATTAATTTGTTTCACATTAGCTTTTCCAATAAATGAAATAAAATATAAGTGTTCATGTGCCTTTTACAGAAAAGAAGTTTATACAAGATGTTAGGCGATCACCCATCACATGATGTGTTTATCCAGATGGACACTTTGTCCAGAACAATCCTATGAGAGACAGTATCAAAAACTTAACTGAAATCCAAAACTATTACATCAGCTGGCTTTACTTGATCAACAAGGTGGGCCACTTGGTCATAGAAGGAAACCAGGTGTGATAAGCAGGATTTTCCTCTCATGAAGCCATGCTGGCTGTGACCAGTGAGTGTGTTGTCTTTCAGGTGTTTTTCAGTGGCTCCCAGAATAAACTTCTCCATGATTTTACCAGTCACTGAAGAGGGATTGACAGGCCTCTTGTGACCAGGGTCATCCTTCTTGAAAGCTGGGATGCTAGTCAGCTTCTAGTCAACTGGCACATCTCCAGATGTCAGCCAAAAATTAGCATTTCTTTCACACATGAAAATGAATTCTTACTGGAATATCATTTCGTAAGAAATTATTGCATGTCTGCACTTTTTAAATCCATGAAGTCGTGGTATTTCCCAAATGTCTGTGCTGGAAAAAGCCCACAACACAGCTTCAACACCAATAACAAAAGCTGACTCTTGCTAAAAATATTAGCTATCAACTCTAAGTATTCCCTCTGTCAATTAACAAAACTGTATACAGCACTTCCTATGTAAATTTTCTATTTTAAACATTTTGTACATTATTCCAGTATGAACTGCTTAAGAGATGCAAAGCTTGTGAGCAGTACCTTCTCTGCAGAAGAACTAATGAAAACAGACAAAGACAAGCTTGTGGACAAGTATGAGTCAAGTCACTAGGTTCGACAACCAACAGCAAAATACCCTGTAACCACAGATTACAGTGTTTCAAACACTTCAGAAATACTCTTGGCCATCACAAGCTATGTCACCACAGTGCAGCATGCATTCTGAAAACATCTGGCATCATCATTGATGTCATTTATTAATGACATGTTCTACATAAAGTAATGCTAAAATAATGCCTGAAGAAATTTCACTTCACTTTGAAGCCTCTGAAGTAGTTGTCTGTCCAGACCCAAACTCTCATATTTAACCATGCAACAATAATCAGAGATTCAAAAGAAACTGTTGAATATGCTTTTATCTTTTCTCTATAGTACTGAAATATAAATAATAAGGGTGCTCAAGATAGGTCTGCAATTTTCACATAATGCTATGGAATGGCCCCAACATACAGTACAAACTGATTGCAAAAGACAGACTGAAGTGCAATGGAACCAGAACAAGGAAAATTCTTCAAGAAAGGTCAGGATTACTTTGCAATTGTTGAGTCTTAGAATTTATACTGCAAGAGTTCTTGCACGTTTTCTTCGACCTTTAATTTTTCAAGAACAGCTTCCTGCCCTGGACAGGCATATTCAACAATCCAGCAACAAACTATCAAACTACTTGTTCTTTGATACTTGCTTTCTATAAACTGGCAAGGTCTCTGCTTTAGTTATTAAACAAAAGGTCATTGCCTGTCCTAGTAGAACTAGCTATGTTAACTACATTCCACCTATTACAGCACTGGCTTCCCTCTCATTTAACCAAGAAACCAAGAAATCCCTTAGTTCCCTCAGTTCCAAGGGTCCAGTTCTTCATTTAAGTGTGATGCCTTAAGAAAAAGCATGGGAAGACCATACAAACTCAACAGCAGTAGATTAGACTACAGTAATAGCTAGCTTCTTGTGAATCCATTTCAATTTCCACTGTGTCTCCATGCAGAAAGATTCATAAATTTGCACTGTATAAAAATTATGTCAGTATGTTTTACACTTGTTGCCTGATTATTTCTCTGGGTGTTCTACCAAAACAAAATACAAGAACTCCAAAAAACAGAAGATCAAAACAAAACAAAACCATCCCAAAAAATACACACACAAAGAAAACAAGAAACAACAACAAAAAGCCATTACCCAGCTTCCCACATATATCTGTCACACTCTTGCTGGGATTTCTTTTTTTTAAGGTGAAGTTCCAGTCTGCTGTGTCATATCTCTTAAATGAAACTATTTTCTACTGTAAATTAAAAAAAAACTCTGAATAAGTCTAAAACCCAGTGAGGCACCTAATAAGGCTACCTCTCAGACTGCTTTTTGATTTAGCAAGAAGACTGACTGTTAAATGGATTGGTCTTCAAGATGTTATTTCCAGACCTCAAGTAGTATTATGTCAAATTTTCAGCATTCTTTTCAAAACTGACACTAAACAATGAGACATTATATTACAATGTTGGTTCTGCACAGATCCGAAGACAGAAATCACTTCCCAACTTCTGTACTTATAACTCCCTTATAGCACTTATAAAGCCAAGGATCATTTGGGGGTTTTATTAATTTCTTTTAGCAGGAAATTCACAGAAGTTTTGGAAGACAACAACTCAGCATGACTATTTCAGCACAAGTTCATCTTCAGTTGCAGTTGCTTATTCTGTCATTATCATCTCTATTTTCTGTATTCCTCCTAAATGTTGAATGTTGCAAATAACATCTTTGAGACAAAACCCAAAAGTAGTTACACACCTTGGACCATCACTACCTAAAAGGATTCACACACAGTCTTTTAAACCACTTGACATTTTTGGGAATGCACTTTGCTAGTAAAAGAAATTTCTTTCCAGTAAAGTCACAACTACAACTAAAAAGACTAATTATATACATATGCAACAAAAGACAGTGTTTGAATTTAGTTAAATTAAAAATATCTTTACTGTCAGCACACTATGCCGGCATATTATTCCATTAACATCAAGCTACTTTTGACAAAGGGCCACATTTGGAGCTTCACTAGGTAGTTAATACTAAATAGGAATTAGAATATTAAGCTATTTCTCTTTACTATTATTAGTATTTGTAGTACAAGAGTACATAAATAAGGGTGAAGTTGCACACTTTGTCGTGTGGCAGGTTCTTATGGTCACTATAGAGTTCAAAAGGAAAGGGAGGATTTGCAGTGTGGCAAACATCCTCAAGAATGTACCCTTCTACTCCAAAAACTACTTGTTATTTACGAATAAAGACAAAAGCATAATCCACAGCAGACTGTGAACACAGTGATCTAACTGACTTAGGCTGTTCTAGTGATGAACACATCTCAGTGTTCATCAGTAGCACAAATTTCTAAGGGACCAAGAACTAATAAAGTCTTCGAATCTAAGAAGACATACATATAAAATTATATATATACAAAAGAGAACAATCTCACAGAATGTACAGAGCTTTGCATTAAGGCAATGGCAACACTGACAGTAACAAAATTTAATATAATCAAGTTAATGGAATTAAAGTTATGGAAGAGTCAGAAAGCTAAAATTAAAGCATATAATGCAGTATTTTCAGTGAGGCATGACAGAAAGTTGACAAAGGGCAGGTATTTTGCACCTCCTAAATGTTATTCAGACTTCCTGGCACAGAGCATCACCGCTAATTTACACCACTTCACCAGGGAGTTAACAGAGATAGTAGTCCTGCCTTCTACCAATACAACTCTACTAACCTTGCTGAAGATATGAAACAGAATAGGTGTTATAAAATTTGTAAACCTGTTTAAATGCTCTGCTTAAACTTTCTTCTGAGACTTCTGTTTGCCAAAGCAGGATCTTTTCTTCTCCCAGGGTCTCAAGGCATATAGCAAGATTCTGTTCTGGCACCCTGGGGTCTCATCCTCAAGGAATGCAAACCACCGGAGTTGCAAGTTAAATACTGGAGTCAAGTATTCTCCAGCTTCTTATAGTGGTCACTGGCATAGAGTCAAGGGACTTTCTTTGGGTTTTTTTTCTTCTAGGAGGAGTACTATAGGATCATCAACCTCAAATTTGGTAGCAGTTAAGACGTGACCATATTTTGGGTAAAAAGAAAACAAGGTGAACAACTAGAAGAAATTTAAATATATAATCAGAAAGACGTTCAGCATCTGGACTTGACTTACTGAAGGTCATTCTCTATTTCAGGATCATTTCAATTAGCATTCAGGGAAGCATGTTTTTCTCAGAATGTTACAGCCAATACATTCAGGATTTTTGCATACACAGTAACTTCAAATAAACCTAGGAATGCCCTTTATCTCTCATTAAGTGGAATTTGATCTGGAATCACAAAAATGTATTTTTACCTTTAATTGCCAACAGCAGGCTACCTCTAATCAGACATTTTTATAAAGATACTATAGTGGATACTGTAGAAGATACTGTAGAAAAACCTACAGACTGCTTATATTTATGCTGTACCTTCAGGACAGCCAGCTTCATAATTGGTTCTTAATACCTGCTGGAGTCGCACTGATAAAGGCAAAGAAGATAAAGAAGGTATCATTAAACAAGTCTGAGTGACAAAAAGTAACCATCATCAGATAGGCAAACAAAGCTCTTGGAAGTCATACATTTGTCCTGAAGACCCATCAAATCACCAGAGGACTCAACTTCCCTAGCCACTCTCTTCATCAGTTATGAAAAATAAAACATATTCCCTAATTTCTTAAATGACAAGAAGGATGAAGAACACCCACCACTACCTCAAAACCTACTTTCAGCATGAAATAAATAATTACACCCACAGATACTTCAACCCTCTCAAAAAATTCTCTGAAATGAGATTTCCCCAAGAGCTATTAAATATGCACAGGTAAAATTACATGCCCAGTGTTTAAAAAAAGAAGTAAATTCTTCACCAGGAAGTGTTACATAACTTATCTACCACATACTTCTGCACTGTGCCTAAAAGAAAACCTCACCAGAGTAACTGTTATAAATTGACAGTTCTGTGCACTGATTCTGAGAGCATTATTATTGCAAATAATAATTTATGAAAAGGCAATTATTACACAGTAAAAAACACTTTTATACCAAGTGTTGCTAGAAGGGAATTCTTTAGAAACAATATTCCAGAAAAAGTTACACAACTACTACACTGACCAGTATCCCGTACATAAACCTCAGAGCTATCCAGGTATTTCCTGTTCCTGTTTTTACACGGAGCTTAATGTAACGCCATGTCCTGCACTCTTTCATTGTTTTGCCTCCATGAGGTGAATACTGAAAGAACATTTTATAGAAATTTTGAAGGTCTAAATCCAAAATAAAATGGGAAGAATGAGGCTATCCATATACAAAAACAAAGCATCTCTGGACACTTTAATTTGGAAGTCTTGCCAAGAAGCCTATGAAGAAAGACAGTATTTACCCAGACACACAGAAGAACAAACTTCCAAACTTCAGGGACAGGCACCTGAAGTTTTACCGAGAAGTGCTGTGCCTGTTAATGCAGCTGACTAAACAGCCATGGAAGCCACAGTAGGGAAACCCTTGATTAGGTCTAATTGCCCTCTACTCAAAATACACAGAACTCTCAATTCAGTGCTTTAAACTTAAAAGGAACTTAACTCCATAAATAACATAGCTGTTTTCACCATTACCTTAGAAAAATGATTAATGAACAGAAGCTTCTGGGTTTTAACTTCTTATATGTATGCTACTTTATACAGAAAAAATTGTCATTTCAAAAAAGATATTAAGCACTCAAATATTTTATCATGTAAACATTAGTTATTTGGACCACAATGTACTTCCGCACACCTGCTACAGCAAGCACCTGAACAGTTTGCACAAACAGAAGTTAGACAGTTCTGAAGCACGTATTACCCACACACCTTGTGGCATTTCCAACTATCACAGGTAAGAATGCTGAGCAACTTCTTACTACCTACTTAATTTCATTTTCAGTCAAGTGTTGATCTAGTATCCCTTGGGGCTTTTTTAAGGATCGATTTAGATTTAGTAAAGCTAATTTCATAATAAATACAGATTCACCTGTAAGATCCAATGAAATACCAGCTTATTAATTTATCATATTCCAACTATCTAGAAAGCAATTGATAAACAATCATGTGGTTAAAAGACACCGTGCATTTCACAACAGAAGCATCTGAATTTCCTGCCTTAACTTTCCATATTGTATCACAATTAATACCCCTGATATCAATCAGGGTTTTTTTTTAGAAAAAACAGTATTGAAACAGCATCAAAACAGCAAAACTAAATATATTGTCAAACAATCAAATCGAAGTATTTTCCTGCGTATGGCAGAAAAGTTAGAACCGTATGATCTTTAACATTCCTTCAAGCTCAAACTGCTATATGACTCCGTTTCAAAGCTACCTTATTGGTCAAGAGAATATAAAGAACAGTTTGCCTAGTCAGACCCACAGACCCCCAGCCTCAGTATGCCACTTGTAACCACGGGCTAACAGGCAGTTTCACAGGACTAGCATAAAAACAAAAGAATAAATCTCACAAAACATTTCAAATCTCAGAACAGTTGTAAATCAAAAAGACAGTATCTTTTAGACACCCACAGGAAATTTCCTTCCATGAATTTATCCAAACACTTTCTGACCCAAGAAAATGTTTGCATTTACAACAGTCCCCTGCACAAAATGCCACTAATTCCTGAAAAGCCTGGGGTTTTTTTTAAATACTAATTTTTACTGTATGACCCCTAGTTGCTGAGACACAGATTGTGGCCAACAAAATAACAACCATTCTATAACCCTCATAACCGCTTCTACTTGCAATTTATCATCAAAACAAATTTTTTGCAAGCCAAATGCAAGGCAAAGTCTATTATGAAAAGAAATAATTGTTCTTCCAAGTTTAAAAGATAAACATTCCCAACATTATCCTCATCCCTCCTTCAAACCTGTAAAAACCTAAAACAAGCAACATACAGGTAAGTATTTCAACTATTGATTCTTGCTATGCTTTGGAAATGCTGAAGTACAGCATGACTGTATATACACTCTGAACATGATCTCATTTTGTTCATGATATCAACACTTTTACATATGTTATCTGAAGATACGTTTCTTTTTTAAAGAACATCCTGTATAACATTTCTTCAATTAGTCTGTTCTGTCATTCCCAGCAGAAAGGGAAGTGGGGAGGCATGCAAGTAAAATCTGAAATCTACAGGTTTTGGTGGTCTGAGACTTTTAAACACCTAAATAATGTCTCTGAATATCCAGGAAAAAAAGCAGTTGTAAAATAAGATAAACTAGGAACTTCAGTTGTGCACTAGGAAAGGTGATATGACAAAAAATGTATTAACAGTCAAAGTATCTTTATGCACACTAAAATTACCTGAGAGGCTGTATAATGAGTAAACCAAAACTGCATATATTCTGTTCTGAGTGTTTATGTTTCTTAATTATTCTACCTATTCATTAAAGCATGTGGAAGTGGCAATTCTCTCCCAACATATTTTTGTGTGATTCTGAAGTATCAGAGAATATTCAATCTAGTTTTCATCTAGTTCAGAAAACCTGAATAAACTGCACAACTGAGACTTCGATTCCAGACAAGCATTATCAGCCTGCAAGCTCCATAAGAAAGTGGATCTCTCAACTGTGGATCTCCCAAAGTTTCGAGCTTTCCTATGATACTCCTTTTTTGACACAACTTTATCTTCCTTAAGAGTTTCTGCGCATCTCTACAGCGTTTTCCCATCCAAGCTTCTTTTCCTTTTAGGATACTATGGAGCCTCTTATCATCTTGAACAAACGGTTATTTCTAACAAATACATAACATTCAATATGGACTTGCTGTAACTCCTCTAAGACCATTTATCTCAGCATAACAGCTGGTCATTATTGACCAACATCAAGGTCCTTAGACTGGCAGATCAAAGTTACATTGCTACAATGAAAATCTTTCAGTTCACTAAATAGTGAACAGATAGTGTCCATTACTTGCAGTGAAGAAGACACTGCACAAGGCCAGACAGCTTATTTTCAATACAGCAACCAGTGAAAGCCTGAGAAGTCACTGCAGCAGCCGGTATTACAAGAGAAAGGAAAGAAGTGTACTATGTTTCAAGTGCTGCACTCCTGATATTTGACATTTCTGTACTTGATACTGATTTGCACACATATTTGTCTAATGATTATGCTGCTTCACTTCTGCAAACAAGCAGAACAGCATGCACCTGAGAAGTTGGCAAGACAGCATAAAACCATTAACATTTTAGATTCAAAGTCTGATGTAAATGTATGTCTCTATCTACCAGTACAAGACTTCAGATCCAAAAGGCTTGAGACCCTCTGTCTGTCATTACAGCCATGGCATAAACCCCAACCCAATGAAGTACCACGGGCTTTATTTAAAAAATGTGTCCCACAGGCGGAACAACAACAACAAAAAAAGTCATTACAAGAACCCAGAAAGAATAAACTATTACTGCAGATCCTCTCTCCCTTCACTATCGCCCCTCTATGAAAAGAGCACTCCTAGTAGGGGTGCCAATTCCTCCAGTCACTTGAACTACACATGTAAAGAAAGGGGGGTGGGTGGACAAACCACACAGGAGGCCCATTACTTCATACCACAGATAAGAAAGTATCTTCTTCTTCGGAATAATAAATTCTTCTATTCAGAACACATAAATGAAATCACACATATTGCTAGGTCATTTTCTATGCTTTTTATAAAGCATCATTAGCAAAGTTATAAAGAACTGGCAATGGCCAGCACTGAGAAGCATCGTTTATAGAGTTTACTGTCATCTTGAAAGAATGAAGAAATAAGAACAACATTACCTGCATCAGGAGAGTTGCAGCTAAATCATCCAACACCCACTTCCACATAAATTACCTACTGTCATGCTATGGAATTCCTGTCTTCCTTTCACCCAGGAGGCCTCTATCATCAAAAAACTCACACTTGACATATGATTAACATTCTCCTTAGCTTCAAGGGACAAAACTGTTGTTTGGGGTCCAAACTATTACAGTTTTACTGGCCACAAAATATGCTGTTACTTCACAAATTAAGTTGCAGAACAAACCAAAATCCCCACAGACCTAGCAACATCTATGTCCAAAAAACATTCACAACATATTCCTGTATCAGTCTTCACTATTGCATAGGCTAAGACCTAAAATCCAAGGGTAATGTCCTCCCCCCCTTCAACCCTGGGCTTCCGAAGTTATTAAAAAAAATCAACCAAATACAACCTTGTGCATAGGCACTGTGCAGCAACTCTGCTGTCTCAGTCCCATGACATTTGCACACATATGTAAACCCACACATACATCATGGTCAGAACTGCTACCATGCCTCCACAGACATGCAGAAGAATTGTATGGCCATGGACAACAAACAGCAACCACAAATAAAAAGCAGCAGATTTGGCTAAGAGTGCATCAGGGAGTCTAGAGGCAACGTGAGTTCAGGGAAGCACTAAATCGGCCAGACACAACTTTTCAACTCTCTGGAGTACTCTTCATGTTAGGGTACAGCAGTACCTCGTTTTAAAGTAACAAGCCCATACCTAAAACAAATATTTCAAGGTAGTTTTGTCTGGTAATGAATAACACTGCACAACTTATTTACAAACGTAATAATATACCACTGAGATGCTAGAGAAAAGAGGAGAAACAGCCAATTGCTCTCCGCTAAAAAACACCCACCCATGTTCACTGTGGATTTTAAATTCAGCCATTTCATGAGGTTTTAAATGGTAAGACTTGCAGTAAGTGATAGAAACAGTAAAACTTCTTGAACTGTTTCTCTTGGTGGTTTTGGGTTTTAATTATTTCTTAATTACAGTTGTAACAAAAATAGTGCCAAATAGATGCTTATTATAGAGCCAAGAAGTTCCTAAAGAATTGCCCAGGTTCAGATATACTTCTTGGTCCTGAAACGCAAAAGCAAATGCTTTGCAAACGCCAGCTGCTGTTGCAGTGCAATTTGATGGACTGCTACTTCAAGACCATAAACATTAACTCAGTAAAAAATCACAAAAAAGTTTTTGGAAGCAATGAAGTCTGCTAATACTTTTTTACATTTTTATTATGTACATTTTTATCCTATAAAAATATAATGGCTCCTGTGTGGATACCTCCCATTCAGTGGATTTCGCAATCTGTTCATAAACTGGTAATAGTCTAGGCATGATTTTTTTTTTATTTGCAAAAATAATTAGAAAAATTATCCTATTACTAAAAGCAAACATTAGTGTCAAGAAATGTATATGGCAACTCCAACATTTGCTGTCTATCCTGAAAAGTTATTCAGTTTCCGTTCCCGAGACGAAGCTGGTATTTTTCAGTATACTGAAATGACCACTCCGCAGACTTATCGATTCCTCGCTCTTCTCCGATATGAAATCTCCAAAGAAGCGAGTCCGAAAGAAAGAGAGAACAGATTCGACCTGTCTCTAATTGCATGCCTGGCTAAGTCTTTTACTTACGATTTACCTTAACTCCTTTTCCTCGTCCTGCCCTTGCCCGGGAGGCAGGGCCGCCTCCTAACTCCCTCTTTTCCCTCCAAAGCCAGAGCTCGCTGAGCGGCGGGGAGGCGTCAGTCCTCCCTCCCAGGCCCGGAGGCTCTTGCTGTCGGTACCGCACGGGGCCGAGGAGCCCCGGAGTCATTGTGCTGCGGGAGCCGGCCGCAGCTGTCAAGGCGCAGCGCAGCTCGCTCCGCCGGCGGGGCGGAGGTCCCAGCCCAGCGGCGCGCAGGGCCCGCCCGCCCTCCCCGGGCCGCGCTCCGGGCCCCGCACCGCGGCTCCGGGCGAGCGGCCTGCGGGGCCGGGGCCACTCCGGAGCCGGGCGGGCGCCATGCTACAAACCAAAATGGCTGCCCCGGGGAGGGAGCCCGGCTCGGGCCTCCGCCGGTACCGCCGCTCTGCCCGCCGGACTCACCCAGGTACCGTCCCCAGCCACGACGACCGGCTCGGCCCCGCGGGCCCCGCTCGCCCGGGCAGCGCTGCCCCGCACGCCGCGCGCGGCCCGGCCCCCGGAGCCGGCCGGCCCGCTCCCAGATCGCCCTCGCCCCCCGTACCTGGAGCTCGGCCCGCTCCACCTCCCAGTGCGCCCTCTCCATCTCGAAGCGGGCCCACTCGTGCTGGATGTAGTGCAGGATCCCCGGGATGGTGTAGTGCTGGGGCCGGGACAGCTCGGCGGGGCCCGCCGCCTCCTGACCGGCCGGGGCCGCGGGGCCCTGGGGCTGTTGCCCTCCTCCGCCAGCTCCGGCCCCCATGCAGCCCCCACCCGACTGCAGGTTCATGTTCCCACCCGCCTGCGGCGGCGGCTGCTGCGGTCTCGGGGCGGCCGCCATCCCACCGCCTCCTCCGGCTCCTGGGTGCTCGTCCATTGTCTGCGGGGAGCCCTCCTCCTCGTCCCGCGGCGGGGGCCGGGAGCAGGGGCCGGGGAGGGGGCGAGCGGCGCTGGCTGGGGCGGGGAGGAGGGGGCGGGCCGGGCGGGGGGGCTGCGCCGAGCGGGTCTGGGTGTCAGCGCAGCGCGGAGCCGCCGCCAGCCGCCATTACAGCCCCGCGGCCCTCCCACCCTCCCACCCGGCCGGGCGGGGAGCGAGCGGCGCCTGCCGGGAAACCGCGGCCTGGCTCCGCCGCCGCTCCCGCGGCCCACGCGCCTGCGCGGAGGGAGGTGAGCGCCGCGCCCGGGGGGAGCGGGACGGGCCCGGGGCCGGCGGCGCTGCCCGCGGCGGGGCCGCCTCGCCCCGGCCGGCCGGCCCTGGGTCGGTCGGTGGCGGGGCCCGGCCGGGCGGGTCCCGTCTGCTCCGGGTGACACTCGGAAGTGGCGGAGAGGCGAGGCGCGCCCCGCCGCTCGGGAGTGCCGAACGCCTGGGAAGAGTCGGCGGGAATGCGGCCAGGCCGGGCCTGCGTCGCAAAGGGACGCGCAGCCAGCGCAGCGCGGATCCCACACTTCAGTTTTTGAGACTCTGCGTGGTTTAATGGTGCGCTGAGTTTGCCCTACAAGGAGGTGGTTTAGAATAGATGTATTAAGTTTACGGTGTGTTTCTGGAAGCTGGCTAATCTCTGGTCATCTTCGTGATACCTCGGTTGTGATGTGTGTAATGTATTCCCCCCTTGAGGAGGAAGAGTGCACCATGTTCGCTGTTCAGAACTCTTCCACGCGAGAACAGTTTTGCAAGAAATTACTGGTCTATTTTATCTGGCTCGGTTTTATCAGTGATAGCAATGCAGTGTTTGAGGCTGTAGTTTGAATATGGTGAAATTGCCTCGATTGCAAAATACTGCTCTGAAACATAATACTTAAAAATTACCATCACATCCTATTTCCATAGGTTACCCATTTTAAGTAAGGTAGGTCTTTGGTTTTCCCTCTCTTCATAATGTTTACATGCTGTACTCATTCACTAGAGGGGTAGTTTCCTAAAAAAGGTCAGTTCTTGACAGACCTGGAATTCTGTTAATTACTGGGAAAAAATACTGTTTGTCTCTGTACTGGTGTTTCCTTTCTTTACCAGTCTCTCCTTAGGTATGTATTGATGCTTCAGTTAGTTCATCCAGTCCTTCCTTTCTTCTCCATTAAATCATTTCCTACTAAAATGTCATTGTCCATTCTTCCTGATTCCATACTGATTAGGCAGTCTAAATCCAGCTCCTTTCCACCTCAGCTGATTTCTTTTCATTGTCTACTGACAGTTACCTAATCATTATTAAAAACTGAGACTTAGCTCATAATTAGTTTAACCTTTTGTTTAGCTGCAATTTTTCAGGACATTCCTCATTCCTGACTATACGGGAGTTATTGCAGTTTAATTCCGTTACTATATTCAGCCAGCATTTTGATAACAGCAAAGGAAAACGTTTTTATTCTTTCCTTCCTCCCTCGACTTCCCTAGATAATTAAGTTTGCTTTTTAAAAAAAATCCCTGTCCTGAAATTGAACACAGTGTTTTATTTTAAAGCCACACAGACATACTTGTTTCATCTTTCTGATGAATTGTTATGGGCACAGTAATAAACAAGACTGCAAAAATTACTTTTACTGGTAATGTTTAAAATAGTATGTGGTTTTATTAAAGCCTTGTCTACTGACAAAACAGAAGTAGGAAGACCAAGGGTTCTGATTATGTGTGTGGTCTTAATTTGCTACATGGTTTTGTGCAATAAATCTATAAGAAGCTCAATAAACAAAAATATTAAAAATACTTGTTCCTTTTGCTACACCTCCTTGTGCTTCATGCCTTTATCATTTAGCTATTTTAAAATTTTCATTAATGTTTTAATTCTAGGGGAAGGCATATGGGGAGCGGCTGAGGTCACTTGATCTGTTCAGCCTGGAAGAGTCTGAGGGGACACCTCATTGCAGTCAACAATTTCCTCGTGAGGGGAAGAGGAGAGGCAAGCACTGATCTCTCCTCTCTGGTGCCCAGTGACAGGACCTGAAGGACCTGAGGGAATGGCCTGAAGCTGTGCCAGGGGAGGCATAGGTGGGATATCAGGAAAACGTTCTTCACCCAGAGGGTGGTTGGGCACCAGAACAGGCTCTCCAGGGCAGTGGTCACAGCACTAAGCTGGGTGAGTGACAGAGCTCAAGAAGCTTTTGGACAATACTCTGGGGTACAGGATGTGACTTGGGATTTTCTGTGCAGGGCCAGGAGCTGGACTCAATAATCTGTGGCGGTCCCTTCTAAGTCAGATTATTCTGACTTCTGATGATTCTACATTTCATGCACACATAAAGTGCCATTAGATCTCTGCATCCAGAAAATCAACTTGTTTAGAGTTGGACAGGGAAGTACATTATTTGCCTACAGAGCAAAATAATTATTTGCCTATAGTTCTATCTTAACTTTTATTTTTACTTGGTGAAGCAGTTCTGTAAATGTGTAGTCAGGCCATTTTTGTGAGATTATATCTCTTACATTCTAGCTAAGAGCCCTAGAATGTTGCAAACCTTTCTTAGGCTGAAATAACTAAACTACTTCTAAATCTGTAGACATTGTCTGGAGTGGTCTTAGTTTGAGAGACATGTGTCTAATTTGAATTGCAGCTGTACTGCAAGTAGAATTCAAATTTAGGTTGTGGTTTTTTGGGGTTTTTTTTGTGTCAGATTATGTATAAATATGGGTGAAATCTGTGACAAACTAAATGAAGTGTTTGTATCTATACCAGAGGAATAATTAAAATTATATTTAAAATATGCTTTATCTTACTGCATGTAGAATCAGCTGGGTTGGCCTCATGGGGAGACTTAAGATCTTTTTATCTGCAGAACAGGTATTGCAGGCTTTGTCTCTCTGTGAGGTCTCAGCTGTTACCTGAAAAGGAGTGTCACTCAAACAGGGACAAGTTACTTTGAGGTGTCTCATGTGGTCATGCAGCTCCAGAACCATGTCAGCCTTGCAGAGTGAGTCACACAGGCCAATCATGATATGAATTTTCTCTCATAGATACTTATCTGCAAGAGATACTTCAATGAGGGTGACATCTAACACACCGTAACAGCTCATATTTAAATCTCAGTAGTAAAACTGTATGTCATCTGCATGCATGCCAAATTGTCTTTACAGAAGATGTATTTTGTAAGGGAAGTAGAGTGCTACTTAGTCACTCCAGAAGGTAATTTCTTTTGAACGAAAGTTTGCAGTTTCCAGACTTGTTACATCTTCCCCAAGAGATACCTTCTGAGGTTTTTGTTTACAGGGAATCTTTATTCAGTGCTAGAGTTCCACATGTGTTTTGTAGATTTGGTATGCAGGACATGCAAGGAAGCTTATACCATAGGCTGTTCTGGACAAAATTTCTAATGCATGGCTGACTGGGATGGAGAGAGTTGGACTTGACAGTCCATCAGGATCTCGATAGTCTCTTCCAGTCTTCAGTTCCTAAGCGCATTTGTGATGCAGATAGTTGTCCAGTGACCTGGAATGAGAGAACCTATTCATTTCTGACAAACAGCCTTCAGATAGAAATGTCTTTTCATTACTAAAATGAGCAAAATGATGGCAGAGATATGAAAGGCTTGCATCTTGTCACCAATTCCCTTGAACCATTTGATTCTGCATGTATAAAAGCATCGTCATTTCTGTGTGTGTGCATGGATACATGCAGACATGTGCATGAGAATGCTCAGAAAAGCATGTAAAAGTTGTACCAGAGGAAAGGTAGCTGGCTTTTTAAGTGGAGTACTGATTACAGATCATAAAAGGTAGCTTCTCAGATACAAAGAACTTGAAGAAATGGGGTTTCTTTATGCACCAACATGCACAGCTATGCTTTTGTTTGTTTATTATACTTCACAGGCTTCTGTACATCCTGTATACGCAAAACTCATTTTAACGTGTTTTCTATATCTGAAAGCCAAGGTGAAAAGGGAAGAAATACATTTTGTTTGTTAGAAACAAAACTCAGTCATTTCCCTTTTCTGCCTAAACTGTGCAAGCAAATGCTTTTACTATTACAAGTGATTTTTTTCAGAATTAGTTCTAAATGAAATAAAGAAACCCTTAAGCTATTTTTAACACTAGCATTATTCTCAAAGTCATCTATGCTTGCTTACTTTTTGTAAATTTTTACAAAGTTATTATTTGAACTTGCTAATTTATTCCACTTTTTCTGCACAAAACTGTGCTTTTGCTGCCATTTATATGAACAAAATTTCTTGAAAGCTATCTTTGGGGCTGGTGGGAAAATACAGAAATGGCTACAGAAAGAGTGGACCTCTTTCCTACAGATTCAAAAGCTGTTGATTATGTTTTCTAATCCTGTGAATAATTGTCTCATAAATTACAGATAACACTTTTGAGTGCTACTATGGTTCTACCTCTGTTACAACCTTATTAGTTTTTTTCTTCTTTTTAATCTATTCTGGATAAGACCATTTGTGCAGATTCTAAAAAAAACATTCTGGTCTTAATATTTTCATCTGTAAAACAATCCAGGCCATTCACAAGGATACATGCAGATAAAATAGTCACAACATCAGAAAGGGATTAACCATGTACAAAGATTAGGGTAATAAAGGAATAATTAGGATTAGGGGCCAATCCTGCAATAGGATCATACATATGAATTTGTCATGTGTTTTTCTGTTACGTATTGCTTAACAATTACTCAAAGTACAACAGTTCTGTCAGTGCTCTTGGGTAGTTGTACTGTTCTCCTTGTCTTCCTGTTCTCAAGCCCTTGGTACCATTTATGACTAAATTATTAAAATAGCTTGGATCAAAACAGAGAACCATTAATTCTTGTTTCAGCAGCACCAAACATAAAGATGAAGTGTAAAATTCAGATGAAAAAAGAAAAGCTGTTTACACCACTGTTATTATCTGTTTAGCATGGACAGATGTCTTTTTCAGTTGGTCTCCTGTGTCTGAGCTTGCTTAAAACAATGGGCAGCATTTCTTAGATTGTCTTTCATGCCACAGCTCCTTCTTAAGCAGCTTTAAAGTTTCAGGTTCCTTCTGTCATGAGGTTGGCTCTTGCTAGGGGACTTCCTTCTGAGCTGGAAGGAGCTGTTCATCCTTGTCCTTCTTGGAAGGTTTTAATCAAAAACTGACTACATCATCTTAGTATTTCAACTTTATGCTTAAAAATATTAAGACATCTTATTGCAATTCTAACTTCAGGCAGCAATTCAAAATACAATGTGGGGGAAAAAAAGATTGTAGATGGCAGTCTCCCATTTAGTCATCAATGTCAGTCTACTTGCCTCCAACAGTGAAGATCCCATCATACATTTCTATCTGAGCCTTTTTTTATCTCAATGACATGGTTCATTCTTCCTCAGAGACAAACTCGTGCTGATTCAGAAGCCCTGGGTGCAGTGACCAGCATCCACGGCTCTGCTGTCGGAGTGACAGAGCAGAAGTGTGTTCCTGAAGAGGCTTCACATGCCTGGAGGAGGTGAGAAAGCTCTGAGATTGTCATGATTCCAAATAGATTCTGTTATCTTGAGGACTGATCCTGAACTAACTATGTGTCACTCAACTAAGAATGAATTCTCAGTATCAAGTCAAATTAGTAAAAATACATTTGAAATCACATCTGAAAATCTAAACTTCTTTGTAGATAGAGTAAACCACAGTACACTGAGAAAAAGAGGGTCATTGTCTTGAGATCCATGTGATGGTAAAAGAGGTGGCTTTTCAGAAAACAGTGACCACTGTGAATCTGAAGTAAACAATAATTAATGTCAGCACAATATATTGGGACTTGTTGCATCACTGTCATGAAAGATTTGTCACCCATGGATGGTGTATAGCCAGTATTCAAGTTGCTGGTAATATGATGCAGCACCTATGGAGCTTGCTTGTATTTTTTCCCTTGTTGCTTTATGCATTAAGATACACTGTTTTTACTCAAAGAGCTACATTGTATTGTTTTGTGGATTCCTGATAGGTTTTTTTCTGTTTAAACTTTGTCACAGAAGCTGTGAGACCTAAGATGCACCAGGTAAGGACCAACTCTTCAGAACTAGAAAAAAAAGGAATAACTTTTTGCAGTAGTTGTATTTCCAGTGCACAAACCTCAACATTATTTGGGCCAATAAATCTGGGATACAAATAGAAAGTCAGATAGAAAACATTACAGTGACTGTTCTCAGGCATTAAAGAAAATAACCCAGAACTTCTATTTCAAAAAATTACATCTGCAGCTTACTCTCTTTTCATGCTTTTCAAAACATTAGAGATGTCAATTGTTTAGGAAGCAGATTCTAGCATATGCTGTGCTCTTTTTAATACTCTTTTTTACTGTACAATGCATGTGGTATATTTATATTTTACAGCTATATTTCAGTGATGTTGGGTGGTTTAATATTTATTTATATTGATATGAAGCTCTTTTGAGTTATTAATGTGAACCAATTTCTCTTTAGCTATTGAAAACCCATACTTAGTTTTCATTAAGTACAGAATTTGCCTTTTGCATCAGTGTGGAAATCAGACAGGAAAAGATGGATTTCAATAGCTCCTGCTCCAGCTCAGGATGTAGATACTGCAGCTACCCAAGTATTTAGGACTCTCTCATTCTGCATTAAATAAATGATCATATGTTGTGGCCCATGCATTTTCCTTGTCATTCATCTCTCCATTCAATTTGATATGGCAATGGTATGAATGTAATTGGTAAAAACAAGTGTGGGGGGGTTGTTTTTAGAAATTACAAGCTTATGGGCAAATTTTACTCTTAGGAACTGTATTAGTGTGGTTTGGTATAGGGCAAATTTCTGATGTTTGCAAACCAGTTAGCATGCAGGAAGAAAATGGTGAGTAGATTTATGGTTATGAAAAAGTAATTATTTACTCCTCCAATTTCCCAAGTCCTATCAAAAAGTTATTTGATTGAAATGTGAAAATGTCAAATGTGACAGCTGTTATTATTTACTAGCTAGTTTGTGAATAGTTGTGTGGGGGAAAAAGGGAGTTTTTCCATGGGATGTGTGCAAAAGGTTTCAGATTTTTTTTTTCAATGTCGTATGTTTTGGTAAGAAACTCAGTCATAAATATATGCACACCTGGAGTGGATAACTTTTAGGAAGTCTTAATTTCTATCTATTACTACTCTTTTTATTTTTTTTTTCTGCTCACAGAAATACTTTGCCTGATTCCTGCACCCAAAATTGAAATCTACCACTAAAATCAATAAGAAAGAAATGATAAAATTTTTTCTTATGGTTAACAAACAAGGTCAAACAAGACTGTCCAGGTATTATGAGCATGTAGAAATTAATAAACGGGCAATGCTGGAAGCTGAAGTAATCAAAAGCTGTCTCTCCCGTTCAAAGGATGAGGTAGGTTTTATTTTAACCACATCTCACAACTTTCCTATTGATAATTCTGAAACCTATCAGTGTCTATCGCAGGTCATTATCTCATTTGTACCCACGATATAAAAGATTGAGTTTCTAGATTGTAGGTTAAATCAGTTGAACTGCTATCCTGTATTGAATAAATATGTTTTTCTGAGGCTTACAGAGATTTTGGAGTTGTGTGTATCAATGTCATAATAGATTCCTCTTCTTTGTTTGAAGAAGCCCAGAAGTAATGAAAAGCTCATTTTTATTACTGTTATTACTGGTTTTACTGAGATATTACTGTTTTGCCAGAAGGTAGAAGGCAGAGTACTGACAGCTCCAGATTTAAACTTAGGATAGAGGATTCCAAATTATGAAAACATTATCTAAAGTACAGGGGAGTTTGGAAACACAAAATTTTAGGCCTCTGTATTAGACTTCTTTATTCAAGAGAAGTGTTCATGTGTTCTGCAAGAAAGTCAGAAAACATAGATGTTGAAAAATTTTTTGGATGAAAGTTGAGATTTTCATTGCTCTCTTAATTAAATCGTTGGTTCTTTAAGAAAAGCACCAAACTTCTGCATATTGCCTTGAATTAGAGGAGAAAAATGTGACTTGGCAGTGAATGAAGTTTGTTGGTTTGTGTTCTGAAGTCAGCTTGTTTTCATTAATGATGTGTGTTCTTGCACAGCACTCCTCACATACTTCATTCTAGGAAACCTCAATAAAAATAGCAGTTTTTGCAAGGCCCTCAGTTCGCAGCTTTGACAGTGGCTAAAGAAAGGAACATCTTCCTGCTGCTCCTGCCAGGGCATTTCCGAGCGCAGGCTCCAGCGCAGGAGCTGCCGCTGCCATTTCGGGCACCGAGCGAAATGACGCTGAGAGAAAAGGTGGCGGCGTCTCCTCTAGCGGCGTGAAACGGCGCCATCTCCTGGCTCTCTCCCTTTGGGAAAGACATGTTAATTCGCCACTGGCTCTGAAAGTCTAGTATGTTTAATTTTACATTAAAATATTGGTAATTTTTTAAATAGGAAAATTACCTTTAGGTCTCTTTTTGAGAGGGCTTGCACATGAAAATTATGGTAAAATACTGGATGCCTTTATAACCCCAGACAAGTCACTTCAGTTCTACATGTTTCAGTTTTTCCATTTAAAAAGTGGTGGCATGCTTTCTGCCAGGAGATGAAAGGTGTGGTGTAACAGTTACTGTACTAAATTTCTTTCAAGTTAAAATTGATTAATCTAGGCAAGTTCATGTTCACTGTGGGTCTTACAAACCTGAAAGCTCAGGTCCTTTGAGCAATGTGCTTTAATACTGTTGTATGCTTAAATGGCAGCAGCTATAATTGATTCATTTTGCTTCTGCCTAGTGCTCTTTTGTTGAGTATAAGGACTTCAAGCTGGTGTACCGACAGTATGCAGCCCTTTTCATAGTTGTTGGCATCGACCAGACAGAGGTAAGAAATTGTATACCCTCTTGCAATGAACATCTTTAGTTATTATCACAGGCTAGAGCTCAAGTCTTCTTCCAGTATGCAAATTTTCAACAGCAGTAAGAGAATTTCAAGGAGTCATTTAAAAAAAACCAAAAAAAAACTAAGCCAAACAAACAAATCCCCTCCCACCAATTTTTTTTTATTTCTGTGAAGAGAGATAGAAAAGCAAGTATGCTATGCTTGACTTTGGTCTTTAACAGTAGAATGAACTGTTACCATGAGGTAGTCTTCCTGAGCCTTGTACTGATTCTACACTAATTTATGTGAGGTAGGGTTTCTCAACAAATGTTAGTATTACACAGGTCAGCTGTCTCATCTGTGGTGACTTCTCTCTGTTTTTAATGTCCTTGGCCGAAGAAAAAATTCCTATACTGTCAGCTATAAAGATGCCAATTTATTTTACTTTTCAAAGGGAAATAAAGGTATCTGGAAGCTTACAAGTACTGCTATTTCAATATGTTCAGGTTGCACCTGGGAGGCCTTCATGTTTGCATTGATAACTGGTTCTTAGAAATTAATTCAGCACTTGCTGTTGGAGACCTTAACAGGGTGCTGTGGAAGGTAGCTGCTGCCTAGCACAATATCTTCAAGTCAGGGTTATCATGGCAGGCAATTTGGGACAAATTATTTTGGCTTTGCTACAGAAATTGCCCAGCAGAGGCTGTATCTGTGCTGCAGCTGGCCAGTGTGACTTCAGCATGGGTAAGCTTAACCTAGTTAGCTGTGTGTGTCCATAGAGTGAGCTGGGAGGGGTGGAACAAGGGCTGCAGCGGATGGCAGCAGCACGGGGGAGAGAAGCCAGGGCTGTTCAGAGCTGCTCTCTGTGGCCAGCCCGGAGCTTCTGCCCTGAGCACCACCCAGCTCTCCGCACCTCAGCTGGGGGACTACTCTATTGTCTAGTGGCTTTTCATTCACCAAAAACTGAATTAACACAAAGAATATTATTACATTTTCTAGATATTCATTTAATGTTCTGTTGTTTTTCATTTCAGAATGAGATAGCAATATATGAACTAATTCATAATTTTGTGGAAGTTTTGGACAAATACTTCAGCAGAGTGGTGAGTGAGATGCTGAATCTGTTATGAAACATTTTTTCTCTTTCAAAACTTTGGTGGAAGTGTCATTTCAGAGAATAAATCAAAGGAGAAAAATATTTAATATTTTCGAATTTTGATAAATATTATCACTTTGGGGAAAGGCAGTATGAGCTGATTTTTCAGAGAAGTAAAAGTCTACATGGGTTATAAATTATCAGACAAGGAATACCAGAAATATTTCTGTTAGAAAAGCACAGGTTTATGGGTCTTATGGGTTTTCTTTGGGTCATATACTCTTAAATTAGCCATGGGCATTTTATATGTTTTAAAGAAATAAAGAGGTTTTACTTTGCAGTTCTTATGCACTTTATAGCATTACATTTCCCAAATGAACTTCATTCATGATTAAGATGGTGTCAGCATGAAGCAGGGAACTGACATCACTCTCACTGAACAAGATTAGAGGAATGGAGCAAAAGAAACCTCAAAAACCAGTCTGTACTTGTACTCCCCATAGTGTTGTCAGGCAACAGTGGATATCTGATAAAACAACTATTATAGAGATAGTAATTTTGTTAAGGATTCAACATCAGACATGGCTCCATTTAAAATAACACTGTTCCTTTTGGTGGTGAGATTTTTTTGCTTGCTTGCTTTTAAAAAGTTTGAAAATGCAGCTTTGCAGTTCTGGTTAGAACATTTGCTATTTAATATAGGGTTTGTAATCTTGTTACAAAAAAAAAAAAAAAAGACTGAAATCATACTTTGGCACAGTTTCAGTTATGTGTTAGAAGTTTCAGAAATCTGTTGAATATCCCTCTTGGAAAAGAGGACTAGATATTTCCTCTGTAGTCCATGTACTTGAGGTACTACACTGGTAACTGCACAAAGAAGATATCAGTATGCAGGGTCTAAAACTGCTTTCCCAGTTCTAGTACCATAGCAAGCATGGCAGAGCTCCCTCTGTGAATTCAAGGACATGCTTGACAAAGTCATCTGCACGCTTCACTGTTTAGATATTTGGCAAATCTTTTAGGCTGTTATCTCAACTGCTGTCACCCCAGCCCACAGAAACTGCTGGTACTAAGTATATCACTCTCTGACTGCACTGAGTTCAGAATTTCTCTTAAAATTGCTGACTGTAGTCCCAACCTAAGTAGTGATAACCAGGAATGGGATTAGATCTCGGCAGCACAGGAATGCACAATAAAATTTAGTCATATCTTATTTGTCTGACTGAGCTAACGGTTGCCAACCACCTCTCTTATTTTATTCCATTAAAGCAGAGCAAAAATAGATGTAGTTATACATATAAATGTAGTATATATAAAATCCTTTCACCACTCATATAACCCAACCACTTATAGCTGTTGGAAATTTGCTGAGTTCATCATACCAGAGGGATTTTTCTTATTGTCTGTAGCATTTTGGGTTTGAGACAGAGGAACCTAAAAGGGGGGTGCTATAAGAAACCTCATGACATTTGATGGTTCTGGTTCTAATATCATATAACACAATAAATGGCAGAGCACTAAGACAAGGGCTGTAATTCTAGCTGGGGTTTCTGGCAGTAACCACAGAGCAAGAAAGTATAAATTTGTACTTTTACAGATTACTGTTTAGGATTTGCAGAATTTTAGCAGAATCCCAAATTATGATGATGGCAGTGGAGGCAGAACTCTGGGAAAGGAAAGAACATGTGTCCCACTCTAGAAGGACATTTTGTCATCTATTATTTTTAGACTTGAGAGCTTTAAACTTTCTCAGATACTCTATTTTTATCTAATGGAGTTTACAAAGCTTGAATTCAGATATGAAAACAAACATTAATGGAATTAGGGGGAAAGCTTTCAGAATTGTTTGTGAGATGTAATTCTGAGTCCCCTTCACTTTTATATGGCTACCCAAGAAAAATTCTGCATACTGGTCAGAAGTCCAATATCCCCAACTACTTTTTAATGCTGAGAAAACTTACACTGATCAGACCCTTAAAATGCAATTTCTGTGATGCATTAAAAACTTCTAATTGAAGAATGGCAGAGTCACTCAACAGAGGCCTATAGAACTAGAACTAGTCCAGTTTAGATCATCTTTAGACCACAGAAGTAGTAGCAATTTTACCAGTAAAACCTTACCGGCTTTACTCTCCCTTAAAACCAGGTTTAAACCATGAATGAAAACCACATTATGAAACTAAATTCTCTAGGTAGCAGGTAAAGATTCCCTCTTTTAATAGAGACTGGGGAATCTCCACACAACTTGGCAAGATCTTATGTGCTAAGGCTGTGATTAATTCTTTCTGAGTTTAGCTACTTAACTGAGGAACCTAAGTTAGAAATTTGGTCATCCTAAGCTCCCTTTACTGGCAGTGGAGACCGATGAGTATCTCGAGAAAGTGAGTCATGCCTCAAGTGTGCCGAGTCAACTGGTGAAGATCCCCATCTCTTCTGCTGACTGCAGAGAGACCACGAGGGCTTCTAACTCAGACATTTTGGTTAAATGAGTAA
This sequence comes from Taeniopygia guttata, assembly GCF_048771995.1. Classification (NCBI taxonomy): domain Eukaryota; kingdom Metazoa; phylum Chordata; class Aves; order Passeriformes; family Estrildidae; genus Taeniopygia; species Taeniopygia guttata. Next base: position 38,140,234 of record NC_133030.1, read on the forward strand.
TACTGCTTGGAGTAAATCCAAAAATAGAAGGGAAATCATAACTATATGAAGAATTGTGTTGCTGGGGCTGGAGAATACTTAGAAGTGCTAAGGGTCCAAAGCTTGGAGTTGCCTTGCCTTTCCTAATTTATGCAGCCACTACCACAGCCATGGGTATATACAGTGTCTAGATTTTGGTGTTGAAATGATCTGCAGCAGCAACTTTAACTGTGTAAACTTGGCACTAACGTCCTGGTTTTGCAGAACAAGGAAGAAAGAATACAGGGCTGGAACTGCCATGATTAGAGCTGCTGGTTTTCCACCCACTCACTCAGATGGCACTGCCTATATTCAAATTGTTACTTATAAGTGACCTCAGTGAGTTTTTTTAGCTTTGATTACAGAGATGGATAGCACATGTAAAGCAAAGCAGTGTTGCAGGAAAAGAGCATGTCATTGTCCAGTCCAGAACAGAAATCTGAATCACTAAAATTTTCTATTGTTATTTTGAAGACTTTCTTTATCCTTTGAAGGGATGTGTTATGTTTAATGATTATGAAATGAGATCACCTGAGATAAGATATCAAACTAACTAATGGCTGTCTATCTCTTTTCCTTGCAGAGTGAATTAGATGTATCCTTTTCAGTATCAGAAATCAATTTGTTATCACTTTTTGGTGTATGCTCTGGTTCATACTGTCTTCATAGCACTGACTGTCACTCAAGTCAATGGAGATGTTCACCAGTTTTGCACTTGGAGTAAGTAGCACCATTTTGCACCTTTTTGAAAGCATAGCTGATGTTCACATGGCTCACCTATTTAAATCCCTCATTAAGATAAGCCTGGTTCCACTTAAATAAGACACAGAGAGCTTGCTTTGAGAGAACTAAATACACAAAAAGGTAAATTCATGGGGAACTTTCAGGCTTAAGTTAAGGTTTCACTTTGAGTTACAATAAAATAGATACTGAAATTACTGTAATAACAAATGAATGTCACAGCTGTGTCTTGAGCCAAATAGCAGCACTATTTGTAAGATCATGTTTGCAGTTTGATCTTACTTCATGAAAGCAAGAAGTGAGTTTTACTTTCTGTATCTTTGGAAGGAGTGAAAAAAGTGGGAGGAGAATATTTAGGAAACCAGGTGTTAACTTTTCCCACTTCTCCCCTTACACTGCTGTATTTTCATTATGTTTTGCAGGGTATTAATTAAAATATGATTTAAAACTCACTCAAATGCAAATACTAAAATACAGTCCTGAAAAATTAAATATAAATAGCAAGTAAATAAAACACAATACTGGAAAAATTAAACCAGGAGAATATAGCACAGCCTTCCTTCTCAGTTCTTCCAACACAGTGTGTTGACTCTACTCCAGCAGTGCTTATGCTTATATTTGTTGTTGGTTAAATGCAGATCTGCTGGTACAAAGAGTTTCAGTTACACACCTGAAATACAGCTGCCATCTTGCAATCAAGTTCTGTCAAGTAATTTAGTTTATTTATGAATTATCACTTATGAAGAACATAGAAAGTCTGTAATTTTTTTGTTCTTACTTCTTTACTGAAAAAGGAAAAAAACAACAGGAAATAATTAATTTCACTTTTGAAAATATTTTAAAGCTTGTAATTCTGTCTTATTTGCTGACAATACATATATATATAGGTGTGTGTGTGTGTACATACACTCACACATACTGTCCATGTTTCCTTCCTAAAATTTATAAAATGCTGTGGTGTTAGTAAAACCCTTGGATTCACTGATACTATGTAAGAGCAATGACATTCCAATGTGAAGGGACACTTAAAGTGTGTGACCAATTATAGAAATACAAATTTTATATTCAGTTAGTTCTAATCCTGAACTATGTGTTCATGTATGTGAGCTTTGCCAAATTAGAGACTGACCTGACCTATTTAATAATTACACATAAAAAGAATCCCCTATGTTTCCATATAGTGTACTTTGAGCATGCAATTGCCTGATTATCTGAGCCATTTGGTATACTGACTATTCTGAATTCTGCTGCCTCTGCTCAGTGATTTCCTACCAAGAGCTCTGCACCTTGAGCTACTCCCACTAGTCCATTTAATAGCTGAGAAAGGCTGCTGCATATCATGGAATGGTTTGGGCTGCAAGACACTTGAAAGGTCATTTAGTTCCAAGCACCTTGCCATGCATGGGAAGGGACACCTTCCACTAGACCAGGTAGCTCAGAGCTCTGTCCATCCTGGGTCTTGAACATCTCCATGGATGAGATATCTACAACTTTTCTTGGAAACCTTGGGTAGTCCCTCACCACCTTCACAGTAAAGAATTTTTACCTAATATCAAATCTACATCTGCTCTCTTTCAGTTTGGAGCCATTTCCTCCTTGTCCGGTCACTACATGCCCTGGTAAAACATCCCTCTCTAGCTTTCTTGTAAGGCTCCCCTTTAGGTACTGGAAGGCCCCAGTTAAGTCACTCCTAAATCATCTTGTTTCTACACTGAATAATCCCAATTCTCTCAGTCTTTCCTCAGAGGAGAGATACTCCACCCTTCTAATCATCTTGATGACCTCCTCTGGAGTCACTCCAGCAGCTCCATGTCCTTCCTGTGCTGGCCCCCCAGAGCTGATGCAGCCCTGCAGGTGGCTCTCAGCAGAGCAGAGTAGAGGGGCAGAATCCCCTCCCTGGCCCTGCTGCCCACGCTGCTTTGGATGCAGCCCAGGACACGTTTGGCTCTCTGGGCTGGGAGTGCCCATGGCTGGGTCATGTCCAGCCTCTACCCACAGCACCCCAAGTCCTTCTGGGCAGGGCTGCTCTGGTCTGTCCATCCCCAGCCTGTGCTGGTACTGGGGGTTGCCCTGACCCAGGTGTAGCACCAGGGCTCGGTCTTGTTAAACCTCATGAGGTTCCAATGGGCACACGCCTGGAGCTTGTCCAGATCCCTGTGGATGGCATCTTGTCCTCAGTCTGCACTGTTTGGAGAAGTTGTTGCATTATATGCCAACACTAATGTTGGAAACAGGTGCAATACCACATCTGAATGATTCCTGCTGAAATTCTTCTATATGGGTCTCATCTACATGATGGTATGCCTATAAATATTTAGAAAATAGGAGTGTGCATTTCTAACTTAGTTGGTCATAATGGAAAAAATACTGGAAAAGTTTGTGTCTGATACATCACCCCTTAACATACATGACATATGCATGAAGTATGCAGCTTTAGCATTAGGAAGTGTACTTTTTTACTATATACATTTCAGGAACAACTTTACAATAAAACATTTTACTTCTATATATGTACAAAATAATGCTCCCATTCAGGAAGAGCTTAATTCTTAAGTTGAAAAGCTACCTAAAATAGTCAAAATTAAATAACCTCCCTTATTAAATGAGATACCCTCCCTTATTAAATGTAAAGCAGAGGTGTAACTAAAAGGAAGTGGATTATTCAGGACTGTATTTATTTTTTACAACAGCTTGAATAGCTGACCCAGAAGAACAATCTGGGCAAGTGCCTTTAGCTATTATTGCAGTGCAAGAAATAAACGATCAACCTGCCTTTCATAATGTGAAAGAAAATATCCTCCCCTGCAGTTAAACCATTGCCTTTGCCAAATAGTCTCACACTAACTCTTGTGCTCAGTGCAGTTAGTTTGGTTGCAAAATATCTGCTGGAGAAGGTGTCTTCTGAAGGTCTGCAACAGTGAACACTAAGTAGTATTTACAGAATCTTTGTTTACAGAGTATCTTGCAGGAGACTCTCATAATTTCCTGACTCTACTATTATTTTTGCGTACAGATCCATAGGAAGTTTATTTTAAATGTGATAGTGGCTATTTTACATAGCCAGTAGTGTTTACTAACATGAAAAAAATAGCAGGAAATTACATGAACTCAAAATCCATTTAAAATAGACCCTAATTACTAAGGCTATTCGGCCATGCACAGAGCAAAGCCCAGTTAAATCCAAAAGCTGAGCCTATTACACAATTGAGGTGTCCCTGAGCCCACACCAAGCCTGCAGCATATGCACTGGTTCTTGCAGCTCCCAGACATAGTGCATTGCCCCAGTATTCCTGGCAGTGCAGCTCCAGCAGAGGCAGAACTCCAGCTTTCATTTAGGTCCACACCTGAATTCATCCAGGGCATCCAGCTAATGTCATGGTCCATCTGGAGTCAGGTATCAGGAAGGGTGCCTTGGGCACAAGGCAGGGACTGGGTCAGATCCCAACAGGACTTGTACATCGTGTTGGTATGTATGACACAGACAGGTAAGATGCTAAACAGTGCATGAACAATTGCACAGTTCTCTCATGTATTCTGCAAAAATGAACACAGATTACCTACTGGCTAAGTACTTGAGAATAGTCAGCTTTTTATAGAAGCTTTCATGTGTGAATTGTGAACCATTTACCAATTATATGATGTCCATTTTAATTCTGAGAGTCGTTGCACACTTACGAGTACCTAGCCTGGAATGACATTGGATTGTTTCTAAAATACCAGGAAGTAGTGCTGTTGAGCCAGCTGAATGAACAAGCTCTGAAATTGTCCTTGGGGTGTTATACCTTAGTGTGTTAATAGCTCTGGATAAGCCTTACTTTTGCCTATAAAGTAAGTGGGAAGGGTTTTCTGTAGCACTAAAACTCCAGCTTGGGTGGTGTAGGAACTACTTTCTTGCTACGAGGAGGATAAAAGAGACTATAAAACACAAGTGTTAGGACAGCAGCTTTATAAGGAACAAAAAGCTAGTAAGTATGACAGTTTCTAAAATTACTAAAGGTAACTTTTCTATTGTCTGAACTGGTGAAAGCAGTTGAAGTTACATTAGTAACTTCCAGAGAAACAGATACCTAAGCTCCCGTTGTGGGAAGGGAGGGGGTGACAGTGTGCTCTAGGACTAAGCATCTGAAGAATGTTGTCTTGATCCAAAAAAGCCATTACATTCCATTGCAACTAGCTGCTGCTGCTCCTCCTAGGACAGATAAGAAGCTTTGATACAGGGAATACTTCATGTGAATAAACTATTCTTCAGTTCTCCGTGGGATAACACTGAGAATACAGTGCATTTAAGGAGTAAAAAAATTGAATGATGAAATTATTCTCTGAATTTATAAGGATGTACTTCAGTTTGCACTGTAACATAAATAGGTAAAATGGAAACCTATAAGACTAGCTTAAAATTAGCTTAGTTGTTCTAGAATTTCACAGAATTTGAAGGCACCTTTGTCTCCTATTTAATATCAGCATAGTCATTTGAGGAAGAAATGGTCATGAAAACATTTCATGGGTTTCAGTGCCTTAAATGTGACTGCCATTAGATAGGCTAAAAGTTACTGAAAGTGAACATTGGCAAAGGTAAGTCCGAATGTGTGAGTCTAGACTAAATAAAGAAGCAACTCCAACTAATCCCTAGCTGAAGATGAATGTACACTATGGAAATCAAGGGTCTGTAGTACTGTATATTCAGTAGCAAACCATCTGCCCCATATGTACCTGTACTGTAATCTAGAAAGCCTTTGTGTTCCTGGGTGTGTTCTGTGATCACAAGGTGCACTTCATCATCTCAAATCTGGACACACCCTTCAATTACTTGCCTGGAAAACCCTGAGATCTCTTAAAATACCTCCAAAGGAAGAAGCTATTTATTACATGCAAGTCCTAACTGTGCCTTTTCTCCTTCTTTCCTTCCCCTCTTCCCTGCTCAACTGTCTATATACACAATACTTGTGTCACGTGTACTTCCTCTTAGTATGCATTTGCCATAAAAGCTCAGGGACAGTAGAAAGTACCATTAATGTCTTTAAGAAGGGGAGCTCTTTATGTTACCAAAAGCCAGTGTAACATTTAAAATGCCAGTTGTGTTGGTACCATTTACTTCTACTGCTTGGTATGTAGCTTGCTGCAGCATTGGCAGAAATTGGGAAGCCAAAGCCAGGGGGGCCTCACCTTTGCCCAAGCTGGCATGCAGAGATGAACATGTTTTCCTCTGCATTCTTGTTTTAAAAAATCTTGTTATCCTCTGAATGGATCTAGTGAAAGTCCCTTAGTGCTCTTTTTGTGGGCAGCCAGGATTCTTACTGGAAGCAGGACCTTAAATGACAGCTCTGGGTGGAGCACATGGCAGTGCCAACACCAATACAGCTTTTTCCTGTTGCCAGCTACTCAAACTGGTTTTCTTTGCTGCATTCAGTTGGGTGTGGATTATGACTTCAGGGCTTTAAACCCTGAAATTCGGGGACACTTGCCAAACAAGTAACAGGTGGGGAGGATGAGCCTTGCTAAGGATCAAATACATATCCCTCCTTGGGCAGGGCATTCAGACATGAATGGCTGAGCTGTGTTGGGCAAGATAACACCATAAAGCACAGGTGAAACTTACAGAAAGGGGAAACGACACATGGTTGCTCCCTGTACAATCCAATTGTTTGCCAAGAACAGTGTGGTAAAGGGAGGTGGAATGTTAGGTTGAGGGTAGGAGTTGAAGAATGCTTTGAGACCTTCCAAGATCTTTCCAGAATGGTATTAGTATCCCCATTCAAACTGCAGATGGAATTACTACTTCTGGAATGATGACTGTGAGATTACCATATTAGAAATGGACAGAAATCATGCCACTTCTCTGCAATGGAGTAAGCCCATTTGGAAATAACCTCGAATGGCTTGCAGGGAAATTGTCATCTCATTTAACTGCTTTGGGTCTCAGTGGAACAGCTCTAAGATTCTTATTGGCATGGGTACAGTTTTCCTTTGACATGGTATTGGCACTTCTGGAAATACAGCAGGAAAAAACAGTGATGACAAAATTTGATTAAAAATGTGATTTAAAGGTTTTCTTAAACAGGATGATGCAGAAAAATAAGATGGGGGTGGCAGGTTGCTGCATAGTCACTGATCCTGGTTGATTAATTTATCAGGGTTTTAGATTTTTTTTAACTGTTAGAGGAAGGTCTGGGCTCTGCCATGGGAACTGGGGCAGTATGAATCAGTGGTAGAGTGTAAAAATTAAAAGCCAGGAGGAGTTGCATTTCTCACTTGCTGAAACCTGAATGGAATGTTATCTAATTTCCTTAACAGATCCTGTAGCCAGTACTGAGCAGTGCCAGAGGTGAACTAAGCAGCAAAACAGTTGTCTTTCTGAAAATTCTCACATTACTGTAATAAAGAAATCCTAACTTCTCAAATTAAAATATTTCTGTAAAGGCTGATTTACTCAGTAAGTTTATCACAGCAAGAAATTTGGCTTCAATCTTTAAGCTGCCAAGCCAAGTAAAGCTACCACCTGTGTTCTCTGGTACCACAGAAATGGTGATTGAAGTTGTAAGGACAGCACTGCTCCTTGGTATCAAAAGGCACAATTTTTAGAAACAATGCGGGCCTATGGTCAGATTCAGGAAGAAGTCTGGTATTTAAAAAATAATTTAGTATTAAATTAGGTAGTTAAGTTTAGGTCAGCAAATTAGAAACTGTCTGAATGAACCATGGCCATCCTTAAGACCCTGTTGACAGCTATAGTTTCTCACCTAGCAGTAACCAGTATAAGTTATTTGAGGACCTGAATTATGCTACTACACATACCTAGACATGCTATGCTATGCTCTAGGTCAAGCAGAACACTTCCTCTGGAGCAGTTTTACAATTGCTTCCCCTTCTGCACAAACACACAGTAGCACCAAGTTCAGCCCAGAGCATTCACAGCAAGGAGGAACAAATACATAGGTACCTGCCTCTTGGGCTGTTGTCATTTGCAGTTCACTACTCACACTGCTCCAGCTCTTTGGCAGAGCAGTACGGCTGACTGCAAAAGTCAGATCCATTGGCAGCCAGGAGACAGAGCAGTCTTCTTCAATGTCTGAGTTGTGTTCAAAAAATAAGACAGATATTTATCACAGAGAGCAGAGGAATCTCTTGATGACTTCAAAAACATGATTCTTGCAACTCCACTGATCAGCAGGGAAGTCCACTAACATAAATACAAACACTAGAACAAAACCAGGCTGTCTTCCCGAGTTCAATTCACAGTGTCATAAATAGCAGAATGGGAGAGAAGGCACTCGAGACTCATCAAAGTGGGAGAGAAAGTATTGAGAGATGTATTTAGCAGTTACTGTATGAAGGCTTGCTAGCTCCACTGCACCAGTCCTCAATACATGGGCAAGATTTAGAAGGTACAAAATGAAGGCAACGCAGACCTGTTGTGCTCAGTACAGAACACATGTAAAGAGCAGCAACAGGTGGAGAGCTAGGCAGAGAAAGGGTTATTCATGCTCTGTGTATGTATGTCAGTGAGGCATAACAGATGCACCCAACAGGCTGCTTTGCTGTGCCTGTTTCCATTTCAGGTTCTGGTGATAAATGGCAACATCCAAGTCTTTTTTTCACAGCATAACCCATGGCAGTTGTTCAGTGGATGTGCTGGACACTCATGTCTGCATGGATGCACTCATGTGTCATGACTGCCCACCACTTCACACCCCTGGAAGGCATGTCATTGGGTTTTTTGAGACTGATGCTGTTAGATAAAGTTAAGGCAAGACAGATGTGCTTTTGGATGGATGTGCTTATTGATTTACTTTTCCTCTTCTTTATGAGATTTACTGCTAGATCAATTATTCAACTTTATGTATCAGCATACTCCTATAAGCTATGTCCAAACAGATCAAATACTGTTAGTTATTCTGGGCAAGGAAATGATGAGAATCTAGTGTTTAAGAACTTGCTAATTACTTCCTTGGAGGAATGCAGAATTTTTGCATATTCACATAGAAGGCTGTGACCCCTTGATGACATTTCATATCCAGACAATACGTGGTGCCTCAGCCAGAGAGTAAAACTAACCACCTACATCTAAGCGTAAGTTGACCTGTTTTTTGCCACTATGTACTAGTGCTATATTCCAGGACAGGATACTGCTTGGGCTTCAACTTCTCTAATTCTGACCACTCTGTGATAAGGAAAAAGTGTCAGTCGAACTGTTTCCCTAGCTTTAGTAAAATAATGGTAAATAAACTAGAATAAATTAAGAAGTACTTAAGATTTTTTTTTTCTGAATTATCTTCACATTGTTCAAAATACACTTAACTTGAAATGTTTCTAGATCATGTTCAATTTGGACAGAGTGCACATAATTTTGGATGAAATGGTGCTAAATGGTTGCATTGTGGAAACAAACCGGAACAGAATTCTCGCCCCTCTGTTTGTGCTGGACAAAGTGGCAGAAGGCTAGGAAGAGGCAAGAGTGACTAAGGTGTTTTACAAAAGATGGCAAAAGCATCAGGAATGTACCTATAGTAGTTTTCTGCTGTTGCAGGACTGACTCATGCAACATTCAAATTAGTTGGAAAATGTTTTCCATTTCTCTAATACTCTGTGTACCCAATGGGAAAGATACAGCTAAACATGTACATGCATTCAGATGCAGCTTCACTGACCCAGCAGAAATCTTCCTAGAATGGTCAATAATTATAAAACATTTTGAAGATTAAAAAATGGAAGCTTACCATGACTAAGTATCACTTTGAATTAGGTAGTATCATGCCAGACCTAGAAGACAAAATACATAGAAATATAAATTCAAACTGAGTTTCAATCCTTCCCTTAAGCACCAGCTTGATTTATTTTCGTACAAATTTACTGTTAATAATAATTCTGTGACTTTTATGCCTGTTTTTAAACTATATTCATCCTTCATCAAAAAGCTGGTTTCCCTCTCTTTGCCATTCAAGTCATGGACACAAAAAGAAAAATACAGGTGTATTAAGTATTTCTGCATACTCTGAAAGTTGTAACTGGAATTATTTTGCATTTAAATATAATATTAATAAAATATAATTAAAATCAGAAGTTTAATGCTCTTTTGTCATGTCAGCTTCATAAATTACACAAAATCTTTTCCCTTTTGGCACACCAGTGTATTTTTTTTTCTCTTGTGCATGCTATCTATGCATCAAGATAAAAACTCTTACAGAAGATGAGTAATAAAAGATGTGCAAGTTCTCAGGACCAGGTAGGTACCAAATGAAGTCTCCCTTCTTGAGCACAAAGCAGCAGCTATGCTAAGTTGCATTCCCAGACATCCAGTGTGCTGACTCATACTGCACACTACTCTGTAAGTCAGAGGACAGTTGGCAATCTCAGCTTACCTCCACTTGCCTTTCTTCTTCTTAACCTCCTCCTTCTTCTTAACCTCCAGCCCAACCCTACATATAACCTTGTACTGAACAAGCATATTCTGTGTGAAAACACAGAATATGCTCACATGAACACCACTCAGAAACCAGGGTCTAAAAATAAAAGAGTGTTGTGTGTGAGAATAATTCACAGGGCTTTCACACAGTAACATGTTTATCAAAACAAGATGATGTTGTGACTGGAGCAGAGTTGCATAAACCTGGACACAGGTGTTTGTCTGAAGCACGACAGGCACAGGCAAGATGGTGAATATTCCCCTCCAATTCTGCATTAGGGAAAATCTAAAAATTAATGCTGTAAAGTCCTACAAACAATACCATGAAAAGAAATCTGGCACCAACCTGATGTGTACGTGCAAGGCAGAATCTTTTGGCAAGCCCACCTCAGCAGTGGCATGAGAAGAGGTTGTTACTAAGGAAAACTGACACAAAGCAAAGCTTATTACATAGACTATTGTATTTGAATATTTTTTTCCTGGTATCAACTACTTAAAAAATCTTTAAAACCATAGTGTCATCATGCTTTATCTTACTGTAAGCCACTTTCCTTCCAATAAATATCACATGCTAACACCAAGACAGCCAGTCCATCTCAAGTACAGCTGAATCAGCTGTATCATCTGACCCAGATTTTATTCCAGTGTAATGAAGAACTGTAGTCTCAGGTCACATGGGCTCACTGCAGAGCACCAAAACCTGCCACATGCAGGTTATCACTGCCAGACTCATTCTTAAGAAGTTCCATTTACTTTGGAAAGATTTGAACACAGAGATGAATTTGTGAGATCTGTAGTTCTCTTACATAGTTCTTTGAAACCTTTAAAAAAGCATGGCACATTGTTCATAACAAGTACTAATTAAGTATTCAGAAGAGACATATTTATATGTTGCAAACATTTTAATGATTACTTTTGAGCTTACACATTGGGTGCTTTTTTTTTAAACTTCAAACTGCAACAAGTTAAATAAATGTTTATAATATACAAAGAAAATACAACCAAAAGTAAAACTTGCTTTAAGTGTGCCTTGCACTAGGAACCAGTGTTTTTTAATAGCTTTATTGTTGAGCTGCACAAACACACTTAAGGATTTGATCTTTATAGCAGGGCATTTCAGAAATCAAAATATATTCCCACTTGAAAGAAAAAGAAGAAAAAAAAATGGTTGTGCATGATTATACACAAAAACCCACTAAAATACTCCAATAGTGCAGGCACCATTAAAAAAGAAAAGGCTGGAGATGCCCATTAAGTCTAAATTTTAAAGGAAGCAAGTTTCTGACCAGTTAGCTTAAAGCCAGCAAAAGGGATCAGTGATGGCAACCGTAGTGTACAGGGTATTAAAAGACAAACTTTACACAATACGCTGTTAGAAATTTGTATCAGTGAACACTGAAAATCTGATGATCTGTTCTTTGGAACAGTCAAACAGAAACACCTTAATTTCCAGTTGTGCAAGCCCTTGAAGCATCACACAGTGTTCCGTGCCAATTTCTTGCTGGCTGTGTAGTTACAAGGATTTATTTTGTCATTAGCAGCTAACAGACATTCCACATTTTCCTAAAGCCTCACAGGTGAAAAAAGGCAAGTCTCATCAGAGCACAGCGTGGAGATCGTATTTTTTGCACACAAACACAAGAGGCTTCACTAGTATCAAAAACACTTCCATGTCCCAGGCTGCACTCAGCGGCTCAGTTGAGATGGAAACCTTTCTCCATGGTAGCAGCTAGCAGACGCTCCCTCATAATCTCCTCGGAAGAATACTCAGGCAACTTTAGGTAATGCACACATGTATTCACAGATGGATAACTTGCATCTGTAGCATCAACCTGAGGAAAAAAGAATTTTACTGTAGTTGTTCACAGCATTCACTATGGAAGTTAAAAGTTGTCTAAGTCATGGCACTTCCTGCATATCTTACACCAGTTGTCAAGAAACAATAGCATCAGCAAAGCTACAGGCCAATTTATAAATACACTTGCTTTATATGTACATTAATACTTATATATATATATGGTATCAGAGAGCAGACCTGAAACAAGAAGTTAGTATCAAAACCTTAGCATACTGCCATGAATAAAATAACTAAACAAAAATCATCATTGTTAATGCAGAAGCTCCTGCACTGCCAAGCCACAGCAGCTGGCTTGCAGGGTGGCCAGGAGACGCCGTACCTTGCGCACAACAGTGAGCCGGGGGTGCAGGTTTGCCAGCCCTCCTGGTGGGAGTGTTGAACAACCAGTGGTGAACTGCAGAAAAGCCTTCCTCTCATCTGAAGACATTCCACACAAGACTCTCACAAATCGAAGGAATCCAGGGCTTAAAATAAAGTAAAACAATTAGTTCTGATGTGTGGGGTTTTTTTTCAATTCTTTTAACTTGACACAGTAGAATTACAATCTTTGGTCACATTTAAGCAGACACTGTAAGATTCTAGGGCCTTTGATTATTAAGAATAAAACATACTTAAATCCAAAAAAATAGTCTTTAATCTCCTCGCAGAGTATTACACAAAAAAAAGTAGGTATATACTTATCTCAAAACCCAATCCCAAACCAAACAAACCCAAAAACCTTGAAATCAAGACCACCTTCTGACAGCCAACCACCAGTAAGTGTATTAGTCCCCTGCATAGAACACTTTCTTTTTTAAATTACACCTCAAAAAAAAAGGAATAAGAAATATGGGCACTGTAACAACTGTACACGGCTGGAAAAAATTATAGCTACTCTCAAATATGAGAATAAAACCTCTAAAATCTATTTTTAATCCTCTGTATTAGCTGCCATTACATTTTCACTAGTTACTTGTATTAGAATAATTTTTTTATCTTCTCTCATCACAAAACTACCAAATACCTTCTAAACTATCTGCTGTAACACATGGGTATTTCATGCAATTTTAAACAATCACCTGCTCTTCAGTAACCACCAGTTTCATCCAGTTTGGCATCTTCATCTAATGAACATCCTGGACATTCTATCACTTCACATTTTCTTTTAGCTACTATTTTAAAATTACTCAGAATAAAAGTACCTATCTCTTGTATATCCCAGTTTGGGTTCAGTGTAATTGATGATATCCTCAGCTGCCCAAGAAGGTGACTGATTTCCACACAGAATCATCTGAACCTCTTCATGGCTGAAGGAACTCAGCTTCTCCATCGGAAACACTCTATTGAAGCCATCTTTAATTTACACAAGATACAGTTATAAACATGAGTCCAAATAATGTTTATACAATAATGTCAGCATTTAAGTTGTATTTTAGTCAAACCAGAATCAAACAATAGTTTCTTAATTAAGGCAAGTGGGACATCTTCACAATTAAAAATAGCATAACTAATGCATTCTTAAGTAAAAAGTTTATTTTTGAAAGCCATTCTATGCCATCACTTTAAACCAGCATGCCCCTAAACACCCATTATTCCACCTAATTTCATATATGTTATTATATTTACAATTACCTCTGAAGGCCTCCATTTGTTTCTGTATACCAGTATGCATGCAGAAGTCAAACATGAGATCTACATACTCCTCTGCATTATCCATTGTTACAGTCTGCAAAGACAGTAGATAAATACACTAAGAATTCACTGTTTATTAAAGTTATTGTTCAGACAATAAAAATGTATAACTTCTGGTTAAATTGTAAAGGTAGGTTATTTTCTTACCTCATCTTCACCACCTGGTTTGAGATCCACAGCTGTAAACCCATATACTTTGGATGAAGGGCAAAACTGAAAATTTAAACTTCAAAATACAAAAGTAGTTAATAATTGAAAATTTGCTACTGCTTTTGTAAACACCAGATTTACAACCTGTCAGACCCAAAAGCACCTCACTGGATTTCAAACCATTGTGAGTGGATCACTTCAAACCACTGTTCATGTATACACAAAAGCATAAAACTACAAACAGTAATGGACTACACAGAAAATAAATGTTTCAAACATATGGTATGTAAATGCATATTCTCACTCTCTATTTATTTGGATTTGACAACCACTGAAAATTTCATAAATTTGATATCTTGAAGCTATCAGCTTCAAAGCTACTTAAACCATTTAATTTAGCTCACAATTCAGAAAAACGATTTCCATTCAATTCTTCCAGTAGCAATTACAGAGCCATTTGAACTATCAGGCATTTAGGCCCTTCAGTAGTGCTACTTGCTTTCTCTACATAAAAAGCCAGGCTAAATTCCACAAGCCCTTTGAGGATATAAATCTATTACAGATCACTGACAGGAGGGCTACAAAGAAAGGGAAGGGTCTAGAGAGGAAGCCAGGTCTAGGCTGAGGTCACTTGGTCTGTTCAGCCTGGGGAAGAGGAGACTGAGGGGAGACCTCACTGCAGTTACAACTTCCTCATGAGAGGAAGAGGAGGGGCAGGCACTCTTCTCTGGGGTGACAGTGACAGGACATGAGGGAACGGCCTCAAGTTGCGTCAGGGGAGATTTATGTTGGATATCAGAAAAAGGTTTTTCACCCAGGGGGTGTCTGGGCACTGGAACAGGCTCCCCCGGGCAGTGGTCACAGCACCAGGCTGGGAGTGTTCAATAAGTGTTTGGACAATGCTCTCAGGCAAAGCATGTGACTCTTGGGGATGGTGCTGTGCAGGTTGATACTTGAGGGTTCCTTTCAGCTCAGGACAGTCTATGATTCCAAGGCCATAAGTAATTACTGAACTCTGACACTACACAATTTTTGTGGCACAATATGATTATAACAAATAATCTGCAATATTAATGGTAGAAAAACTGTTGTTTCAAACAGGGAGGATGTTCAAAACTAGGGAGGATGACATCCTGACATGGGTTTACACAGGTATGAGTACTTTCTCTCTTACAGTTGCTAAAAGTCAACGCATGCTCTGTTTAACATGGATTTAAACACTGTACTAGGAACACAATCTGAGATATCCATCTGTCCTCTAAAAGCTCTCCAAAGAACTGGATAAATTTCAAGTTATCATAGCAAAGAAATTACTGAATCACCCTTTTTTTAAAGCTGTGATTTTACAAGCAGTGGTATTTTTGTTTCCAGAGTCATACATCGCTGCAACACAGCCACATTTAAGATTAGGAAACTGAGCAACTGAGAAAAGAAAATCCTCAAACCAAAGAAAAAGAATATGGCTGCATCTCTACAGATTCCCCCTTGCAATGATACTATTTAAAACTAAGCTTTATTACTAATTCATTTGTAATTATGTGTTGGTTTCTTTCTCTAACACAAGATTGTTTGTCTATCTATAAATAAATATGAAAACTTACCCCAAATCCTCTATGCTAAGAGGAGGCCCTGAACCTGACGGATTCTTCAGCATTAATTCCTGCAGTTTCGTGTTCTTTTCATCTTCTGACAGATTTTTGTTGCTTAGAATTTGACGTCTTTTAATTGCAAGGTCCTTAATTTCTTTTAGAAACCTAGCTCTGTGTGGATTTACTAATTCAAAGTCTTCCCATGTCAAAATTCCATTAAACCAGGCAGGAGGCTTAGGTTTTGGTGGATCAAGAATAAATTCTGATTTGGAGTCTTCTTCCAGACTTCCTACTGACAAAGAATCATGTCCTTCTTCTGTAGAAGCCTCTGACTGACTTTCAGTACAGTGCAAGTCTCTGTCACCCCGTGATTCATATATCAACTTACTCATGTTACTTTTAATGTCCCCCATACACATGAGTTTAAAAAAAGGCTTAGAAATGGGTAAATCCACAAGTCTATTGTCCTGGATGCATTTAGCCAAGAAAATTCCAAGGAAATGAAAGAGTTTGGTTATTCTCTCAAGTTCATCACTATCTTGTGGGAATGGTGCTGTAAACAGTCCACATGATCTCTGTACATAGTAGCCAGGTGGTTTCAATCCACCACCAATATCAACCTGATTTAAGAGACAGACAAAAAAAGCAGACATGGTTAAAGGTGGATTTAATTAGATATCTGCACTAACTTCTTATACTCTACTGCTCTGTTAAAAAGAGAAGTATTAAAAAAACAAGCTATGGACCAGAGTGATCATTCTTGACCATGACGACTAGTTGCTGTATGAACATGTGTGCTTCCTTCCTGGATGTCTAGTTAGTTGTTTTTTTTTTTTTACACAAGTACTCAGTTTAAAATACAAATTAAAATGTACCTGTCGGGACTCATCATCTGGAAAATCATCATCACAAAGCCAAGCTCCCAAATCTGTCCTCTGAAATTCTGCTGCCACCAATGCATAAAATTCCAAGGTAGGACCCAGGCCTGTTCCTTCCTCCCCTAAAAACTCAACCTAGAAAAACATAAGGAAAGTTAATAGTAAAAGAAAATCCTAGTGAAATGTTCAGCGTTGGTTATGGAACAGGATATTCAATATCCTGTCCAGTACATTAGAAATAGCTATCTAACCTCGCTCTGCTAGGCAGATATGCTTTACCTCTAGAACAGATTTTCTGTCTGCATGAATCTGCATGACATTTTCTGCCCATTCCATCAAGGATTCACCTCGCGGAACTTTCACTCTTTCATGTTTGAGGCGTCCAACTCTGAATTCTCCTGGATCATCACGTCGTACTGTGCTCGTGGTCCTTGTCCGTTCCACAGTGGCTTCACGTCTATTCTGCAGCCATACAATTGCTCTGGGAAAAAAACCAAACACCAGTTCTTGAAAACTTCTGTGTCTTCCAGCTTGAAAACTTGAAAGAAGTCACCAATAAAAAGTGACTTGTTAAGTATTAATTAGTAGTAATTGCCTCCTATTTTTTTTTAGATATAAACCAAACTTAACTATTTATCAGCCAGAAATGGCCCAAAATATGGACTGCTTCATATTTTATGACGTCAGAAAACTAAGTAATTTCTAATATAAGTGCCAGAGTCAGATGATAGCACCAATAAAAATATACAGTTCTTGATCTGAATTCCTATAGTTTTCACACTACAGGGGAAAAAACAAAAGGTAGCATTTACTGTTGAACTTTTAACCACAGATGCTCAAAACTGTTTAGACACAAATTACACTTTTCATTATAGACTGTAAGGCAGTTGCGCATCACCCCATTAATACTGACCCAGTTTTGCAGAGTTATTTACTAACACACAGAAGTGAGAGCAACACAGAACCAAAGTTCAAGTGCAGTCATAGACAAATAGACCCCTATCAGTGAAGAATAGCTACCTTTAATAGTAGTACTTACACAAAGTCAAATTTCCAAATTTTTGTATGCATTATCATCTATGCAGCAATAAACTACCTTCAAAGCTATCGTCTGTTGATTGTTTTGAAAAATAAGCCAAGTGTCATGACAGACACAGCAGAGAGTGTACATACACACAGTCCATACAGAATAGACAAGTTTCAATAATTACTTCCATTATTTTAAGAGCTTAAGAAAGCTCTTCGCTTACAAAGTAAATAACATGCAATATTTCCTCAGGGATCTCTTTCAAATGCAGCTTCTCTAAAAATTACCTTTTTCCAAAACAAAATTAAAAAGACCCCAAGATATGGACCATCTTTCTGTAGACGTTAAATTTTTTACACAATAAGAAGATTTAAACTGATGTCTTGCAAGTTAATACCATTTCTTCTCTTCCTTATTCTTTCTTTTTAAATACCTCATTTTACGTTCCTCATGAGGCACTTCTACTGCATGTAAGACAAAACAGTAATTCTGGCAACTCTCTCTACTCTTTGATTTGGAAAACAAAGTGTAGCAAGAGCCAAGAAAACCCTTAAAAACTAATTATTCCTTCTTGTTACAAAAAAAGTATACCAGCAAAAAGGTTTACACTGCCTACATACTCTAAAAGTTATGAATGCTCCAATCAAAATATTAATGATTCCAAGGTAACAAAGAACTCTAGAGGATATCCTTAAATGTTTTAAAGTCTGGTTTTGTTCCAATTTCATTAGGCAGCTTATAGCCAACTTTCAAAAGAACATTCTTTTTCTTAGCTTTTTTCTGTTTTGTTTAAACATTATTGAATTAACAATAAATGAACCAAAACAATTAGAAGTTGCTGGAACTATAAAAACATATGTGTTTCCAAAAAACTTTCAGTTCATATGATTCTCCAAATGTTTCCTATTTTTTAGTCCTTTAAGTAATGAACTTAAACTCAGACAAACTGGCCAATAGGATAACCTGGCTATAAGTACACAAGCACATCTTGAAGTTAAAAAATGAAATCCCTTGTCATTCTGAGCTTTTCCATCTTCTTCCTTCCATTACCCAAAATTATTCACATTTGGCAAGAAAAATTTGTCTCATCAGAATTAAGTCCTTCTGGAAATCAGCAATTTAGAAACTACTATATGTAAAAAATTAAAAGAAAGCAATCATTCTTCTTTTATTTTTTTTACCTTGATGCTCCAAATGCTGTACATGTGAAGTACAACTGTCTCGTTTCAAATGGAATTAAGAAAGGACACTTGCTTGTTAGTTGCTCACACCAGTCTGGCAAAGCTCCACTTGCTAGTGCCAAGGGTTCCTGTAGTTTAATGCAAGGAATAAAAAAAACACCACCAGTGTTAGTAATATTTGACTTAGGTGGTCCCAACAAATTTGTAACTAAGTACATACACAGCAAATACATCTAAATACAGTTTTTATCTGTGCTCAGGTAAGTTTCTCTCTTCTCAGCAACTGAGATTTCCCTCCCCCCGCCTTTTAAAAGCTAGCAATATGGAAGCTGTATGAAGAGTGGCTGAGGTCACTTGGTCTGTTCAGCCTGGGGGAGATTGAGGAGAGACCTCACTGCAGTTACAACTTCCGCATGAGGGGAAGGGAAGGGGCAGGCACTGATCTCTTCCTTGTGGTGACAGTAACAGGACTCATGGAAATTGAGTCTGAGTCATGGAGGGACTTAGGGTAGATATCAGGAAAAGACTGTTTACCCAGAGGGTGGTTGGGCACTGAAGAGGCTCCCCAGGCTCCCCATTTCACAGCACCAGCCTGACATGGTTCAATAAGCATTCAGATAATGCTCTAAGGCACAGCGTGTGCCTGCACAGATCCAGGAGCTGGACCTGATGATCCCAATGAATCCCTTCCAACTAAGTATATTCTGTGATTCTAAGTTCATAAACTTCCTAAGACTTAAGAGTGGACAGAGGGTGCTTTGGCACAGACACTTAAAGCTGTAGTAAATCTCTGGGATTTACACTACTCAAAGCACTGTGGGGAGATCTTAATACCCAATTACCTGGAAAGAATTACTCCTGAGTTTTGCCCAAAAGAAATTAGATATTATCATCTCAATATTAGAAGACATGAAAGAAACATGATGGTAGAAAATTATCCCCTTGAAATATTACAGTCCCTTCTGAAATACAATTATAATAAACTATACTACAGAAATTATTACTACAAGGATGTTCATGGTGCCAGAATAATCTTTGAAAGAACACAAAAAATTGAAACTTTTTTTAAACAAATAATTAGGACAATGTGACTGTAAAAAAAAAAACCCTGAACCTCAAAAAGCACACAAGGGCTAACTATGCTGAGAATCTTCTTTAATCTTTGTTGAAGAAAATGTAGCTCAGCTGCAGAAATGCATCCTAGTAGTAGGATATAGTTCTGCATCCTTTTTCCTTTTAATGTATCATCCATCCATTTTCCTTTTAATGTATCTAACTAACATGTTACCAGTAGGATATTTTCTAAATGCTATTTTTGAAAGTTTATGTAGAATGTATGAGTAATAAAATGTCTGTGAACCCTAACATAATCAATTGTCTTTTTTACATTATCATCAGGCAGATATACACACACTACATTCTAACATTGATGTCTGGCACAGAAAAAAGATTATTATTATTATTATTATTCATAACCAAAATACATCAGGTAAAAAAGTTTTGTATGCTTTGTACAAAAACAAACAGCATGGTTTTATTCAGACTAGTCTGTTCTTACAGAATTTACTCATTCAAAATATAAGGAAGAAAATATGCATGAAACAATTCAAAAATAGCAAAAAACCAATCATTTCAAAGAGTCAAGATAAGGAAGAGAATAACAGAGTCCTAAAAACAATACCACATATATACACTGTGTATAATGTATGAGTGTAATACCTCAATCTGCTGCAGAATCTTTGTAGTAATTTTTTTACTTGTGAATTCATCTGGTGGAAAGTTAAACTGAGGATGCTCATCTCCTTCTGAAAATAATCAAGACAAAAGTTTTCCTTTATTTCTTTTCATTAAAGTATTTCAAAAGCCCTGCCAATTAACTAAGTTACCTTCTTGAGAAATCCGTGTTGTGTAAGGATCACTGGCAACTATATACAAAATTCTAAGTAACTGCAGAACATCTTCTACTCCACAGGAGTTCTGTCCACTGCCAGCTTTGGCCTGGGGTTGTTCCTTGGCCAAACTAAGAATATCAGAATTTTGAAGAGTAGAAATGGCTCCTTGACTCAATCCAGATTTTGATCCATGTTCACAAAAGTCCTGTAAAAAAAGAGAATGGTTAAGAATGAAAACTGTGTGTGTTGCTGTCTTTAGGACCATATTCCAAATAGATTTGAAAAAATCAAAACAGTTCCTGTGTTCAAACTTAACACTTAATCAAATTATGCAGGGTGCAGATCATTATTCAAATGCATTTTAAGACAACTGCATTTAACAGAAGACATTAAAATAAAAAGGCAAAAGCAGCAAAACCTAAACTTGAAACTGGCTTTTGAACATTCAACTTCCCTATAAATACCATGGCTCTCCCTCCACAAGAATCTTTAAAGCTGCAAAACAAAGCACACAGCCATTCATAATAAAAAAGGTTTGGATGCAGACATATACCTTGTATGCAGCTATGAGCTGGGAACAATTTCTGTTTTTCCTAATACTTTTATTAGTGCCGGTTAATTTCCAGTGGCGCAGGAAAGCTGAGTCTGCATTCTTCTGCAGGTAGGTTATCAAGTCATTCTTTGGTAATTCATCAGTGCCAAGGTACTGCTCCACATGCTCTACTGACCAGCAACCCTACAACAGGAACCACCAAATGTTGGTTTTTCCTGATTGTAAAGTCTTTAAGATTTCACATGCAATATATAATGTCTTTTTTTAAAGGAGCATGCATTTACAAATATACTCACTAATATTCTTTAAGTAATTGAAAACTGTTAGTTTTTTTTAATGTAGCATTTCAAAAACTGCCACAATATTTCTTTTGCCTTTATTAACACAGCCATGAAACATAAAGGCACAGAAGTAGGTCTTACCATTTTTCCACTTTCTTTCTCTTTATCAGAATCCTTCATTTCTCTGTACATGATTCTAGACATCAAAACAATCAATTAATACTTCATACTCATAGCACATCCTCTAAATTCTGAGGTTATACATTGACTTGTTAGGTATCAGTGACATTTAGATAATATAAAACAGCAACAGCAGCTGCTCGCCTGCTGTACAGCACATCTGAGATACCTTCAGGCAGCAAATTTCTCAAACTCTATTTTCATTATGTTGGTATTTATCTTGCAAAGTACTTGTGTTTCTTTAAGTGAGACTTGAGTAATCAAACAACCTTCATTGTGCCAATTTCCCAAATCAACTTGAGATTTTTCACTACATGTGCACCAACTCTTTAAAATTTTGAAGTAATAGGGAAGCTTGCTGTACATTAATTTAGAAGACATACACATTTACAACTATTTTTCATGTTTTCTTACTAGAAAACAGTTTGTTTTCAAACTGTTCAAACATACAATTTTTGACAGAAGACAACTCAGAAAATAGGTGCAACACAAAAGCACTGATGAAATCTAAACTACAGTTAAAAATACTGCACCTCTCCTTACTGCAGTTATCACTTCTATATACATCAATCTTCAAAGCATGACAGAAGTTACATTGATTAGAGTGGTAAATAGAAAACACTCCCCATCTAGTGTAACACTCCCCAAATATAGTCTTACAATTTCTGCCTATTACTATAAAGCTAGTACGGTCAAATTAACATCGAGAAAATAACTGTTACGAAGGGCCCTCAAATATTGTGTTTAAACAGAATTTCCTGTATTTCAGTTTGAGCCTTTTTTTATTCTTGTCCTTTCACACTTCAACAAAGGCAAGTCCACAGTCTGGCTTCCCTATGTCCTCCATCAGGTATTCATACACATCAGTAAGAGCCCACAAGTCCTTTTTCCTCCAGGCTAGACAGACACAGATCTCTCAGACTCTTCTTTGCATGACAGAAGCAATCAGCCTTTTAATCATCCTAGCAGCCCCTTGCTAGACTCAATCCAGTGTCCATGTTTCTCTGTTACTGAGGAGCCCTGAACAAGGACAGAGCAGCACTGCAGGTGTATCTCACCAGTGCTGAGCAGCTGGGGATGATCACCTCACTCAACCGTCCTAATGCAGCCCAAGGTGCTACTGATCTTCTTTGCTACCAGGGTCCACAGCTGCCTCATGTTTAACTTTCTGTCCACTCGGACCTTCAGGGCCTTTTTCACCAATCTCCTTTCCAGCCAGCTGGCCCCCAGCCTAAACAGGCTCACACAGAGTTACTTTTCTCTATCTGACAGACTTTACATCTCCCTTTGGGAAATGTCATGACACTCCTGTCTCCCCATTTCTCCAACATGATGAGGTCTCTTAGAATGGCAGCACAACCAACTGGTCCAACAGCAACTCCTCCCCAGTTTTGTTTTGCCTGGAAGCTAAGGGTCTGCTCTGTCCCATCATACAGTCCACTAATGTAGGTGTTTAAACAGTCCTGGACTCACATCAACACTTGGGGTACACCAGCTGGCCTTTACACCAAGGACCATAACCATCTGAGCACAGCAGTTCAGGCATTTTTCAGACACTATCTAGTCCATGCTTTCTAAGTATGTCACCGAGAAAGCATTGAAAGCCTTCCCAAAGTTGAGGAAAATAACATCTGCTTGCTTCTCATCCACTGAGCTAGGCATATAGTAGAAGTCTCTAAGGACAGTTACACATGATTTTCTCTTCATAAATCCATGCCACCTACTTCCAATCACCTTCTTATCCTTCATCATTTGAAAATGGTTTCCCAGACTATCTCCATCACCTTTCCCGGGATTAAAGAGTGATCAGTTTGTAGTTCCCTAGATCATTCCTGAATTTGTGGGAGGCAGGAATGACACTTTGTTTTCTCTGGTCCTCAGAAGTATTTCCCAACCCTCATGATCTTCCAAAGACAACAGAGAATGGCCAGCTCGCATGGGTACATTCCATTGAGTCCCATGGACCTGTATGTAAGTGTTTGCCAACCTTTTGCCGTTCATGTATCACCAGATTCAACTCCAGATGTGCTCTGGCTTTCCTAATGCTCTGCCTTCAAGTTGGGACAACTAGGATACCTCCTAGATCACCTGACCCTTCTTCCACTCCTTGCATGCTTCCCTTTCATGCTTCTTTGTTAATCCACACATGCCTCCTACTGACTCTGACTTCCTACGTATTGGGATGGACTGTTCTTATGTCTGGGTAAAGTGATCCTTGAAAAAAAAAATCAACCAACTCTCCTGGACTTCTCTTTTTGCTAGGACTATAACCCCATGGGATTTTTCCAAGCAGATCCCTAAAGGCTATGATTTTTTTCCTCAGTTTTGCAGGCACAGCAGTAGTTCTAAAACCATTAATAGCGTCCTGACATAAACACAAAAAAATCTGATTCTAGAATTGCTTATTCCAGAGGAGGAGTTAAAATATTAACATCCATTTTCTAATTAGTCACAGTGTTCTCTAAACAGACTAATGAACTGGTGAGCTTACGTGTATGTTGGCTCCCAAATACGTCTAAGTTTGTCTGATTTCACACTGCCATTACAGGAAAGCTGTAACAATTTCTGTACATAGTAAAAGATGGTGGATCGAAAGTTTGTTAGGGGCAGTTCTACTTCTCGAGTTGTTCCAAGGCCTGAAACTTTCAAGGTAAGTGCTAAACGTGGCGAAGGCATGCACTCAACTTCTTCCAAGAGTTCTGAATGAGGTGTACCTGCAAAAATCATTTGAGAACCCTTAACACAAAATATATAATGCGTAACAAGGTGGCTTAAACATCAATAACATGGTTCAACAAAGAATTGTAACGACTTACTGCACACATGCCAAAGAGAGATGAGACAGTCCTAACTATGAACTAAATTATGACTAAACCATTTCTCTATGGGAATAAAATTAACAGGAATTTCTGAAATCCCTACTGATCCCTATATCTTGGTAACACCTTAGATATTATCACAGTACATGCATTCTTTTCCTACACAGTACCTTCCTTTTAGTCCCTCAACACAAGCAGTGGCTTATTTCCACATATGCTAAAACTTATTCCTCTCTGTAATGAACACTGAGTACATCCACTGTGCTGAATAAGAATGAACTAAGGAGACAAGGAGCAAGATCAGGTGCTGTGCTGCTGACCATACACACTGCTCCATCACTGCATTACCTTGCCCCTCCCTCAGCTTTGCACTGTTCCAGCACATCCTCTCCAATCAAATCTATTTGGGTAGCTTTAACACAGTTAAGTCCCTGCAGATAGATCAAACCAGGCATGTTTAGCACATCTTTAACATATCAAGAGATTTTATTATTTATCATGGTAAGAGATGATCCTAGTTAAATTCCTAAATTTGCATGTTTTACACAGCACTTAATTTCTTTTTCCCCTCAATAATGCTTAGATCTGTAGAGGTAGATGAAACGCTCTTTCAAACAGAGAAAAGCCACATAGCCACAAGAGCATGTTGTACTGATTAATAGTGATGGCATCCCCAGATCCAGTGGGCACTTAACAGTGAGTCTCCATACTAAAGCCAGATTAAGCATCACATACTTTGTCAGCATACCTGGTGGAGGGATTTCTAGGTCAGTTGTCTGTTGCACATTAGTACGACCAGGTCTTGGGTCAAAAGCAGGAACCAACGCAGAAAACTGTCGTTTCAATACATAATCATCATCCCATGTTCTTCTACGGCCTCCTTTGGTTTCATACTCCTCTTCTTCCTAATAAAAACCAAACAAACACACACCCAAAAACCCTAGCTGTTTTGTTTTTATTCCGCTAAAGAGAATAATTTGATTAAAAAATTGAGAGTTCATGAATACAGCAGTCACACACTAAACTGCAACTCTGCTCAGCTCTGTTAAGGTTGCATCTGGAGTGCTGTATCTAGTTCTGGGCTCCTCAGTCAGGAGAGACACAAAGCTCCTGGAGAGGCCTCATGGAGGCTACAGATATGATTAAGGGACTGGAGTGTCTCTCTTAGGAGGAAAGCCTGGGAGAGCTGGGCCTGTTCAGCCTCAAGAACAGGCAAATGAGAGGGGACCTCATCAGTGTCTGTCAGTATCTGATGAGACAGTGTCAAAAAGATGGATCCAGGCTCTTAGTGGTGCCAAGCAATAGGACAAGAGACAGAAAGTGACAACAGAAGTTCCCCCTGAACATGAAGAACTTTACTGTGTGAGTAAACACACACTGAGACAGGTTGCGTAACAACCTGGAGATATTCAAGAACCATCAAGACACAATGCTGAGCCATGTGCTCTAGGATGACCCCAGTTGAGCAGGGAGGCTGGGCCAGATGACCCACTGTGGTTCTGACTTTACTCATTCCATTATTTCATTATGTCTTCATTATGTTAATTTTCTCTATAAAATCAACATAAAATAAATCAAAGCTGGCACAAGTGTATTTACAGTTTCTGGAAAGAATTAAACTTTCCCTGAAGCACCAGAACATAGGAAAATACAGAGCACTGTAAACCAGCAAACTTGGTGTCAATGTTTTGTGCATTCCACAAACTTTGCAATACCAGAGGTTCAAAGACATGTCAAATATATCCAGTGATGTCAAAATAAACATATTTATTTTTTTTGAAAACAAGAAGCACTTTTTTCCAAAGTGTGTATATATATATATACATATAGATATACAATGTATATATATAGATAGATAGATATAGATATACAATGTATATATATATATATATATATATATATATATATATATATACACACACACTGATATACAATGTATATATTTTATCCAGAGATTAAATCAAGTATCAAAATACTAGAACTATTTTGGTGGGGGAAAATCTAATTTTCAATAAGCCTTAAAAATTTTAATTGGTTATGAATTTTTTACACGCTTTTAATCTGTTCAACTTCTCATTGAGCAGAATTGCATGGTATATCAGAGGGAATAGTACTGGAACCCAAGAAAGAAAAATTTTTTTTTCCAGACCTGCTTCTTGCTGTGTAATCTAATGCAAAATCTATTTTAGCTATTTCTGCTACTTCCCATGAACAACAATAGTAACCCCATTTAATAATTTTTTTTAACTGGTCAACATTCTACAAACTAAAGTTACTGTTTGCATTGTAGATCCATTTAAGTTGTACTGGCTTGGTTTTTTCCCTAACTTTGTATCGTTGTACAGAAGGTGAAACAACAAGATGTTTAGTCGTGTACCTGAGTCTCTATTAAAACCATAAACACAGTAAGTTAAAACGCTACATATTTTGGTTCAAATGAAATAAATTTTTGCATATTAATTAAAGATGAAGTCTATAATTCCATAAAACAATATTTCTATTTATTCTGTAAAACATTATATTAGCATTAGTGAAGCCTTCTATTTTTCCTCTTAGATTTCGCAATATTTATTCTGATCACTTCAGTGATAGTAGAAGACCAGGCACTGTTCATACCAGTAAAGAACAACCAAATGAAAAGCCAGAACTCCTGATAGTCTAGGCAAGAATCATGAGAACTACCATGCTGGATTTTGTCTAGCCCCCACCCCACTGTTTTTTTTGTTGGGGTTTTGGGAGTACTCTTGAGAAGAGAGATATTTCCTATGGCAAACTTGCTTCATACAGGCCTACAGTAAAACAACACCAGAACTGAATCACTACAAAATGCAGCAGCATGCATTATAGATCCACAGTCATACTATTTCATCAGCCTGTGAACCAGTGATCCATCATTTCTACTGTCTGTCAACCTGTTCCCAGCATGGTTTAAGACATTAATTCTGACCTGTAAGGTGTTGGGTAAGTTGGTGTTTAAAAAGACTTTTCTTGTGGTTTTGACCATATGCAAGAAACTAAATGAATCTAAATAAATTCGTTTGAACCAATGGAAATACTGTAGCTAGGACTTCCTATTGCCAAAAAAAATCTGTGGATTCTTAAAGCATCTGTTAGTCAATTAAGATACCATTGATGCTAACTATATCGTACCATAACTTCTTCATATTCTTGATCTTCTTGGTTATCATCTTCATTTTCATCATCTTCTTCATCTGGTTCAGGTAGATCCTCATCATCATCTAACTCTGCCAACAGAGTACTAGCTCGGCAGCTATCAAGAAAATCTATAACATATGTATATATATTTACATACAGAACAAAAGACAAGAATAACTTTTAAAGCAGATTTTTTAAAATAAAGAACAGAAGCATTGGGAAGAGTGAAAAAAGAAATCTCACTTAAATCAGAAAAAGAAAATATTGCTTACTGCATAACAGGAATGAAAGCTGTGGTAAAAGCACATAACTGTTAAAAAGTCCATGGATCTAGTCAACAGCATAACTACAAAAGCACTTACTATTGGTACAATTAATAGTGATCAGCAAGAGTGATCTGTTCCTCATTTGATTATAACATTTTATAATTACACTTATAGGAGATTACAAAAGATGTCCAGAAAATGGTGCACAAATGCATATTGTCTGTTTCTATGTCTCAATAACTTAAAAACAGATGAGTGATGTAATTTCCACTAAAAACATGTGGTTTATACCTTAACTTACAATGTAAAAGTAAAGAGAGTAACATTTTAAAGATTCAGTTGCTAATTAATTACTGTAAAAAGAAGTTGAAGGCAAAGTTCCATTTTACTCACTTAGTACTGAGATTTAAAAAACAACCTCCCAAAACCAGAAAAGTAGTTCACAGCAATCCAAGTGGACTGGGATAAAGCTTTGAACTTTTACATTTTTCTATGCACATAGAAACCATCTATACCACCCAAACACCCTTCCTATAGCTGTTATCCTCCCTACTGATACCTGAATGCATTCTACTTGTGCAGCTGTTGGTGATATATTTTGAGATGTGTCACCCAATCAAAGCATCAAATTAGACTTAATTAAAAGAGTAAAGAGAAATGGTACATGCAGATATATTAATCAACTGACTCCAAGCGGTTCAATTCCAATACCCATTGAAATGATCAGAAACTTTTCAAGCAATTTCAATAGGCAACAACATAGAATACAATCTTAATCCAACAATATTTTAAATAAAGTATCTTTCTTTCAAAAATATCTCACAAATCAATAAACTTTACATTAGGTAGTATTTTCCAATATCCAACCCAAGTTTTTCTTGACTTCATTTTATCAGCTTGATTCCTACGTATTACTGACTGAATTATCTAAACCTTATTTCACTGTACTCATATGCCTCAAGTAACCTCTGTCCTGAAGTCTGTTTCTAGGGTACAGTGTGCACATAACTCTGGATCTGTTTGTCAAATCATATAATTTCATTCCTCCTGCCAATTTTTGTGGTTTTTTCCAATTTTTTGAAATTACTATTACAGCATTGAGATACCTGGAAGCTATTTTAAGGGTACATTGTGCCTAATGGTGGACACTTTTCAATCAGAGTAATACAAGGTACATGAGACTTCGCATGTAAGCACGCCTATACAACACAACAAAAAATAACATTTTAATTGTAATTAGAAGTACATATGTAAACTACATTAGGAACTAAACTTGATGAGGGAAAATATTCAAGTACTTAGATAAACTATACAATAAATAATAGTAATATGGGATAGAAACTGCTGAAAATAAAGATTTGACAACATAAGGAAATACTACTACATTAATACTATTTTACTTACTGCCTTACAGAACTAGTAACATAAAAACAGCTCAACTATCAGACACTTTTCAGTAAATAAACTACTATATGAGAA
The DNA here is from genome assembly GCF_048771995.1 of Taeniopygia guttata. Taxonomy (NCBI): domain Eukaryota; kingdom Metazoa; phylum Chordata; class Aves; order Passeriformes; family Estrildidae; genus Taeniopygia; species Taeniopygia guttata. The sequence continues at coordinate 38,169,373 of NC_133030.1, forward strand.
AATAATAACATTGTGATAAAAGGAAAAGTCATTAATGGGAAGTCTAATGCTTATGTTCATTTAAAAATGAAACTTACCATATAAAGAATATTCTGCCTCCTGCCCTGTATCGCTCTCACTAGATGTTGATGTTAGGCTAGTAGTTAGAGTATTACTAAGCGACTGACCAACAGATAAAACTGTAGTTGCTGTAGCTACATTGCTGCTGCTAGTAACACTGGATGTAGACATGGTCACTGTTGATGTGGTACCAGTTGTAGTCAGATTAGGAAAACTTTGGGCACCCATAAGAGGAGACGCTATAGATAAAGATACGGTAAGATAAAATAAATTATTTGATGACTTGAAGAGTACAATTTACATGCATGACTCCGTGTTGAAAAATATATTTGGGGTTGAAAAATTACCAGTGTATTATTTTATAATAAAGAACAACAGACTATAAAGAGGAAGGGTTTCCCAATGCAAAAGTGGACCTTACAGCATAGATGCCCACTTCTGGGCTTATTCCCTTGCAAACATTTAAAATAAATAATTTTATCAAATAAATCCCCAAAATCCCACTATATATCTGAAATTACTTAATTTCATTTTCAATATATGTAAAGAATTTATGAAGTTTGTTACTCCAACATTGTGATCTATCTTTAAGCTTAAAATGAAATTTAACATCTAAATTACTGTATTATATAGCGCAAACAAGTTAATTATATATAAGCGAATTGGAAACAGAACACATTAAAACAAATGTGAAACTTGTGATTACTGTGCATTTTTCTAAGGTTCTTAAATTAGCTCTGACTTGTTATTTTTCAAACAACTACAAAAATATATGTTCATCAGTCAACGTACCCGAACTGACAGCACTGTGAACTAGATGACTTATGTTAGATGATTTATAATTTTCAGAATAAGCAAGCAACAACTAAAAAGTTACCTTACTGCACATTCAAATAAAACAGTAAATGCATTTTAGTGAACAACTGAAAAAAGCCTGAATTCGCTGTAGACTCAGAAATAACTTCAGATAGTGTACCTGAGTATAAGTTATACCTATGTGCAACTATACCTTTATATCCCAGTCAGCAAAACATGTTCTCACATGCTTATCTTTAATCAAGGAGATTAACCACAAGTTTGGAGAAAAAAACTTGAGGGGTCATCTCTACTAAGAATTTAAGCCTTAGGTTTTCCAATTTACTTTTCCTGAACTTTATCAAATGCAAGTTATTCAGTTTTAAAAGAAGTTTCATTATTGCCATTTATGTAAACTGAGAAACTGCTTTCTTAAAAAAAAAATAAATAAAACCACCTCTGCATTTCATATTATTATTACCGAAGTTTGCAAACATTACTACCCTGGAAGAAGGATATAACAAACCTTCTTCCCCTAAGTGAATTTGGCAGCTTTTTGTTGGGGGCAGGGTGGGAAAGTTACTATCTCTGCTTTCCTTCTGTTACATACAGTCACTACATACATCCCTGCCCCTTAATAACATAGCTAACATTTTGCAAATAAAAATATAACAATGCAGAGGGGTGTCAAATAATAGTATAACGATGAGGAAAAGTACAAATTTTAAATTTAGCATTGTTAATAGGCTTATGTTCTTCTCTATAAAAGCATGGAAATGAAGAACTAAAGGGTTTTTCTTTTGTTGTTCAAGAGCTTGAAAATAAGCTGTTCAGTATCCACATCTTTCATCCTCTGCTAATTAATAACAGCAAACTCTTTGCTGTTACAGTAAACAGAAAAAGCCATTAAGCATCAGCACTTTGTTTGCTCTGAATTCAAGAGCAAATGGAAATTGGCTACTCTAGACACCACTTAGCTTCTGGCAAATACTGATGTTTTCAATGCAACCAGTACAGAAAGTCCAGAAAGACTTTCTCACTAACGATGATGTCAGTCTTGATTTTTGGGGTGTTGGGCTGCTGTGGGTGGTTTGTTTGATGGTGGGAATCTTTTGTTTGGTTTGTTTGGTCTTTAGTTTGGTTGGTTGGAGTTTTTTAACCTGAACAGGCTAAAAACCCCCAAAATAATAAAAATTTAACAAATCAAGCTTTTTACAATGCTCTAATTGAACTCTGGGGAGATTATTCAAATATTGTCTCTGATCTCTTAGGAACATGAGCTACCATTTCAGTTTCTAATCATATAAAAAGCATAAACCAAAATAATTCCTACATGAAGGATAATATAAAGAATGACTATTTTTAAGCTGCCCCATTGTTATTTCTAATTTTTGCAGTGTATAGTATCAAACATTCATGAAATTTTAGACATGCTGTTGAAGTATTTTACCATGTTTTTCAAAGATGGTCTCTTTTTTTTCCTCCCCTGAATACAAAACTACTTCAGAACCAGAGCCATTCTATCTGTCTATAAGAGGATCAAGTACTGGAAAGCCTTCTTTGAATATCTTACTATTTTATTGCAAAAGACTTCGCCCTCATCGCCAGTATCACAACATGAATATAAGGATACATTAAAAAAACTCCCCATCAAAAAAAGAAAACTTTCAGTATTTAAAAATATTTTAAATGCTAAAAGCAAACACCCCATTTCTAAATAAGGAAGCATAGAGTCACAGAATTGTTAAGGTTGCGAGAGACCTCAAAGACTGAGTCCAGATGTTAGCCCAGCACTGCCATGTTCACTACTAAACCACATTCCCAGGTGCCACTTCTACACAACTTCTGAACATTTTCAGGGATGGTGAATCCACTTCCCTGAGCCACCCATTCCAGTGCTTGACCACCTGTTCAATTAAGAAACCTAATCGAAACCTCCCCTGTAACTTCCTACCCATGAAAAGAGGCTGCCCCCACCTCACTACACCTCCTTTCAGGTAGTTGCAGAGAGCAATAATATCTCTCCCGAGCCTCCTTTTCGCCAGGCTAAACACCCCATAGCTGCTCCAGACCTTTCACCAGCTTCACTGACAATCATGACAAGCATGAAAGCTTAACAAGAAATTTATGCTTTTTTCTAGCTTGGGTAATTTCACTTTTTCTGACTTGCCAAACCCATGAAATGCAGTTCTCTGTTTAAAGTACTATCACAATCAGAGAACAAAATACCAAACAAGTAACAATTTTGATGGGAGCATGCTCAAAAAAAGACTGAACTCACAACAAGCAGGTTTATAGCTTAACTTGCTAATACCTTGCTCCTACATATAATCTAAGAACATGCAAATGTTAAAGAATACATAATGTACATAATGTCATTTAAAACACTGTTAACTACAAACTTCCTTACATTTAATATGCCTGAACAGTTCACCAAACCTAAGCCTTAATGATCATACCTACCATCTCTAGAAAACACACTCAGTATTACAGTACATTATGTTAAGCAGCTTGACAAAATCAGGAATCTGCTAACATTTCATTATACTGTAGTTCTTTTTCCGTCGTACTTTGTTCTTAGCTCCTATGCTCAAACACTTCACAATATGCACAAACCGCCCTTCCTGAGGAAAATGGAAAAATAACAGAAATATGCAAAATCTACACAGATCAGAAAGCCTAAGTACCTGACATTAGCTACTGTTGCTAGACTTCCATCCTCTTAGTCTAATCCATACTCTCTCCTTAAACATATAATCAACATCAATTTCAATCATCAGTTTCAAATTTCTTTCTGTTTGATGAGGACCTGTGATCTGACATTATAGGGTAATGTAACACTTTTCAGATGACAGGACCTCTGTGAGTCCTTCATGAGTTCTACTAGTTCATACAAGGTCAATGCTGCTCTAAGTACATTTCTCTATTAAACCAACACAATCCAAACTCAAGTGTAACGAAAACCAAGGAGACAACAAAATCCTCAACTAAAAATAAAAATAGCTTACTTACTTGCAGTACTCACAACATTTCTTCCCAAAGTATTAGTATTGTTATCACTGCTACTCCGGCTTAAATTCATGTTGTTTGTGGCATTGGTACGTGCTATGTTTGCCACTCTTCGTACAAAGGACTCCAGGCTGGAAGTTTCTCGAGATGATAAGTTTGGAACACTTGCACTGGAGCTCATGGGTGCCCCAGCAGCCAACAAAGAACTGACTGAGAGTCTGTTACTTGCTGAAGAGCTTAGGGGTCGTTGGGAAGCTGCTTCTTTATTAGTCAGTTCAGAGACTGAACTCACATCAGGAGAGCTTACACTAACAATTCCCATGGATATAGCACTGGACTCCCCAGGAGTACGTATTGAATTATCAGGACCTAACTTTCTCTCTGCATTTTCGTTTCCCATGTCCGCTGTCAAGGTGCTGGTGCTCGCACTGGAAGATGACCCTATGTCAGCCTGAGGCACGCTATCGGCAGAAGACAGAACGACAATTGGTTCATGGATGTCAGTGCCTGAAACTATATTTTGTTCCAATACACTTTCTGATCTCCGCTCCATTTTGGTCGAACCCAAGCTGATGTCGCTGCTACTTGCCACGCTACACACAGAACTGCTGCTTCCTTTTCTACTTGAGGAGCCTGCAGCAGCAGTCGTCTTGTCTGGACAGTTGTTTTTCACCAAGCTGCTCCATGACTGCGTTGTGCCTGAAACAGTGGATGAAACAGGTTTGGGTGATGCCGCTGAATCAGGGTCGTACCCTGGTGCAAGCTTGAGGTCAAACTTTCCTTCTGCGCCCATACGGTAAGAGTTAGAGCCACCAGCATCCCAGGTGACATCAATCCAGCCTGGAAAGGGACAGGAGTTTGTGAGATCCAGCAGAAAGCAGACAGGAGGCGTGTCAGACAGTAGCTCCACAATGTGGGATCAGCTTCTCATAAGGGCTCTGAATGTCTGAATCAATGAAATCGCTAAGTAACCCTTAAAGCCAATTAAAAAGGAAGCACTTAAATCAAAACAATTTAGTATTTCGTAACGCTGTCAATTTAGAGGCTGCTCATTCTTGCTGCCTTAATCTTCAGGGTCACAGAATCCAGCCAAAATAAAGTTTCCTTCAGGAAGGGACATGACCTACTAGAATCTCTCAATTTTATTAGCTTCTATCAAAATTTGATTTTCTAATAATAAAAATGTATATTAAAATGTATCATAACTTTACTAGCATCTGTCAAGAAGCTGTAATTATTACATGGACATTCAATAACATTTTTCTTTGTTGAATGCTTGTGGATAAGCATATTTACCCAACAGATGACATGTCATGAAACTGCTTAGTTTGAGATTTCTTATTCTTAAATTAAAAGAATAATTTATAGATACACAACTTTTTAGTTCAGTAAGTTCCACATACACGAACATTCCTTACACATAAAAAAATCTTATGGCAATCAGGTAAGGGCTATATCAAGTAAAATTACAGGATTGAAAGAGTTTTTTATCTATGTTTCATGGAAAAAAACTATCCTGGGATGAGAACAAACCTCCAAAGAGATACTACTCTTAAGTTCCTTTATTAAATTATTATTTTGAGTAGCAAAATTTTTTAACAGCTAAATACAATAAATCTGCAATAATGAGGGTAACATACAAGATTTAGCTAATTAGGACAGAAACAGGGGCAGAATTATTTATTTTTACTTGTCTAACTATGTACCACAATCTAGAAGACACCTAAAAAATTCCTTCTAATATTTCTCACTGTATCTTAACTCCAAATATATTTTTCAAATATTGGTGTAACTACTTTAATTGAAACACATGTCATCCAAAAATGGAATCTCTAAAGCTTAATTATCTTCTCCAAGCTCAGACAAAGTCAAAAGAAATATCAGGTCTAGATACATAAGTATTTGTCTTTATTAAAACATGAAAGAGCTAGTATCAAGTAAAATATTCTTTTTGTGACTGTCATGTACACCTTCAGCTTTTAACTATTCAAAAATCACCACTCCTAGACCAAAACAGATGATCACAGGCAATTTGCTATTTACAAATATCACTCTGGAGGGAAAGTAGCTAAAAAAGATAAAGTTTTCAGATATGATAAGTAGACATCTCATCCCCAAATGTGCAGGTTTGGATCATGTTATTCTCATATGATTTTATTCCTTCTTCACAAGCTATAGTTAAGTAATTTCAAGTCACTAAACCACTGAAGGGTAAAGTTGTGAAGCTGATCTCAATTTTTTTCTTCCATAATCTGCCTTTTTTATCGAACACAAAGAAAGCTCCATACAGTATAATTTTTCCCTTTTATGAATATCTGAACCAGGTATTTTTTTCAAAGCATAACTAAATAACGGGGTTTTTTTGTATAGTTCCTTTCCCTAAATTATTAATTATAAGCAGTTTTAAATCTGAACAAGTTTTAAGTGCATACTATGTACTCAAAGTTGTACTGCTCCATCATTACAGGCATAAAGCAACATTTGTCTACTCTGGTGAACAACAACCAAAAAAGTAAATTAGATGCCATTTTCAAAATTCTATATGAAAAAAAAAGCTTTTAAAGGAATGAGATGAATTGGCATCACCATTTGATAAACGTCAATTTTGCCTATGGTTAAATGGGGTAGTTTTACTGGAACACAGAAACAAAATCACTGCTTTGATAGAATACTACTCACCAACAATACCTAAAGTCTTCAAAGTTACAATGTAGCTATGGATACTGTTGCATCTGGTAAGAAAAATACATGGATGACGGGAGACTTCCCCACAAGCTGTATTCAACAGCTTAAATAAAGTTCAGTTTCAAATCATTTTAAGGAATTGTACTTTGGAGATGTCTCCATGTTTGAGGGCTGACAACTCAACTAACTCGAAGAAACTCTCAAGTCCAGCTAAAAATGAACCTAAAAGTAGCTGAATGTGCTTCAGAAACAAAGCATGCCTTATATACCTCAAAATAAAGGGAAGAGAAGGGAAATGGTGGAAAGCATGTTCAGCTGTCAAGATGACCACCTCTCCTGGAGCCTCTTCAATAACTTAACTTTCTGAGTACTGACTTCCCTGGCTGTTGCAGGTTTTTATTTCGCTCCTTAAGGTAATAAATTTTCATGCTTTAACTCAAAAACAAAAATTTGATCCCAAAGAAGCTTGCAAGGTAGGAAAGGTACAGGATAATAACAAAAGTCAAGAAAAATATTGCAAATGCTCAGCTAGAAGAAATGAGGAAGGTAATTGCAGGCCCAAAGCTTAACTTATCAGTTTGTATCACTCACCGTCATATATTTTGTAACAGATGTCTAAATAACAGTTTCATATTTGAGTAACAGTTTAATATTTTAATTAACCAAAACTGTAGAAAAGTTTCATTTACAGTAAGTTTTTTTTTTCATGTGCTCAAATGGAATTTCACGAATTCCAACAGCTGTAGTATTTTAAGCTTCTTCTCTCCAAAGTATTTAAACTTTAATCAACTTTATCAAGGCATTACAAAGGAAGTACTTTAATGCTACCTATTCTGCATGATGTCATCATGCACCAGACATGATTCAACAAATGACTTCAACATGATTCAATAAATTCAGGCAATTCATGCTCACCATTATGCAGCTCTCCTGTAACAGTGCCTTCACCCTGTGGGCTTCCATCCTGATCTCTCCATTTCCAATCAATTCCTCTGATGACACGAGCTCCTGGAACCATGTATTTTAACACCTGAGAACGGACCAGCCGTCGCTGCCTTCTCAGATTTGCTTCAGCTTCTTTAGCAGCTTTTCCTAGAAGAAATGTAAATTGAAAATACATGAAAATACTGAATGAGGAATAATTTTGAGCTTATTTCTAAGCAACTTCAACTGCAAAAGTTAACCTTCACACTGGTTTTTAAAGCATTTTCATTAGCATTTTTAAAGAGCAAGTAACAGATAAATGTTCTTTTTCTTACCCAGCTGATCTTCACATACTCCATTCACAGTGCCATAAAGTTCAAAACCAGACAGGGAGAGGTAGTGTGTTTGCCCACTGGCATTCTTTCCCATCTGTTTTATTCTAACATGTCTCCAACCTTGTTTCTCATCTTTTGGAGGATCTAAAGGCCATGTTGCTGTAGACCTTTAAGTTTATTAGAAAGGGGTGTTGATAGGTAACAGGAATTTTAAAAAAAGGCAAAATCAAAAAACTTAGTACCAAATAAACAAAATCGTAATACCCATCATATATGCATATTACAAGATATATAAACCTATTAACACAAGAGCAACCATCAGATAAGTGTTGGTGTTATGGTTTTGTTAAAAAACAAAATGCAAAATATACATTGATGGAAAAGCGCAAATACCATTATGTGAACCACACAGAAAACCTATGAATCACTTATTCCCCAGCCCATCCTTGATAATTTGTATCACTAACCACTTCTTTAGATAGATATATTATTACAAACACAGTACACATTAAATTAGTCTACAGTCAAGTACATTTTTAACTGCACTCAGTTTTATGAAAAGTGATAAAATACATTGACATACCCTGGTTCATTGAGACTACAGTCATCAACATGAGTATACAAAGTAGTCCAGTTCTGTCCATCCTTAGATACCTGGAAAACCCAATTTCTGAGAGCAGATCTTCCATAACCTCGAGCGTGGCGTAATGTGTAGGCTGATGGTATAACCCAAAGGCCAAGATCTATGGCAAACCAAGCATTCTTATCATCATTTGTGTGACAATTGAGAGCCGAACTGTCACGGCTCAGGATGTCTTCTAAACGACCATAAGGCAGATTTCTTCCTTCTGAGGATGTAACCACTACTAATCCATAGGCTGCTGGATTTACCCACTCATATGCAGTTCTGTATTTAAAAAGAGAAATATACTGTTCAATTATAACTTAAATTAAAAAATTAGTTTGAGTAACATTTGACATTTACCGTAAATTGCATTTAACAGCTGAGTTTATCACACACCAAAATTATCAATATAATTTTAGATAATTAGACAACTTTAGATATGTTCCAAAAATCGCTTTGTTTGTTTATGTTTTTTAAAACACTGTAGCAAAGAAAAAAAAAATACAAACTCAAACCAACAAAATCAAACAGAACCATGGCAAGCAAAAACGAAGACCCAAGCTTCCCCACTCCATCTTCCTAGGGAAGCATACAAATTCTCAACACTAGTGATTTATATTTTTCTATTATTTAAGGAGATTGAAAAGAAATGCAATTCTATTGATTAAAAGATACCTCCCACTACTAAGAAAATAAAAGATTTCATTATGAATTCTTTGTCCCCATCCTGCCACATGGATTACAGTTTATTGTGTCTGACTGTAAAATATCTAGCTTTGAAAAACTCACTTTGCATTTGTTCCAATCCAGTAAATAATTCCATTTTCATCAAAATCATGTTGATGCCTGAACACAAACGTCTGACCTTCTCGTAGTTTTCGTACAAAAACAAATGAAGCCCTATCAAAGTCGTACCATTGCTTTGCTACCTACATATGAAAGAAAACAAATCAAATATTAAAGAAGCAGAATATAACTATTCCTTGTGAACTCTGTGTGTGGTATGCAGCTCACCATTTTCAGGAGATACTGTTCTAGAGATTCAACAGTTGCCAGCGGCTCCATCTTGAGCATTCTACCAGTTCTATCTATTAAAGACGTCTCCCCCGAGGCACGTTCCAAACGAAACCTCAAGCGCCTTGTCAGTATCTGAAAGAACAGCTAAGCATTAATATAGGCTTTCCTGTTTAGGTTTTGCAATCTTCATAAAAACAGTGTGTTTCACTACAACTGTTTTAGTGGCCTATCAGGTATCTTAGTTGCTCTAACTTAAGCACTAAATTCTAATGAAATGTTTTAAAAAGTCATTTCCTAGTACTACTTCTTTTCAATTAACCAAACAATTCTTTACTATGACAATATGTAAGTCAATTACACACTCAACTAACATTTTTTCACTTTTCCTATGTCTTCATAGCTTTTATTTGCTGATTAGCAAATATAATAATATAGAAATGAAAAAATATTTTCAAAAATATTGAACAGCAATAGTGGTTTTGCAACTTTTTTCAACTATTTCCTAGACATTTAACATGAAAACAGAAATACTTATATTTCCCTACCCATATTGCAAAACCCTGAACTGTGTTTTCAAATAGAAAAAATTAAGACACTACACACACTGGGAAAAAGAAGTAATATTTTTAGCCAAACTGCCAAGTTTCCTGCGTAACCAGCTGCTGAGCCTGGAGGCATCATGCATTTCCAATTGAACACAGAGCCGTAGACAGGACCCTTTAAAGCGTATCCCCTGTTCTTACTAATAATTGTCTGTAATCGCAGTAACATGCCCTTTAACTAGAGGGCATGTTCCTACATAAAGACAATACTTGAAAGCAAAAGAAAGACCACATTATCTCTTTAATCAAAATTTACTTTTACTTCACAGTGCTTAAGTGACAGTAGAGGAACAGCTATGCATTTCAGTGCCAGAGGAAACAGATGCCAAAATTTGGTTGTTCTTTACTTAATTCTACCCACATCTACAAGAATGTGATTCTTGCAAACAAGGCGTGCAACATATACCCTTCAGTTGTGCATGACTCAGTGTGATACACTGTTATCACTGTACATTTACCTGAAGATTATACGTAGATCCTGGTGTATCGTACAAGTGGAGAGGTAGACGTTCAATAGATTCTAACACTGCTATCAATTTTCGAATTAATGCAACTGCCGGACGACTGTGAAAGAGAACAGGTACTATGTTACCACAAAACAAAACACAGAAAAAAATTCTACACTATCTCAGAAAACAGGACCCACCTGAGGAAACGATCCCAGCATGCTATTTCTACTGATGCTATCTGTTCTAGTCACATGGTTATAGCACAGTAAGAAAGACACTAATCTGCACAGTGATGAACAAGTCACCTTGTTCAACAACAGGTTGACTCTTAGAGATAAAAACTTTCCATTGCTACTTCAATATTAGATGCTGTCTTTTAAGAACAATTTTCTATTGAAATTGAAAGAACAGGCACTTTTTCTTTAAATCATTTTAAACATACCATACTGCTTCACAATTTCAAAGGGGATTTTCCTGGTTTGTTATTATTTTTACCTTTCATCATCCTCATTTTCGCTGAATGCTGTTTTGAAAACATTTATCCTCTCTACCAGTTGACTACAGTCTTGTTTCACATCCAAATCAACGTTCTAGGAGGAAAAAAATCAAGTCATATACAGGCAAAGACATCTGTGTAGTCTCACTGAAATCCCAATTTAATCCCAATTTTACATGAAAAGCTAATTCATCAGCCACTAGACCTGACCAGTTGATTTATTTTCATTCAAACTAGTCATCTATTGTGATAGTTAATTTTCAGTAGGTAGACCAGTAACTGGAACAAGTCTGTCTAATTGTCACCAAGACAGGAAAAAGACAGATTTGTAACAGATCTTTCACACTATGGCACATGTCTTAAGTTCATTTTGTTACGAATTTTTTCTTTAAATACTTATGTCTATAAACTCACATTGTTTAAAACTGTCAGCAGCGATTGAACTAAGCCACTACTGCACATTTCATATGGAGAAATAGTATTCTCATCCTTCAACAGTACAATTAAGTTTTCCAGAGCAGTCTTCATTAAATCTCTCCAAGTATTTTCTCCCTCAATGCACTGAAAGACAAAAGGATCATTTTCATGAACCCAAGTAATCTGTCCACTTGCTTCAGTTGAAAGATCACGTTCGAGGAAAGTACCTAACTAGGTAATACATGTATTAAAACTCCCCACATCACAGACATGCTATGACTCTTCTTCACATTATGACAGGCTAGTCTGAATATTATCTGATTTCCACTGATGTCACACATTAAAAATAAAGGAGATATACTTACCTGCCTGTTTGCATGAAGTTCCCAAGCAGACTCTAACTGTGTTGCTATGTTCCTCAGTGTTACAACTACTCCTCGAGGCATACTTTCAACAGCTTTAAAATGATCATCATACAAATCTCTTGCCATAGTGCGTACCTACAAATTGATTTTGATAATCAGAAGTCAGACCTTACTGCAATGAGACTTTTACTATACTCCCAGATACAGCAACCTTGGTCATTTTTTTTTAAATAAGTCCACAACAGGCAGAGAAACAGGGAAGAATAAAAACCCATGTACATCATGAAATGGCAAAGGCTGTGAAAGGAAAAGGGTGTAGGAGAAATAAATGGAAATACACAAAATCTTATTGACAAAAATGAAATTTACCATCATGTATTAGGTTACAGCATAAAGGGCAGTAGGAAAAGGTATGACTCTCAATGTGACAACCTTTCTTTTAGAACTGTATCACAGATCAGGTAATCGCTTTTAATGTACAATTAAGCAGGTTTAATATGGTTTCTGAACATTCCATCAACATTCCTTAAACCAATTCACACTAAGTCCCTATACAACCTCTTTTAGTAAGAATTATTCTTTCTACAAAGCATGCTTCGCACAAGGTACAGATTAAGTTCTTATCAAGTGTCTTTCTAAGAAATTTCCCCCAAAATCTTTCATTATCATTCTATGTGCTACAATAATAATACATTACACAAGCTTCAGAACTACACAGTGCAATGCCAGGTATAAGAGAGTACTGCCTTTTGTTTATCATCCCACCTATTCTCATTCAAACACAGTATTTCAACTTTCAATTTAGTGTAACATTTCCTAAGATATATGTCCTAAAATGCTGCAGATATAAGGTACCGAATATATTAGCTGCACTGTTAGAAACTGCAAGACAGATAGAGACTAAAGATCAGACCCCTGAGTCCTTGGGGTCGGTGGATCAAAAATGTACTGTTACTTTGTGAGTTTTTTGTAAAGAGTTTAATACTTGATTTCTTAGCTCCTCCTTTTCCCCCTCCATTTTGAGGAGAAAGAAGAATTTTAAAGATATCTAAAATGAGAGTGTTTACTCATTTTACTTTACTGCCACAACTCTTAACAATGCAGACTGTTACTTCCATTCACAATATCCAGTCTGAAATTAGTACTTAGGTGAATTATTACATGCCTATAACACAACGGTATTAACAATTTTAGCATCTTTTCTTGTACCATAAAGACATAAAAAACAAACCAGAAAACCTAAAGAATTATGCAAATGCAAGTCAGGAAGACTGCATTTTCCCACAGTTTAAAAAAAAATTCATTTTCCTCTAAAGGAGAACAGCGTTTACTAAGACTTTTGGATAAAATCACCCAAATAACTGCTTTGTTCTGATTGATATTTTCCCCTTCAAGCCTCACATAAAATTGTAACTAATTGAAATCAGATATTTTAATCTTCTAAGAGGAAGTTACACCTCCCTAAGACTACTGTAATATAAAACAAGCTGAATTAAATTCACAATATAAAATTTACAGATCACTAACCTTCTGTTTTGTCTTCTCCAGTTTAGATTTCAGTTTTCTTCCTCTTTTACCTGTCCAGCCAGTCACAAATTCTGACCCTGCAACACGTATTTTAGAAAAGTTGCATTTTATCATAGCTATGAAAAGCAACAAATAAAACTATCTCATATACACTTGTTCCTACCTGCACAAAACACATACCTACATACTTACCCAAGGAAGTTTCAGCTGTAAACGAATGCTTTGTTCCTCTGTTGGATTCAAACACAAAGCCTGGCAGGTCTTCTTTCAGTATTGTAGCTTGCTGACCATCAGAATTGTGAATAGCAATTTCTCCTTCTTTTAAACAGGTCAGTGACCAGTTTCCTACAGTAAGTTTAGTTGGCCCTGGTGTTGATAAAATTGGCTGGCTTGTGGTAGATGGTTTTACTTGGCTTCGAGCCCTTTGCAACTTCTCAAGGAACTCACTCCTACTTTCTATTTAAAAAGAAACAAATTTGGTTTTCTCCAACAACTGAACAACTGCTTCCATCATTATGCACAATTTTTTTTTCAAGAGGAAAACAACTGAATACATTCAATGCAAAATTAACTTTGAAATTAAGGGTCTTAAAGTGTCCTAAATTTCAGTGTAGTATATTTCTATATTTCAACAGTGATTTATTCTACGACCACATCCAAGCTGCAATGCAACAGTGCAACTCTTTCTGAGAGATGCAATTGGGATGTATTAATTCATCATTGCAATTATAACAGGGATATCAAAGAAACTCAGTATAAATTTTTAGCTTTGAAAAATGGGTCTCAGAATGGTGAGCATGAACTATTCTCAGAAGTGAGTTTTCAGAAATAAGAAATTTTAAAAATTATTCAAAAAATATCAGTTCTCATTAAATTATATATTTATTTGTATTTTAATAATTAAAATGCTGAGTACATAACTTTTCAAAAATTCCATTTAAAGTAAAAATGGAAACACCTCATTAAAAATTATTGCTGTATGCCTTTTGCTGCAATGACAAGCTCTAGCCTTTTTAAATATGCCCTTTTTTAATAATACAAAATAATGCAAGAATAAATACACACTTGAAGCATAACATTCTTTATTGCTTAAATTTCATAGTATATATAGAGGGCTTATAAAAATAATTGAGATTTGATGTGCAAGATGAAAATTCTGTTAATTAATATTTTCAGATTTTTGTAATTACATTTTAATAAATTTATTATATAGCACATCGCACTGAAAGTACTATATTTCTACATGGTTGGGAATAATTTCAGGTTCCCTTGGACAAAATTTTGATACTTATGGCTTCAGAATTACCATTAAATTTCAATTTTTGCATTGAATTTCTTTTCAAAAAATTCAAACAAAACTAGTACAGAGTTAATGTGGAGAGGGGTGAGTACAGACCTTCCAAAATGTTCACAGTATATATACTTGACAATCCACCCCAACTTTCATCATGCAAAACACACTAACAAATTTCACTACTCAACCCTCTATATTCTTGCCAGCTGTGAAGTTACTAGAAAGTATACCATGAGATTGATCAGTAATGATTTAGGACAGCAGAACATATAGTACAGTTCAGGACTTAAAGATACCATTCTGACTCTATACTCTACTGTAGTCATTTTAGTTAACAAATATTAATTTTTTTAAGTAAAAAAGGCTGTTGCACATGCTTAGAGCTCATGGTTAAAGTTCAGGCAAATTACACTGCAACATCAGCAATCTTAGTAGATGTGTATTTGACTACATATTTCAAGAAGTCCCATTTAATCCTACATTAAGCTTCTTTCCCTCATGATATTCAGACTAGGTATCTTGTTAAAAAACTTTGGATTTATGCAACCTTTTTTGAAAAACGGATTTGAAGTAACATCTTAAATGCTCAATCTGACTTCCTCTAAGTTCTCTTCACTCCAAATTCATCTGAGCTGTCACCATTCCACTCATCTTACACAGAAATAGTCTCCTCCCCTTGCCTTGACCATTCAGAAGCAAAAACCAAAAAAATTGGTATCTAGGAAATGCCAAATGAGAATTCAAGAATTCTATGAGAATTTAAGAAATTATCTTCATGAATCTTCTTAAAACTGTATTGTATGATAAACAAGTATCTTATTAAAAAGAATGCAAAGACATTTTCTGACCAAAAAAACCCAATAAATCTATAAGTGGTTTTCAGCTGCATTATGATCAGAAACATTGTATTTGTCTTCTTGCCCCAAACTTGATGCATGAAGTCATTAGCACTTCATTTCCATCCTGAATCATAATATGTTCTGTTATTTCACTCAATGGCTCATTGAAAACATCATAATACTGCAAAGCATTTTATGCCTGCAGGTTCATAAATGCATAAATTGCTGCTGCTGCAAAAAAAAGATGAAACAATAAAAGGAGGGTTGTTTCCGCATCTAGAACAAGTTGTGTATTCTTTACAGAAAATCAGAACCAGCTGTGCATTGCCAGTGCATAAGGTCTGTTCCCTTATCCTCTCTCCAACAAACAATTAAGACACTGTAATTTGTTTCCCAATCTCGATGAGAAACTTTCCATTACTTTGTCTTCAAACACATGCAAATTCATTCTGCTAACTAGAAGCAAACAACAAATCACCATTTTCAACCTGCTTTTCCTGGGATGGCCACTACAAAGTGCTTTTAATGACTGGGCTGAAAAAATTAAGTATGCATGGAGAAGAATTAAAACAAAAAGTTAATACACTTTTGCTGGCAAGATGTTTACTTAAACACAATTCACCAAGAAAGTCAAGTTATGGCCACATGCTATCTGATAAAATGCATCACAATTAACTGACCACCTTCCACCTGTTTACATCCTTTACTATTTAGTAAGCCAATTCCTGCAAAACAAAATAGCTCAAATCAAATTATATAAACAAATGTAACAGTCTCAAAACTTAACCTGGACTGAAATTGCAAAAAGTCTACCTGAACTGTCAGATCCTCCTTCGGGGCTCCCACTGGAATACATTGTGGCCAGCTTTCCATCCAAGATAAATCTGAACCATCCATTACTGCCATTAGATAACTCCAGGGCTGCAGCATCACTCCAGATATACAGGCAGTCCCTTCCCCTAATGATTGACCAGTCTCTCCAGTGGTACGGTTTACCCTGCTGCAGTTCTTTAGCATCATCCTGTGGTTCATCCTCCTGTAATAATTTTGTATTAAGCAACATCAAGAAGCAAAAAAATCCCCAATCCATTTAAAAAAGAGGAAAAAAATGCCCCAACAAGCAAAAACACCCCAACACACAAAAACCACAGACATTTTTAAAGGAGGAGAATTTCTCTCTTTGGAGAGAAGAATTATTCAAACCAAAATTGTAGCAACTATACTACTTCTGCCTCTAAAACATATCCTCAAAAGTATTCTTTAATAGAAGAAGATACTTCTGAGAAGTTTCCTTTCACATACAGCTTTATCTACTCAACAATAGCAATGGCCTACTGCCTGCAACATCCACCTCTGTTCAAAACTTGAACTGTGGGCAAAGAATCACAAAATGGTTGCGGTTGGAAGAAATTTCTGGAGGCCATCTAGTCCAAACCCCTGTTCAGGCAGGGCTACATATGACTGGTTATCTAGGACCATGTCCATATGACTTTTAATATCTAACCACTAAAATTCAAAACCAGCAGCACTCCAAGAAACTCCAGACAACCCGAATCCCACAGTAAAATAGTTTAAC
This sequence comes from Taeniopygia guttata, assembly GCF_048771995.1. Classification (NCBI taxonomy): domain Eukaryota; kingdom Metazoa; phylum Chordata; class Aves; order Passeriformes; family Estrildidae; genus Taeniopygia; species Taeniopygia guttata. The sequence continues at coordinate 38,186,388 of NC_133030.1, forward strand.
TACACACTTAAGATTTAGCTATAAATTTAATTGAATTGGTAACAGAAGAAGTCTGTTATCCATTCAGTTCATTTGACTGGCAATAAGACTTGGAAACTGATAAGTAACTTCAATATGCACTTACGGCTTTCATTAAGCAGAAAACTATTTTCCTTTTTATATATTTAACATATTTGGTAACATTTAAAACATCTTGAACTATTTAATGCATGGACGTCAAAAGAGATACACTTCTAACACAAATATTTTAGGAAGAATTCATTTTGATTACCAGTCACTTTCCAAACACTAGGCAAAACCAAGCACCAAATAACTTGACCACAAGGAAGTATGAATAGGAAAACTCAGCAGATAATATGCTAACAGAAAATGAAGGCGGAAAAGAAAACTATTAAAACAAGTGGTATAAAATAAGCATTACTTTAATATCCTAACTCCCTTGCCCTGGCCATTTTTGTAACAATGAACATTTTACTAGATGTGTCAGTTTTACAGTAACAAATAAAGCAAATAAATCAATTCCACACACTTACCTTCTCAGGTTTAGACTCCTCTTCATTTTCATCATCAGATGATGGCCCCGCCAAAGTTGACACTTTACTAATTACACCAAGTCTAGCCAGTTGGTCTAGAAAAAGATCACCACCTTTATCCACTAAATCCCTTATGATTTGCAAGGCTAACAAATGGCCATCATCATCATCCTGTAATACATTGGGAGGAAAAGAAAATAACAAAGGAGATCTTGTTACTTTACACACTGAACTGCACGTGTGGTCACAGATGAATACTCTAAAAGTTTTAGGGTTAGTTATTAACAAATACATGGAATCAATATTAGTATAACTCTCTTTTTTGTACTAGTTTCATAAAGGATAATATTTTCATTCTTCCTACCTCTTGATCAAGCACTGTAGCTGTTATCTCAACCAGTATTGTGGGCAGGTTGTGGCCAGCATCAGAGTCACAAACCTCTTTCAGCAGCGCCTCAGAACAAAAATGTATCATTTTTCTAATGAGCGCAAGACTTGCTTTTCTGTAAAAGATCATTAAAAAAAAAAAAGGCTCTTACAGTGAGAAAGCAAGCAATAATCAAAGCAACAAAAAGGTTCAAGATAAGACTCTATTTATGCATGCTTTCAAAACACAAGAAATTTAATCTGTTTCAGTTCTTGTATTAGTTACTCTTACGAAGTCCTGGATTACCTTTAAGAATTATGTACCTCTGGTATTTTTTGATTCTACAGCATTATCACTCTAACAAACACTTTTCTCCTCAACCCTTTACTAAGTAAGCCTATTCTATGTCGTGTCTTTATCCACTTATAGTGCTGGCAATTCACTTCCACAAGCTTTGTCATCCTCAGAGGTATTCAGCCTTTCATTTTAGTCATACATATCCCATGTTTCAAGATCCCTTTAACTTTTAACTCTAAACATACTCTTAGATCATGCAGCATCCCACACTAAGAACCATAATTAATATGAAAGCAAATCACTCCTGTAGGGTTATAGATGAATTTTTTGACCAACTTCCAAAAGTCTGATTCATTAAGATAACTTTCAAGTAGAGAGCCAACTACTTCTTCGCACAATCTCTAACAAAAATTTATCATGCATAGACTGTTAACATAGGTTCTTATTTCTTTTATTTAAAATGACCTAGTTTAAGCTTTCTGTCATCAGTTCATGTGGAGTCTGTCTGCATTAGAGGCCTTTCTTATCTTGCATAAATAAGAGATTGAAGATCAGATGCAACTTATCACAACCATTATGTCATGCACAATATTCCCTTTTAAGTAATAAATCAGACTACATTTCTGCAATTCAACAGAATTAGAAGGATCATCTCAAGTAAATACACTGTTAAGTAAGTCTTCTAAAACCTTCTAAAATAGATCTTTCTAGTCTTGCTGATTTTCCAATGAATACATCTTGATATTATTTTATTAGTTTTCCTCTACTAAATGACAGCCTTCATTACAGTGGCTACAAACAACTGTAACCAAACCCTGATGCACAGTGTATACAACATAGTGTATAAACATAGCATTCTTTCATCATGTTGCTACAGTCAAGGGTATGCTCTGCTCTCCCATGACTAACCAGGCTTTTTCCAACACATCACTTCACCAGAAAGGAAAAAATGCTGCTTAAAATGCTAAGTAAAAATCACTCATGCAACACTTTCCAAACAACCACTTCTATTCTAATACATATGGTCACTAGCATTAAACTTACAGATTTACTTTGGCTTTTTTAAGTGTGTATTAAGAAATTGTCTCTCATGATAACATTACCTTATTGAAGGCAACATAGTTTGTTGAAATGTTTGTGCAAACACAGGCAATAGTCTTTTCAAGTATATGGGTGCCATTTCTGGATCTCCTTTGGGTTCATTGCATTCTTCCTCATCCTTGTTTGCATCTTTCTTTTTCTTCTCATCCCCTTTGTTGACAGGACACATCCAATCCCCTGGAAATATTTTTTTTCACATTCAATTGCAAAAGACAACAAACCAAACAAAAACCCCTTCAAAACATTCGAGTTTTCTTTACTAACATCCAGTACCTGATCATGAACATGCATTCCTAAATATATAAAATTTACAAAAGTTTATAAAACGTATGTTTTCTTGAATAGAAGTATTTAATAGCAAGTATCACCTGTGGCACCAGAATTCTCAGGAACAGGGAAAGTGCTGTTCCTATGCAGAAGGAAAGGATACCAGAGAAGCTACCAAGGCTGACAAGCTCTGAATCCACTACAAAATCCCAGTCTAGCCCGATCCCACAGCTGAAGAGCAGGACAACTGGCACTGTTTATGCCCACTCAGTTATTTCCCTGGTAATTCTCCCCACGTAACAACATCTTAAAATAGTAAGGATTTTATGCATACTTTATGGGTTAAGGAAGGTGGGTCACAATGGTTTTTTTTTACTAACCTTAATAGAGTAAAATTCTTATAACTGCAGAACTTAACACGTATCAGCATTTCTACTATAGCAAGTGTTATGGACTTAAATATTGTACTCACCTGGAGACTGAAGAATAGCTACTACTTCGCTGTGCCCCCTTTCCCGAGCTTTGTCCAGAGGAGTTTTCCCATCTTCATCTCTCAAATCAGGATTTGCACCATGTCGTAAGAGAGTCTGAGAATAAATATTTTATGTATTAAAAAAAATCGCATTTCTTCTTCTAAAGTAGCAAATGTGATTTTCATACATCACTCCAACAGTGTTCTCATGCTTGAAAGTTTTCTGTGCTTTTTATATCTGTAGAGCTAATATAAACTATTTTTATTCATTACTGCCCTACCACCCTATAATGAAAAATCTGTGTTTCGATAAATACTGTAAAGAACGTGTAAATATTTAAGAGCACATGTGTCCAGCATATCGCATTGAAGATATTTTGAAGAGAACAAGATGAAAAGTCAGCAGGTAATGCTTTTTAAGGGTCAGTTTAAAATCATACCTTTGCTACCTGAGGTCTTCCAAAACATGCTGCATAATGTAATGAGGATGACCTCTGACCTCTGTTAACATCAGCACCCCTTTCACAGAGGAATTCTACCTGTTAGATAAGAAAAAGGAAAACTTTTTTTTTTATCTTCCTTTACATAAATAATGCAACTTCTTAAGGGTCTATAAATCTAATTTACCATTTCCTGAGTTCCAAAAGCTGAGGCCCAGTTTAAAAGAGTTTGTCCTACATCATCCATAAAATTTACTTCAAAAGCTGAAAGATAAAATGATATGAAACAGTTAAAGTTCCCACAACCATAAACTAAAGTTCAACAGTATTCTTTAAATAAAAAGGTCTTTAAAAAATTAAGCATCCTCAGTAATTCTGGAGAAGCATTTATGCTCTTAATTGCAATAAAAAAAAGGTGGTATAGGTATGATTACTAACAAGACCTGCTGAGTATTTAACAAAGTAAATCAACTTGTATATAATGATTTTCAATTAACTACCTCAGCATTTGTTATGAAAACTCAGATTATGAAAATAGAAGACAAAGCGAGCATCTCATTTTGTTTCTCAGAGTATTTTTGCTTACCTCCTGTATCAATGGCATCTATCAGTGCATCAGTATCCTTACTGCGGATGCAATCGATCAGTTGCCGATGAGAACGTTCCCCAGAACTATCCAGTCTTCGCAATCCTGGGATTCTGCCTGTAGATCCAGCACTAGATTTTGGCAGGGCTTTTCTGCCTTCGAACAGCAGCACCAAAAGAAGATCTACTAACCGCATGGTATCCAGTACACATCTCTCGTCACCCTGCAACGCGCTTTCTATAGAATCTGGAAGCTCAGATCTTAGGAGATCCTGGAAATAATTAAAAGTCTGAACAATAAAAAATATACAGGGCTTTAGAAAATACTATCAGAATTGGGTTTCATTTCCATATGAAATGTTTCCTTTTTCCCCCTCTTTAAAAGCAACTTATGTGTACATATATGTATATATATATCTATTAAAAAAACAATACCTATACATATGTATATATGTATATATAGCAACATAAATCTTGCATATATCGAAGTATATGAAGGGAAAATCTCCATGAAAACAAAAAGCTATGGCATAAAAGGATTTCTTACATGTGTTACTACTGGAGAGCCTCTACACAGGGTTGACAACAGGCTTACAATAGTTGACACCTGATTACTTAATTTAGAATCTGCAGCTGTAGATGGTGCTCCAGTGCTACTCCTTCCAGGTTTGCAAGCTGAAGATGGTCCTGAAGCTGCCCCACCAGCAGCTGCCATGCGAGATAACAATTCCTCAGTTAATCCATGTTTAGCTAATGGGGCTGGGTCAACTCCACGCCGTGTGAATCTGTCAGCTAATGAAGCAAAGCATCTCAAAGCTCCATCTGAAACCTAAGGAAGATGTGCAAGAAAAATCAATTAAATATCTTTCACTTAAGATGAGAAGGTGCTATGGGGATATTCACAAGAATACAGGACACATACAAGAACTTGATTTTTGCATGAAGCTTGATCATTTAAGTTATATTGAAAGGTCCATGTATTTCTCTTAAGCACAAGAAAGTTTTCAATAGGACCAAACCTAAAAATAGGACAAACTGGGAAAAGGAAATTTTGCTCTTGGATAACGCAGATTATCCACTGAGCACTTGACATAGGGACATGCGAGAATTTTTGTGATAATAAAATCCAAATTTAGGTTTGTCACTAAAGGGAGAAAAAAAAATCCAACCAACCAACTGCACACAAAAAACCCCAGTGACACTGTGGAAACAAGGCTTGCTGGTGATCCTCTTAACAACCCAGCAAAAAATACTGCTGGCTTACTGACCAGGAAAGGATCCAACATCTTTTCATGTTGATACTGAAAATCAAAGAAAGTTTTGCCTTTAACACCTCTCTATCTATACACTAGAAGTGTCACATCTTTCAGATCATGACGTTCAACCCACTGCATTAGAGGCATCAGCAAAAAAGTACTTGCAATGTATTTACAAAGTGAATGAGTACTTGGAAAGTATTTACATTTCTTCTCCCAAACTGCAAGTGCAACACAAAGGCTAGAAACCCAAAAATTATAGATAAGCTGCTCTTTGGGCCACATTCATCTGGCCTGAACTCATCCATCAAGTGGTGTTACTAAGTGGCAGCCCATACAAAAAGTGACCAAATCCAACAGTGTAAAAGGACAAGATAGGGAGCAACAAACTTGAAAAGGGACATTACTGGACAAAGCCATAATACACATCCAACATCCACTGTAATACTGAGACTTGTTTCATGTGTAACACATTTCTTAAGGATACCAGTACAGATATATTTTCTATGATTTGGGTCCCATCTTAAGCATGCTTATCTTTAAGCTTAACTGCTGAACAATTAAGTTAATTTGAACACACATTCACATCTCCAACAGCCCCAGCAACTGCTTTTCCCCAACACCTTATAAATTGGAGAGCTGTTAAAATAGCATAGACTTAATGGTCTGAATTTCAAGACTTTCTTGCCTCAGATGACTAGTATACTAATAAAATTATTTAATGGCTAAAAACACGATAGCTTGTTCTGAAATGGCTAGTGTATGACAGCCCCCTGAAAATTTTTAAGATCTAAAAATATATTTTAAAACAATTATCTCACAGGCAGAGAGATTTAGTTTCCCAAATATGCTGTGCTTAATAAACCAGACTGGAGGCTGGATCTGTGCATGTAGAGAAAGGAATAAGGACAGAGGACAGAGTGAAATGGGCATGGACAAAAAGCCTGGCAAGGCTACAGCAAGAATTTGGCTAAGTGGTTATTCCAGAGCAATAGTATGACATACACAAAAGGATTCTACTAGTAGAAAGATAATTCCTCTGGGATTCATTTTTTAGATTTTACAAGGACTACTTTATCTCGGGTTAGTAAAATTGCAATAGAGAAGTGGAGCAGCATTTCTACTAGTATCATTTAAGCTGGCTTCCAGTGTAAGACTTTAGGATTCACTATAGATGGTTTTATTGCTTCTCCTAGTTTGGTAAAAGAAACAAAAGCCAAAATCATTTTTGTTATGCTCTACTTATGCTCAATTTTACAGTGATTGAGGTACAGTCATAGAACAATAATTATTTCAGAAACTGCCTCAAAATGCACTGAAAAAAGTTATGGGATATTTTTCAATACAGTTTTCAGAGGTTAAATAAGACTACATTCAAACACCAGCACTTGGAGTCAAACACTAAGTAGTGTATTTATTCTCTTATCATCACAACTATAAAGGAAATTATCAAAATACCCAAATATAACATTTTCTATGTAAACATACAATTAGGGAGGCTGTAAAAAGTTACTCAGTCATTCCTTTATTATACATAAAGTCAAATTCACAGCACATTGAGCCAACTATTACATTACCTGATGGTCTTCATGTTTTAATAAACTAGACAGTGATTCCACACAGATCTCTAATGAAGAATCCTGAGGCTCCATTTTGCCACAGAGTCTGGATACTACAGCCATAGCTGAATGCAAAGTATCTTTATGAACAAGGTGTCCACTGTCACGAATGAATGTCAGAACACAGTTCAACCCTCCAGCTTCAAACACAGCTCCTGACTCACGGGTACAGATTAATTCTAACACCTATGCCAAAAAGAAATTTAATTTGAATAAAGTGCACACAAAAAGTCAGTTATTTATATCCACAGTCAGATACTTATATCCATCTGCAGAACTGGTTAAGAAAATGAAACAATAGGGGAAAAAACCAAAAACTCTCTTCCTCAACACCCAGAAGGAGCCAAAGCCTCCAGTACTCTATTAGTAGTTAAAGCTTTCTTCAAAACTACGAGACCCAATACAAGAGCATACTCCAAAGGCATAGTCATAACAGGTGTTCATCAATAAATTCTCATCCTGGGAGAAACACACAACTGAGAATTCTGAAACTTGTAAGAGCACCATTACCCCAGTGATGCACTTCTGAGTCGACTGGAAATAGTAAATAGGAAATACATGCATAAATTCTGATGCCATGGTAACCAAGAACTCCAGCTATATGCTACCACATGGCCATGAGTTATGCTTTAAATAAGAGACTGTAAGGGTCCTCTAATTTCTCTAAAAACTTCACAAGGGTGCAGGGGAGCTATATCTAGTGCTATTGAAGAGGTAGTAGACAATTTTTTTACACCAGATAATCTATCAGTATCTGGAGCAATTCCTCACTTCTTTGGTAGCATAAAAGTAGCCCTTGGCATTCCATTAGCATTCTAGTCATACAAGATAAACAAGAAATTTCTTCTAATATTTTTTGCTTCCTTTTCCATACATTTTTTAAGAAAATTTAGCCGTGAAGAGCACCAGACTAACAGTAAGGATAAGCAGCATTGTCAGCATATACACTTTTGTCATAGTCTATTTTTGCATCACATTTTAATAAATAAAAAGGACTGGAATATGAGAATGCTCTTTGGAAATAGCAAATTATCCAACTCCTTCTTAAAAACAAGACGTTCTTAAGTATACTTACCTTCACACATTGCTCAGCTAAATCTCTGCTCGTTCTGTTGTTAAGTTCAACAACTACTAAACGATTACAAAGTGCTTTGATAGCTCCATCCACTCCCACAATCCTACGGGTGCATTCAGCTGATACATCCAGGTAATAAGTTATGGCACGAGCTGTTACTTCCAGTACGTTGTCTGGAGCACTTTCATCAAGAAAAATTTTGCACAGTGCTGGCAAAAAAGTTCGAGGAGGGCATCTGCAGGAAAAAAACCACAACATATTACTATATTGTGCACACTTCTGTACATTAAGCAATTTAATACACTTCCACATTAAGTCTTTCCATGCACACATCATTTGCTCAACTACTTTATAGTTGGTTCAGAACATTCATTTTAGAACACTACATCTCATACATGCATGAAAGTTCAAATAGGTAATCTGAAAATACTTTGCATTAAGAACCCAGCAGAAAAATATACTCTTGAAATTTTACAGTCATACAGGGGAAACATTTATCTTGTTGGGATTTTCTCCTACGAATTAACCTCACATTGCCAAACAGAATGCATGTTTTCTTAAAAGTGCTTCAGGTTCAAGATGATTAATAGCTACTTAATAATGAAATTTTATATACAAAGACTAAACACAATTTGATTTTGAGTGGCCCTTCTTTCCTATGTTATTTCCCTTGTCTTTCTATCTTATTTCAGTCTCCTCCCCTACCCCCTGCCTCCTTATTTCCCCTTAATCACACTGAGAACATATTTAATTAATGTAGCTTGTGTCTATTGCATTTTCTCTCCATATCCAAGTCTCAGCAGCCTCTGGCTCTCCTCTTTATTGTTAGGTTCATTTTCATATGCAAGAATGGTGAAGACTATCCCCAAAACTTCAATATAAAAAAAGCAAGCTGCAACGGTCCTCCTGTTCCTCTGACATTACAGAATACAAACTGAAATAATACTTTTCGTTATTAGAACAGCTGTGGATAAGACTGATTGAGATCAAAAGTTCTAAGACATGGACATATTTTAAGTCAACTTATCTTCCAGCAGCATATTTCGCAGAACTTAGCATTATGACGGTTCACCAAGGTGGTAAAACACTTCCAAACTGATGGTGGCGAATTAAATGAAGGGGATATATGCTGTAACAGTAGTCAAAATAGCTGGATACCTCAACCCTAGATGTAAGAGACCAGACTAAATCTACAGGAAGCAAATATTCCTTCTGCAACTTTTCCTTCTAATAGGGTTTTGGTTTTGAAAAAGATGGCCTAAAACTTTTCTAAACCCAAAAAAGAAAGAGTAACAACATGTTTTTTAGTCTGGAAGACAGGTGATGTTATTTGTTGATGAATCATTCTGAAGACTCAAGAGGTCATTCAGTATCCCATCTGATATGCAATGACTCACACAAAGACACCAAATCCTGGGACAGCAAAACACTAATTGTTTCCTTCAAGACCTTACCATGCTGTGTGAAGTAACTAATAATGCTGCCTGACAAATAAATACATTACCAAACAATATTTAATGACAAATTAATAAGTGAAGTTGAATAAAGGTTGAATAAAGCTCAACCACACATGTAAAACTTATACTGGCCTAATCCAGACTATAGTGTCTGTTGTTCTTAAGAAATTTGTTATTTAACTCTACATCTTTAAGAAGGGTTTATATTTTAGAAATTATCTACTGGGGGGGGGGAAAGGTCTGAAATTTGTACTCATTATTAGATGACCACCATGATGACACAAGAAGCATTTCAGCACATAAAATTTTAAATGGACAATGTATTCAAGGTTTTGGTGTTAGATCTTTTATACTGAATTTTATGCAATACCAGGCAGATCACTTAAACACTGCTATGAACAAGGTTCTTCAAACTATATTGCAAGAAAAAAATCCAATCTTAAAAAGTCCCAAACAAACCAAACCCACACACATATTACCAAGTGGAAGGTAATGAGCTCCACTGTCTATTTTAATACTAGCAAGAGTAGTACACCATTTTTCTTAGATGGCCACACAGCTGCAGAAAGTTAAAAGCCATACTTAGCAAATCGAAACCCTACATTTTTCTGTGATATAACAGCTTACAAAGAAGCACAACACAAAAGAAACTCAGCTGTATTTTTAAATGAAATTAATGAATTAAAATCCATCACCTATCCACCAGAGACAATTACCCAGCAGACACAGTAAATGACTAAGTTACTAAAAGCTTATTACTTATACTGAATTCTTTGTCAGCACACAAATGCCAGTGCACTGTATCAGCAACGCTGTCCTTATAAAAGGACAGCTCTCTAGCCCAAATGTAAGGGTTCAGGGTGTTTTAAAATGACCTTTTTGCCAGAACCTCTAGCTACACTCATCAGAGACCACTTTTTCAATCAGCAGGTACAGAACAATCTCCACTTCCTGTCAGTACCTTTGTTTTCTGACTTGGAGGAGTGATTTCCAGTCTCCCCATAAGAAAAACAGGCTTCATCACAGAATTATAGAATGGCATGGGTTGAAAGGGACCTCATGGGCAGGGACACCTCTCATTAGACCAGATTGCTCAGAGCTCTACCCAACCTTGCCTTGAACACTTCCAAGGATGGGGCATCCACAGCTTCTCTGGGCAACTCTATTGGGTTTGTTTGACCAGGTTTTGGTAGCAGAGGGAGCTACAAGGGTGAATTCTGTGAGAAGCTGCCAGAAGCTCCCATGTCCTGCAGAGCCAATATCAGGTGGCTCCAGTATGGACCTGCTGCTCACCAAGGCTTGAGTCAATCAGGAAGGGTGGCAACACCTCTGTGATAACATACTTAAGACAAAAAAAGGTCACTGCACAGATGTAACTGTAGCCAGAGAAGAGCAGGATGAGAATATGTGAGAACAGCTCTGCAGATACCAAGGCGGAGAAGGGGCAGGAAGTGCTGAATCTGAGATTCCCCTGCAGCCCATGGAGGAGACCCAAACTGGAGCAGACGGATGCCCAAGAGAAGGTTGCCAACCCAGAGGAAACCCATGCTGGAGCAGGCTGTGCCTGAAGGACTGCACCCCACGGAAGAGTGACCCACATTGCAGCAGTTTGTGGAGAACTGTTGCCCATAGGATGGACCCATGCTGGAGAAGTTCCTGGAGGAACCCCACACTGGAGCAGGGGAATGACTCCTCTTCCTGAGCAGCAGCCGGAACAATGAATGATGAACTGTCTGTAACCCCATTCCTCATCTCCCATCACTACTGATGAGGGAGGAAGTAGAGATTGGGAAGGAAGAAAGGGTAGGGGAGAAGATGTTTTTAGGATTTATTTTACTTCTCATTATTCTACTTTGATTTTGTTAGTAATAAATTCAGTTAATATCCCCAATTCAACTTCAGTTTTCCTATGACTATTTAATGAGTGATCTCTCTCCCATACCTTATCTCAACCATGAACCCTTCATCATATTTTCTATCTTTTGTCCAATTCCAGAGGGGAACAACAGAGTGGCTTTGCTGGGTGCCTGGCATCCAGCCAGGGTCAACCCACTACAGTAACCTTGTCCTGTCACCACATGCTCTTTTAACAAGTCCCTCTCCAGCTTTCTTGAAGGCACCCTTCAGCTAATAGAAGACCAGAATTAGGTCAGCTCAAAGCCTTCTCTTTTCCAGGCAGAACAATCTCAATTTTCTCAGCCTTTCCTCATAGGAGAGGTGCTCCATCTCTCTAATCTTCATAGCCCTCCTCTGGACTCACTCCATGTCCTTCCTGTGCTGGCCCCCCAGAGCTGATGCAGCCCTGCAGGTGGCTCTCAGCAGAGCAGAGGGGCAGAATCCCCTCCCTGGCCCTGCTGCCCACGCTGCTTTGGATGCAGCCCAGGACACGTTTGGCTCTCTGGGCTGGGAGTGCCCATGGCTGGTTCATGTCCAGCCTCTACCCACAGCAGCCCCAAGTCCTTCTGGGCAGGGCTGCTCTGGTCTGTCCATCCCCAGACTGTGCCAATACTGGAAGACTGCCCCAAACCAAGCGCAGCGCCAGCACCTGGTCTTGTTAAAACTCATGAGAATCCCACGCACACACTTCTCAATCTTGTTCTTTCCCCTGAAGGGTATCCAACCCTTCAGGTGTGCCAATCACACCACTTAGCTTGGTGTCATCTGCAAACCTGCTGATGGTGCACTCAATCTCTTTGTGTATGTCATTATCAGAGATCTTAAATAACACTGGTTCCAAAACAGATCGTTGAGGGACACCACTTGTCATTGATGTCCATCAGAACTCTGAGCTATTGACCACCCTCTGGATGTGACCATTCAACCAATTTCTAATCTATCTAACAGTCCACCCAGCAAATCCTTCTCTCTCCAATTTAGAAAGAATGAGGTTAGAAGAAGCCTGTCAAAGGCTTTACAGAAGTCCAGATAAATGACATCTGTAGCCCTTCCCATGTCCACTGACAGAGTCACCCCATCACAGAAGGCCACAGGGTTGGCCAGGCAGGGTTTGCCCTGGGTGGAGCCATGCTGGCTCCCCAGACCATCTCCCTATCCTCCATGTGCCTTAGCACAGCTTCTAGGAGGATCTGTTCCATGACCTTTCCAGGCATAGAGGTGAGGCTGACTGGGCAGTAGTTTTCAGGGTTCTCCTTTCCACCTTTATAGATGGGTTCAATATTTCCTTTTCAAAATTTTCTAGTAACTTGGGACTGCAATGATTTTTCATGGAGAGTGACTTGGTGATTACAAACAGAAAGGTTGTGGAGTCTCCTCTGGAGATCTACAGATTACACTCATAAACACACACAGATCATACAGATAAATTCAGATTTTTTTGGCTTGTTGAAGTTCCCTCAGGCCTCACCAGTGTGCAAAGTTCCTGAAAACAAGAGACTAGAAGTATCAGTTCTGTCATTCACACACAGTCTCGATCAATGGTTGAGCCTGTGATAGCAGGCAAGAAGGATATATGAACACATATGGTGCTCCAGCCATGATCTTCTCAAACAGGTGGCTGAACAATTACAGCCTAAAATTGCCTAGCTGTCATTTTGAAGGACTTCAATCTTTATGCTTTATGATGTTCTCTATCAATAACTGCATACAAACAAAAGGACACAGGTCAGCTTTATAGGGATCACCCTTTAATCCCCAAATCTGCACTAAGCAATAGCATGGGTCTTCTGTGCTTGAAACCATAAGCATCAGCTCTACATTGTCTCAGGGAGAAGAACGTGCCTGTGTGAGCAGCGCCAGAGAAAGAACTAACAGGGGTAGGTGGGAACACAAGCCACACAATGAGAGATGAGGTACAACACCATCAGAGCCACATAGCAAACGCCCAAAGTACACCTCTCCCTTCTGTTGAGGCAGCTGCACTGGGGACTTCTCTGTGCAGGCATTTGACCAATAAAAAGAGAAGGAAAGTGTTGTTTTTATTCACTGGATGGTCTTTATACCTCAAAACTATGAAAATGGGTTTTCAGAGTAGCCCTTAAGTCTTCACTCAATCCAATTCCAAGCAAAGGCACTAAAGCATAAGCAAAGGCAGCAGAGAGAAGACAAAACCTCTGCTTACCTAGAAGCAATTCTAGCAAACAGGCCAAGCACAGTACCTTCTCAGGACCAGCCCCTCTTTTTAAGGAAGCACCAAGTAAGCAAATACAGTCACCATCAGCAGGAATCAAAGACTGAATCAGTTATGTATGTATCACTATTACACCATAATTCCAAGGTAAATCCTTACTGGCTTTCTTAGGCAGGCCAAAACAGAACAAAAGGACCTAAAACTGCTTCAAATATTGGCTGAGGAATATTAGGGCCCTCTAGTACCACAGATCTTATTTCTGTTCCAACTAAGGCTACGCTCAGAACTAAAACATATCTTGACAGGCAGCACAACAAAGCATTCCAGGAGTGTCCATAACACAAACACAGGCTGAACACTGGACACATCTTTAGAAAGCAGTCTACATGAGAAAAACAAGGCTGTCAAAATTTCCTGGGACATAAGGGAAACTGAGATCAAAGCTACAACACTGAATGAACTGATGTGACATAAGAGCAACCAATGGTCGGTTTTTAGTACATTCCATCTACTGACAAATGATGCGTTTGATTTCCAAGAGAAAAATACACCAATAAACCTGCCATTACTGCAAGCATCAACACCCATCAAGGGAAAAAAAAAAGCTAAGTGCATAATTTCTAAACCATCCCAGTATCAAAATCAGGTTCACATGTTGCTTTTATCCAGACCATATATTAACTAAAAGTAATATATCTCAGAAAATCTCAGAAAAAAAGAAACTATGACAGAAAAATTCCTAAAGTTGTAGGTGAAGAATCACTGTTCACAGTTACCTATTTGCAGTGAAACTGGTAAAAAGATGGTGAGTTTTCTTTAATACAGGAAAAGCTATTCTCTAATAGTGTTTACTCCTTCAAATCAGAAAATAATGGCAAATAGGTACCTCTGAAGTTCAGGTTTCTATTTAGGCCCTTCTAATAAACACGAAAATGAAAGAAAAATCTTTTTAGATTTTTATTTCTTGGGAGCTGTATTCATACCACATTGGGCACTTCCTAAAGTGCTTCAAATGTGTATTTTAGAAGCGTGATTAGGGACTACTTAGTGAATTAATGAGGTCACTCTGTGTTACTCCTTAGTGAAAGACGACTTCACGTTAATGAGGTTACTCTACAACCCACACTAGAGCTCTTGCTAATTACTTTAAGTCTTGCAGCTCTCAATGTCCACCCAACTTCATTCCTGTACCTCCAGGAGAGGAGCTGCTGTTAGTTACTATCCTCCAAGTTTTCCACCCACCATGTTTCCAAGATCTTGCTGAAAGGTAAGTTTGTCTAAAATAGGTAATATTCCTTATCAATATTTCCCATCTATATTATGATCTATCAAGATTGGGGTACTAGAGCATTCTGTTTCCTGTACTGACATCCAGAAATAAACCACATTAAAAAGTGCTGATTCTCTATAATTCGTACGTAAATAAATATAGTCATACTTTCAGTGTTAAAATGAGTTATTAGGTTGCAAAGAGTGTAACACACAAATTCTTTAATATGCATTCTACAAAAAATATACTTGATCTAAAAATATTTTCTAACTATCATAATCATCTTGACGTCAGGAAAGGCTAAGAAAATTTGTGAGTATAATTATATTACTACAGAATTTACAGCACTATAATCAGCATAACTCCATATGCTGACACACTTCTGAACATTTACACACACACCCACCTCTTTAGGAACAGAAATATCCATACGGATACAAAATTCTTAAATAGCTGCAGCAGTAAGCTCCTGCCAGGGCTAATCCCTTAAACTCTAATGAAGTGACTCAGCTGATTTTACAGCTTGCCAATGTAAAAAGATACCAAGGAAGTAAAAATAGGCACGGTAAACTCATTTCTGTAATTACATTGCATATTTTAATGCATTTAAAATCATTAGCTAAAACAAAAACAATAATAGTGAAGACTACACTACTGCCATGCTTAAAAAAAAAACTTACAGAAGTAAAAAAGACCAGCTCAGTTCATTCCAAAAACAGTTAACAACTACTGCTAGCATTAGGGTGTGTTACTCAATTCCAAAGTAACCACTGGATTCAGTTGATGTGGAGCCCCTGGCATGTGACAAAGCCTTCAGCAAAGCTGCCTGGTCCAAGACATGTGACTTGTGGAAGAAAACCAAGCTCAGCTGCCTGCCAGCGTAGCTGGATCTTTAATGCATACCATCTGCTGAGACCAGTTAAAAGTGGGAAAATAAGGAATTATATGTGTCTACACTACTTAGTATACAATAATTTTAAATAAAAACTGAAATACTGAAGTTAACTCTCATTAGTAACACTTTTTGAATAAAATTATACCAGATAAACATTTACAACAACACATCACACAACTTTGAAACTTTCAAGAATATCCTGTATAATTGATTTTTCTTAAAGCAAAAGTAGTTTCAACTCATTTTTGATTAATCATTGTTTTTCCTTTCTGTAATTCTTTCTATGGGAAGAGATCTCAGACTTTCCCTCCATTGTTCTTTCACTGAAAGACTGTTCTGTTTTCACATATGAACCAAAACCAACAGCAGAGTAATCCAGACCATCCACAAGAGAACCCACACACCTGCACTGCCTGTATGTATTCTTCTGGATTCATTACCAAAACACATTTTGCACTGGTTTCATATGACACTATTACAACACAAATGAAGTCCAGAAAACACCACTCATGTATAACTGTATAACACCATACTGTATTTTAAATGTACACGGAAAAGGCAAAAAATTAACTGGCAATTTAGGAACTATTTCCAGAATTACAAAACATTAAAACTTGCACAACTCTGAATCCCTACTCTTAATTGCAATCACAGCCCAGGCCAATAAAACTAAACTGGAGAATTAACAATTCCATCCTGTATTAATTCCAGTAGAAACTCTGCTTTTTTAAGAATTACAAGAAATAATTTAAAAACAGAATTTGTCATTTAAAAAAACTTTCAAACTTTCTTTTAGCTAAATAAATGACAGAGCTGAACCCTCTTCTGAGAGTTCATTATTAGACAGGAAGACACTTAGTAATGGACATTTAGTATTCAACTACACATTCAATAAATATCAGTTGTGTAAAATGAAAAATAAGAAAAATCTGTATGAGGAAACAGCCTCCACAGGACAGGTAATTTCTGTATTTCTAAATCATTACCATTTGCTTTATTCCTGAATTTACAGAGGATGTGCCAGGTTGCCTTTTGCATTTTTCAGCATCTTATAACAGCTATGCAATACCTCAGGGTAATAATTCCACATGTTTGTTCTCCAATCTCATTACAAGCATTTTACAGACTCTTAGTCCACAATAGCTGAATAAATTAAAGAATGTGAAACTACAGGTCTTTCTGCCTATGATTTCTACCAGTAGCAACCTCAATTGTGCAAACAGATAATGCTTTGAGTACATATTACATCTGTCAACATTTCAAAAGGAAATAAGCAATTTAAACAAAAAGTATGATTTTTGTATGTGTGCCTAAATATGCACATATAACTACTAGTTTCTTTTGGATTCCCAGGTGCTCAAAAAAAGAACTGACTTACACAAGAAAACTTCCCTATTAGCAATCTACTTACCATCTGCGCTATCTATACTTCTTCTTAAGAGGCCAATATTAAAAATCACTTGACCACTAGTCATGCAAGAAAGGAACCCTGCAATTTCACATTCCTGTAACATCTTCTATTAGTGTCATCCAATCTGTTAGGAGCTGACACTTTCAAAAGGTCATTAACCTGATGCCTTAACATCCTGCACCCATCTTATGCACAGTACTTGCAAGAATCATTTCAGTTTAATCTCACACACAAATTTCTGAAGAAAATAAAGAATACTTGATGATACCACTAGAAAAAAATAAAAAAAGCCAGACTAGTAAATAGTGACATTGTGATGAGTTGTTTGGAATACCTAGAGGCACAGGCTCATTTAAACAAAATGTGTTTTAACACACACAAATGCCAAGTTACAGACCTTAGTCTAGGTAATACATCAAGCCATACCTAAGCCGCAAGCACTCATATCCTTGAAAGCAACTCTGAAGACAGATAACTAAAACCACACTTCCTGTACGAAGTTTTGGAAACATCTAACTCAACTTGGCACGTTTAACTGCTAACAGCAAGTCAAAGGCATTACTATAAACAGCATGGATGAAGGTAACACTGGAAAGTATTTCTGAAGAACCTGCAAACTAAAGAACTAGAAAAAGGGAGGAAGATCAAGAGTTGATTAAATCCTTGAGTGCAGGTACATTTACATTAAGAACGCTACTGGCTTCTAATCTATATAGGAAAAGATATAGATATAGATAAAGATAAGATATAGAACTGACTGCTGTCTACAGAATTCATCAGACTGGCCAATTCTTATGGAAAAGAGCAAGTAAATTTCAACAACAAAGACAACTTAGGCAGATTTAATAGCAAAAGAGAGAGTAAAAATAGTTAAGATGCCCTTTCAGAAGCATTAGCTACACATTATGCTTGTATGAAACAAGATGTTAAATCCAATAATAACCATATGAAATATAAGGGCCATGACAGAAGAGAGGATGTCGATTTAGACTTAATCTTCCCTTCTGACCTTTGCAACCATTAAGATGCTCAAAATAACTAGACAAGGTTAATTGAGCTCCACAATACCAGTGACAACAAGGCCAAATTTCCCATTTTACAAAAAGCAACCAGAAAGACATTAGTATTTTAAAATTCTTGTAATTAAAAAGAGAGAAAACCAAAACCAACAACAACAAAACAGCCCTAAAAATCAGGAATAATTATAAACATTATGTTGTAACAAGATTGCTCCCCGAAAAATACAGAGCACTCTCAGAAAACCACTCTATAGGATGCTGAAGATCCCACTATATTGGAGGCAACACAGTAAATTACTCCAGTGCTGGTATTTCACTGCTGCCATACCCTCTTGCCTTCATTAAAAGAAAAAAAGCTTAGTAGGAATCTCATGAGACTTGCCACTATACAGGTTACAAAATTTCACTTGGGAGAGATGTCTGCATTAGTGCAAACCAGTAATTCTCTAAGGACATATGCTTTGCATGGTTTAAAATACCGAAAACTGTAGTCTATTATTGACAGCAATACTTGTTCTAATTTACTCACTGCTGCACACCAGCACAAAAGAGTAACAAATATCTGACTTTATTTTTTCCTTAAAATAAAAAAAAATGAGCAAATCTTTAGGACACAAAACATGAAACCACCTTGATACCAACAGAGCTGCTCTCTCAGTCTGTTAGTTTTTCCATAATTGTCAGATCTGTTAAAGTGCATTTTACTGTCTGAATTACAAAGATGCTTTGTAAGGGCAGCCCAGATTGTAAATATATTCCTGAAAACCAGCACTTTCGGTTTCTATCCCTATAGGAATTTTTTTTTTTTGGTCTATATATCTAATTTTGATTTACGGAAGTTTTGCAATCCTGATAAAGACAGGAGAATGTAGTTTTAAGCAGGTACAGGTGAAGCTAAACTGTTCCACATTAACAGTCTCACTAGCTCACATCAACAGTCTTTGGTTCACTAGAATTTCTTCTTATACTTGCTAGCAAATACAATATAAAGATATACACTTCTTCCCTAGTGAAGAGATACTTTGAAAAGAAAAAGGTTCCCTGTGAATTAAACATATTTGATCTAAAAAATAAAAGGATTTCTGTTTTACACATTAGAACCCTAACATATGACCCTTTGTACAATTTGTTTGTATTTGTCAAATGAGCTGATAACACCTGATAATTTCTTGCTTACCAAATCTGTTAATGCCAAATATACAGAGGTAACTTACAGAAGAGCCAAACAGGAAGATGTTTTCTCCTTCTGAGCATTAATAAGGCCTATTTAATCTGCTGTGTAAAGAAAAGTTTTAAGCAGGTCTTACTTTGTTATACAAGTGCTTTAATCTACAAATTTCCATTGTAATTAATTGCTAAGCTAAGTACTTTTACTCTGACAGACAGCAACAGAAAGCTAAACCAGAAGAGTTCTCGTTTTATTTCACAAGAGTGAAACAATTACGAGGTGAAAGAATTATAAATTGAAACACCTATGCAGAAAAGAGCTACATCAATAATGTGAGATTGCAACTAAGAGCCTCTACATACATTTAAACTGTTACAGATAATTTAAAAGACAAAACAAAGCCCATAATTTCAATTAAGTTTATATTAAATGCATTCTTCAAACTCCTGTTCAAGTGGATTTAATAGTGCACAGTTTAACTACAATTTGGGACGAACACTTATAATCACAACAGTTTTGCTGCTTTACTCCAACTAAACCATTTAACAGAACCATTTCTCCTCATTTATTAAGTTTCCGTAGTTCAAGTTTGTGGCTTTTATTGCTGGTAAAATGTTAGCCATTCTTCATGCCAAGTGACTAGCAGTGTCTGTGACTCATTATCACCAGAAGATGAATATGCCACTGATTTTTGTAATGTTAACATATGAGTAACTTTCAAAATAATTTAATTGGATGTAATATGTAAATCTGGGAAGAAGAAACATCAATTATTTGGCAGCACTACCTGTTAATCAGCTGCATACCCCAAAATCGGCTGTGATGCTACTAGAACTCTGCAAGAACATTATGAAACACACCACCCTGCACATGCGCCTGCTTCCAGTTTGGAGCTGAACTGAAACACCAATTCCAATATCCACTACTCTTGTACAAAAGCAAATGATTACTTTTATCATCAGCTATATCATTTCCTTCAGAACACGTATGCAAGTAACTCTTACAAAATGAAGTGCAAGATTCTGAATCCAACATTTCAATACTTTTTTTTTTTCTATTCAACATTCTGCTTTCTTTGCCAAGTAAGATTGTGTATTGCCCTTAATTCCCTATGAAAGCAGTACGGAAACGGTGTTGTGGTTTTCGAGATGCTGCAGAGCATTCATGTCAATACTTCTAACTTGGTCTTGTTTCACAGTTTTGCCAGTCCTCACCATACACAGCTTTCAATCACCAGATGTACTTCACTAAAATGATGGGCTTTTTCTTAGCTTACATCACAAAAGTAAATAATTTCTTACATAAACGTGGAGTAATATTTAATATTTAAAGTTAGTCTAACTAAGCTGCAAAAAGCATCCCATTTCATTCTCCAAGAAACTGACTGTTTTAAAAGTCCATCTCAAAGTTGCTGAGTTTCACAGATGAAAAATTTTCTTTAAAGTTTTGTCAACATATAACTAATAGGAATTAACAATTCCAAGATCTTTA
The DNA here is from genome assembly GCF_048771995.1 of Taeniopygia guttata. Lineage (NCBI taxonomy): Eukaryota > Metazoa > Chordata > Aves > Passeriformes > Estrildidae > Taeniopygia > Taeniopygia guttata. Next base: position 38,207,198 of record NC_133030.1, read on the forward strand.
AATAACATGTGCACAGCATCCAAAAACTTGGAAATGCTGTTCTTACTTAGTAACGGAAAAAAATATTGTAAAATCTAGAGGCTGGTTTTCTTACCAACAGAAAAATACATCCATATTCTAGATCAGGTATGCACTGAAAATATTTTCAAGATTTGTTCCTGAAAAAAGAGTTTAACAGCCCTTCTGTCACACAGTAAATCTTCTATTTCAACAAGAAGCAATTCCTTTAAAAAACAAGCTAAAAAGGAGCTATAAAATATTATCCATTATTAGTTTATTTATACCCTCTCAGCACATAGGAACCGTAAAATATTATCCATTATTATTTTAGTTATACTCTCTCAGAACATGACAATTTTGGCTACTTGAACTGTCATTTGGAAAGAGTTTAAAAATACGTTTCAAGATATCATCTGTTTCTTACAGAGCTCCAAATTAAAGCCACCTTGAAATGCAGGCACCCATAAGCACATGAGACAACCACTGAGAAGTTCTCCAATGAAGACTGTATACCTTTCTCTGCTACTCCCATATTTCCAGTTATGCAGTTCCACCTCCAGTGCTCATCAGACACTGCCCTATATACTGTAACTCACTGTAACAGCAGAAAACTAACAACCTTCTTCAGCAGGTTCAAAGAGCAGCTCGCACTTGCAGAGAATTAGAGGAGTCCAGTAAGCGCTGACAGTGGCAGGAACAAGAGTATGGTTGGGAGGAATAAAAAGGGTGGATAATAAATGGGAGAAGGTAATGATCTACAATGTCAGTTCACTAGACACCACGGTACCAGATCACACACTTCAGTATATTCACAGAGCCAATAAAAAGTAGCAGTTTCAACATAATTGCAAAATCACTTCAACAGGCAGAGAACTTTGATAACTTCTTCCCCTATTCACATTTTATTCTCTTATTTTTAAGGAAAACTTACAAGAGCAAAAGAAACAGAAAACTCAGAAGACCATTAAAATTAAACTATATCAACACTCAAAAAAAAAAAATTAAAATGCCAAATGACATTTTAAATATTTCTTCTTTCAGACATAAATGATTTTAAAACCACAGCAGTGCAATAAGAGAAGAGCATTCATTATATACATTTTAAGGGAAAAAAAAAAAAAAAAGAAGAAGCATTTGGACTACTTAATTAATTTATATTGAAACAAAAGTCTGTTCTAAATAAGATGCATAAAACCCACAGCCGGTTTGTATTTTTTGAAGCTGATATTCCATTCCTGACTCTCAAATACCCATAAGATAACCTAAAAAATGCTTATGCCTAATTCTACACCTGTTCTACAGTATAGAAGAGAATATCCTGAAGCAGGCAGTTCACCCTGATTACTCAGAAAAATTATTTCTTAACTACCAAGGTTTTTTCTACAATGGTGAATTCTGAGGCTCCCCCAGTATCAGTAGAAAGAGGATAGACAGGGAAGTTGAACGGATCTCACTCTTCAAGTCAAAACTTTACCTGCAAGCTCACCAAGGCAAAGAACAGGCAGCTTCAACTTCTAAAACACTGTACAAAATTGTGCTCAGTGCTCTGGAACTGCTACAACCCAAATTTTAGAGATGCATGAATTTTACATTTCTGTAATAAATACAGTCATGAAAACAGCTTCTAAGAGGTAAGTCTGAAAACTGTTTCCTTCAGAGCTACAAAACTAAACAGTGAAACAGACATCTACCTTCTCAAATGCTTCTAAATCCATACTCCTAAAAAGCAGGATGCATCTGAAAAACACTTCCCACATTTTATTATGAAAAGAAAGTGAGAGCAATGAACAAAACCATGGGAAAGAAAAGAGGTAAGAGCATGAAAATCAAAACTGAAGAAACCAACAAAAAATTGGTTACACTTTTGCTACCCCTTCCAGACTAGTGGTGGGCTCTCACAGGAAGTAATGTAGCACAAGTTCAGCAACATTCAAGTAACAGAAGTGATTATATCAGCATTTTGTGCTGTGAGAAATATAAAAAGGACTGAGTGCAGAGACTGTGCTATATGACATGTACAAATGCAGTTGAAAAGAAGCGTGGTATGAACAGCAACGTGCTCCAAAGAAGGGGCAAAACTTTTGTGTGAACAGTGGTTACTGCTTGTGATTTTTGCTTGGATTTACAGAACTCAAAAAAAGCTACTATATCCCTTGATAAAAGTACTGTGAGAATATGGATGCTTAAATATATCTAGGTATATCATTATAATCCTAGTGCAAAAAAAGTCTTTCTCTACCAAAACAAAACACACACACAAAAAAAAAACCCAAAGAACTCCAAAAGAAAAAATGAAACAAATGAACAAAAGCAAAATCAACACCCCCCACCACACACACACAAATCCACATCATTTAATGTAAAGAAATGTACTAAGAGTTGCAATCAGCTCTGTGTTGGAACAGGCACCATGTATCACCCAAACAACATTACATTTTTAATCAGACAAGGGTACTTCACGTGACATTAACAGAAACACTTGATTTCAGTGATCTAAACTGAAGTTCAGTTTGTAAAAACATTTTTGAGGCTGAAAGCTTCTAGGAATGTTAAATATTACATTCAGCTGCAGAAAGGGGAAAATAACATTCCATAAACAAAAGCCAGAATTACTTACGTTTCAAAACAGCGATCCACGTTGTCTGACATCAGAAGCAGCATGCAGAGCTGTTCCAGTGCTATTAGCTGCATATCCCTTTCATCCCCCTGCCCCATCTGCAGCCATTCCAGCAACGTGTCTGGATCCACATCTGCCATGGTTTTGTATAAAAAAAAAAAAAGCCGCTTCCACTTCAATTAAAAAGTACCAAAAATATCCTTTAATTGTAGAAGCCAGACTAACTTCAGCACAATTAATTTCTCTCTTCAGTCAGCCTCACGCTTTTGCAGTTTTTACCTGGCAAGTACAAAAAGTAATCATCATCACAACCTTGTCATTGAACTCTCTGTATTTGCTCCTCTCTAAAATGTATATCATATATTTAGAAGAAAATTAAGGAAATTTTCACATATCTTATCAGCAAATGCGTTTTTTTTCAAGCTTTATAAGCAAGTAAATAGTAAAGAGTTTGTTCTGTTTTGAGGATAATGCAAAATTAAAGCTAGAAAAATTGTGCTTAACCCTTCTGTGTATTCTTAAAGCTACGAGAAAGAAAGTGATGCCTTGCTCATCCCCCTCCTTTAATAACACTTTATTATAAAGTTTTCAGTTTTATGAGAGATGGATTATCTCCTCATGAAAATATTCAAATATAGAAAGATAATGAACTTCACATTTTAAACAGAAATCCATAAAATAAAAAACTGAGATGTATAACAACAGACTTTTAGAATCTTTGGAAACCTTTTAAAGGTTCAAATACTTCATTTTTTAAAACAGCATTCAAACATAAGGAAAACAGGCTTTTTATGTCAAAGCATAAAAAAAAAGACAACGTAAAAAACACTTCCATTTTCAAGAGTTAGCAGTTTGTTGGGTTATTTGGGGACTTTTTGGAAACAAATATTTAATTCATAGCTTTCAAAAAAAATCCAGTGAATAATTCAAATAATTCACATACATATAAGGAAAACAACATTATTTGTTGGCCCAATGCCATAGTTGTACATGCAAGCTGAAGACCAAAAAAGTCCCCTTACCTAAACTTTGTGTTTAACAAACTGTCAAATTCACCTCCCTTGCCTAAAAACACAGCAAATGCGTCTATTTTTATATAAAACCTAATGGGTTACAAACCAATCTCTCCAAATTAGACATACAAGAAAAATAATACACTTTCAAAACACAGCTTAGAGAAGAAGAACTACTTTATCAAACTCATAGGTAAATATGAAATGCTGGGCACTGGACAGTGTCCCCACAAACAGGGGGGAGGTGATGTGGGAGGAAGAAGCTTGATCTGGACAAAGTCTGCCTACTTGTTTACTTGCTGTTAATGAGTTAATAGTTAAAAAATAACTCTATCAAGGGCATGTCTACAAAAGGGAATCAGAAATTAGTATTATATGAATAAACACACACTGAATCAGCTCTTTCACAAAAGCTTCAAACTCAAAATGTTACAGAAATACAACAGATAGGATCTTATACAATTTAGGGCCATAATATTACAGATCGCTCTACTACTGCTTACCAGTTATATATTTGATATTATCTTACCTTAAAAAGTAACTTAATATTAATAAACTGATTTTCTGTGTTTCAAACACTGCCTATGATTCTCCAAGATGTTTACAGACTGCATTTCCTGCTCTAATCCTACATAAAACTACTTTCAAACAGTAAAAGTGGAATCACATTATATGTATTCTACTTCTCCTTAACACGACTAAATCGTTATTTCCGGGAGCGGAGAAATGAGTGATAGCGAGAGAAACAAGAAAATTAAGAGCCAGCGAAAGTGGGGTAAGTTCACCACAGGCACCTGCTGTTCTCGTACCCCAGACGGGCGGTGCAGGAGCACCGCGCGGAACACGGAGCGAGGCGAGCGGCCGGAGCCGCCGGAGCAGGCGCAGGGCCCGGGCCCGGCCCGGCTCGTCCCGCCCGCCCGGGCCTGCTCGCACGCTCCAGGCGGGCCCGGGGCCGCGCGCCGCTCTGGGCCCCTTCCCCACACGGCGCCGCCCGGGGCAGGGGAGGCGCCGCCTCCACCTCCCCGCCGCCCCCGCACGGGGCACCCGGTGGCGTGAGGGGCTCCCCGGCAGCGCCGCCCCGTTCTGTCCCCGGCCCCTCGCACAGACTTCCCGGGACCCGCCGCCTCCCCCCGGCCGCAGCTCCGGCCCGCTTCCTCCCGGCCCGACAGGCCCGGGCAGCGACGCTCGAGTTCCCGGCGAGCCGCAGGCCGCGCAGGGTGACCCGGCCTGGCTGCTCGGGAAAGGCGCCGTCTCCCAGCGCGGGCCGCAGAGGCCCCGCGCCCCCCCCCCCTCACCCCCCCGCCGCTCACCTCAGCCTCCCGCAGCCTCCTCGCCGGAGCCGAGCCCTCCTCAGCGCCACGCCGAGAGCGGAGCGGCGGCGCGGCGGCGGCAGCCCGAGCCCCGCGGCAGGCGGCGACCAGCGGCATCCATGGCGCTCCGCCCGCTGCGGGGTGGGCGGGCGCGGCAGGAGCCACGCTCGGGGCGGAGCTGAGGCGGCCGAGCGGCCGCTGGGGGCGCTGCGGGAGCCTCCGCGGAGAAGGGGCCGCTCCCGCGGGCGCGCTCCGCCCCGCGCCGCCGCTGCGGAGCTCCGAACGAGGGCCCGCGGAGCCCCGCGCGGCCTGCCCGGCAACGGGCCCTGCCCGCCTCGGCTGGCCTTCCCTTGGCTGCGTGGGTTTCATTTTGGTTTTTTAATAGTTTACAGGTCATTTTATTTCTTGCCATATTCTGGTTATTTACGTAAATATAATATTCTTTACCTTTACGGCAGGGCTTATACTTTTCAGAAGCCACTCTCAAAAACACTTTGATCCCCCTCCAGCACCTCCGTTGAAAGGGATCTGGTGAGCGGATTTGGGCGTCGCAGTGCTGCGTCCTAAGAGACCGAAGGTTTTAGTTTGCATTTACTGAGCAGTGAGTTTGAAGTGCTGCAACTGGGTCGTGTGGCTTGAAACACCTTTTGCAGTAGAGTGGTCCACTGCCATACGTGCTGCAAAATGCTGTACAACTACTTTGCACATGATTAAAAGACGAAGGAAGTAAACTGCTAAAAATTTAAAATGAGGGATTTTCAAAATAGTTTCATTCTCTGTAGTGTGACGTGTTTTGCAGAGGAATTTAAGCCTATTAATATAAGTACAGTAAATAAGATTATTGTACGTTTGAATGTCATTCCTACCTACATCATAGACATTTCCTGTAATTAGAAAGCTAAAACTACACACTGAACAAAAAGGCAATAGCAGTCATGCTCAGTTAAAACTTGCCGAATGCCGACATTTTTATTGGTCAATGTTGTAATAGCACGCCTAGAAAGTGTTATTTTTATTGGCACAGGTTTTATTCAGAACACAAGAACAGTAGTTCTTTTGTCTCTGTTTCTGATCTCTAGGGCAGCTTAGCCTTTCTGTCTTACCATATTACATTTCTGTTAACTGCAACTTGTTCCAGCTCAGCCGAGACTTACATACGCATCCTTTGCCTGTGCTTGTCCTTCAGAGGTCAGGAAGACTTATGATATGCTTAAAGTTAAGGACACAAGGTAGTAGAAGGACTGAGTCTACATTCTTCCAATTTAGAAACTTGGTCTTCTTTAACTTTTCACCAGTGCAGAAGCAGCAGAATTAGGCCAGTGTTCTGAGACCTGCATCTGTTAAGTGACCTTGCTCCTGTTGCATGATGCTAGAACGGTTGCCTTTGCTTTTTTCATGAAGAAAAGTTTCAGATAAAGAAATATTATTTTCTTCTGAAGACCAAAAATGTTGAAATCAAATAAATATTTCATTCTTTTCACATGGAATGCAGTTTCTGGTTCAGGTGTCTGGCAAGATACATAGTTATTTGTGGACAATATGAAGTTATAAAAATACAGATAAATTTAGAACAAAATCAAAATTTTAAATATTGTACTTGAATATGAATAATGGATTTAAAGTACTATTAAGCAGGCATACAAAACTTAAATACTAGAAATATCTTTCAGATGCATAGTTATTTCTAAAAGGAAAAATATAAATACTTCTATGCCATGTTGCATGAATTGCCCAATTTCGTATATCGGGGGTTTTTTTACTCAAAGAAGTACATTGAATAATGTATTACAGCTTCAATCAGGAATCAGGATCTTTTTTTATTCTGATACAATATTTAAAAGTTTGCTAGTGATTTTTGTTCCTTGTTATGCGATTTCTTCCCACCAGAACAAATCTGAAAAATAATGCTGACTAGATAATTTCTCCTTCATTGATTATATACTTTTTACAGTATATGTATATTCATTGACTGATTAATACTTTTTTTCACTTCCTGTGCTGATGGGCATTCAAATTATTTTCTACAATCTCTTTGTGAGAGAGTACTCCATTGAAATACAACACAGTAAGGGATACCCCTGAAGTTATTGTTTCAGACTCCCTCTGTGTACAGCACTGATCCAGACTAGAACTGCCTCTTCAAAAGTGGCTGTTCTTTAATACTTACTAAGAAGGAAATCACTAGCAAATTAAAGTGCACTTAGCAGATAAGAAAGACATCAGAATCGCATTTGTATGGAATTACTCACATTCATTTGAGTTTTCACACAGCAAAGGTTTGTTCTGACCCCCAAGTTTCCAGCCCGTGTCCATCATTCCATTAGTGCCCAGTCTAAGCCTTCTGAGGAAGAACTTTATGTGGGTTAGTGCAGCCAGACGGGGAAGGCGAGTGATGGCATATATTGAAGTGACAAATAATGGAACTTGACTGTCGTAGCTGCTTGAAGAAATTGCTTTCACACACTGAGCATTGTGTGAAACTTGCAAAAACAACTCCCATTCCCTGTGCTTGTGCAAGGCACATATTTTTCATGCAGTTAGAAAATTACCCAAATGCTAACACTAGCTGGCACGCAATTCATGTATGACCTTGGCCTAATCCCTTAATCACTGTGTGTCTCTTTCTCCTCCTTTTCAAAATAAGGAGATAGTAATACTGGAGTCAGAAATGTCTTAGCACTTATGGAATTGTGAGTTGCTGAAGCGTGTTACTATACTAAGTCTTAAACAATGCCATATATTTATGACTACACTTGAGCAGGCCACACATGTGACTGACAATGCCTTTGGAAATTAGGCCACATAGGGTCAACATAGATTGATCTTTGTAGAGTGTTATATTGAGCAATTACCATCATTTTTGCTAAGTATTTACCTGAAAATTAAAACCTGGCTTTAAAAGAGAAAATGTCAGCACAATTACTAGGATAATGTCAGGGACACATGAACAGCAGTAAAATATGCCACGAGGGTAGCAAGGATCAGGGATTGGGTTGCAGACACAGAGAGATTCTGATACATTTGTAAAGGACACCCCACTTGAGACAGCTTCTCAATATTGCAGGTGTTCTCAAAAGGATTTCAATTCTCTTTGAAAAGAAGCCACTTTTGGCTAGGATTATGCAAAATCTTCTCACAATGGGAAAAAAACGAAGTGTTTTTTCACTTATAGCTCCAGGAATAATAACATTTATTACTGCTTTTATATTATATTCAGGCTGGTGTTTTGTATATGGTTTTAGCTGATAGCAGAAGGAATGTCATGGGCACTCTTAACATCACTGTGTGATAGTAAGGATTGAAAGCTTCAGACTGGAATGATTGAGCTCTTGTTACAGAAGATACAAAACTGACCTGTAATCAATCTGAAATACACCTACAATTCAAAGAAAACAAGAAGACTCAGATTCCTTATTTTTTTTTATTGATACAGCAATTAGAAACCAGGATAACTGATGTTTTTGTTAGCTTTCTGCTTACTTCGCTGTACATGCCAAGTTGGTGTTTCCAAAAATATCACTCCTCTGTAGTAAATAGATCAGAAGGTGTTATAAACAGACCCTGAACACCTCCATCAATTTAAGGGAGTAGTTTATGTTGAAGACCAGGGCTGTGCCCAGTGAAATAAAACTGTTAGGTTATTTATGGATTATTTATTCTTTCACTTTAACGCTCTTTTCTCTGCCACCCACACAATAACATAGTTGAAAACAGTGAAAGTACCTACTCCTCCAAATCCAAAAGATTAATAATTCCATACATTTTGGTTTTTGAATTAATATTATACTTCTAAAGAAAAAGCTACTAAATGTTTACTACACATTTCAAAGCAACGAGGTCATATATTACAGAAGCTTTCTTACTATGTCAAGAGTTAGCCTTATAGAATGTCTCTATTTAAGTATATTGATAAGATTTTCCTATGGATTTTTTTTAATGAATAAAATACAGTTGTGAAAAGCTTTTCGGATTTAAATCCTCCTACATTAGCCCAAGTCTTTTCTTAGCCACCGCGCTGTTGCACAAGCCCGGGGAGCACAAACACAGCGTCACGTCTGACAGGGCAGCAGTGCGTGCCAGCCCTGGCGCTCCGCAGTGCCGTGCTGCTGCCCGGCCAGGTGCGCTGAGCAGGCGGCTCTGCATGTCCCGCAGCGGAGCGGTGCGAGGTTCCGCTGGCAGCCAGCCCTCCCCACCGCGCCTCCGTGGGTGAGCGCGCCCGGCGCTGACGCCATCAGCGTGCGAGGGACACGCCGCTGTTTACCGAGGTACGCGCTGAGTCATTGCTCGGCTCCTCCTCGGCTGAGCCTCCCCTTCCTGGAAGCTGCTTCCTCCGTCAGCTGCCCTCTGAGCTGACCACGGTTCAAAAATCTGCAAATACTCTGAAATAATCTTTTCTTCTTTCTGAAATCGTTGCTCAAAATCATAAACATTAAAGTGGTTTTTCCTAAGTAAACTCACTTATGTGGAGTTTGTTTGTTTGTGTTGTGTTTATTTCAAATTTGCTTTCTTGCTGTTCCAGGTGAAAGAGTGAGAAGTAAACTTTGTATCAATTAGCTAGTTTCTACCACAGTTTAGCTTCAGTTATATCACTACTTTGGACAGAAAATAGAAATTAAGCTGCCCTTACTCATGTACTTTGTACCTCCAGCTGCCAAGAGGAAAGCGAGACAGAACTTAGGCAAGAGTTCTCTATTTCAGGCTGCTAGCTCTACCCTGTCCACTAGTACCATGGGCAATAGCAATAAATCTTTATCCAAGGCAAGTGCAAGGAAAGATCAGTGACTCAGATCACAGGACTTCTTACTGTTTTAATGCCACAGACTATGTTATGACTTTCTGAATCAGAAGGTTAATTAAGATTTGGTATTTGTTCCTCATAGTTCTACTATGTTGTTACAGGAGTAAAGCACATGTAATCCTATCAAGCATTTGATGTGTCTCCCAAAACTTCCGTGAAGTATTATGAATTAGTTCAAATGATCTTTGTTGATGAGAAGGCTTACAATAAGAAGAAAGTGTCTTTATCACAAAATCCTTTTTCTATATTCTGGGATTAAAAGAATCCATCTTCAAGTGTTATTGAAAAGATTGTAAGTTTTGCATATTTAAAAGCTTATGAACACCTTTTACTATTTTTATAAAGAAATTATGCCCTATTCAAAGGTATTCACCATTGAATATCTTGACATGCAAAAAGAAGAAACAGTCTCAAGCTTCTAAAATCTGAATTTCTAGATTAGTTGCTGACTGAAAAGAGCTACCTCATTCACTCCAACCAGGAAAAATAATGAGAATAGAGGGGTAGAGCATGGCAAAATTCAATAATAACACTATCCTGGGGCACATGAGTCAGACAAGAAGAAAAATTTATCATTTACTACTGTAAACAGGAAAACTTCCTTGCCCCAGTGATGACATTTAGGGAAAATGGGAAAGTAGTATACTTCACTGATGGTTTGATCAGAAATTTAGCACTCTGCAATCTCAACTGAGCTTGGACTGTTGGGTTTGTATGAAAGGTGCCATTCAAACAAGTTAAAACTAAACTTTGTTTAGAATTGTTCTAGCAATGTAAAACCAGATTTCTGCAGATCCTCAGGTCTATACTTCTGCAAGGAAAAAAATGCACATTTCTTAAGGAATATATTACAGGCAATAAACTGTGTACCAAGTTTTCTCTTCATTAATTTTTGTTTATAAATGAAGATCACATTGTGCATGTACTGGGATTTGCCCTCTTCTGTAACCTTTGAACTTACTCTCAGGTTACAAACTGTATTAAATAGAACTGGTTGAAAATGGGGAACTGAGAGATGAGCAAAGAGAGATGAAGGACTTTTCATATCAACAGGGCTGATTTTCATTCTCTGCCCATTGCTAGTAAATGCAGTAAATTATGCTGTGGGGATTCCTCCTATATTCTTAGTTTTTGTTTCCCTTTTGTTGATCTTTTTTTTTTTTTTTAACTTCCTTAACAGAAATATTTTTTAAAAGACCAGAAATAACTCCTAAAGATCAAAGCCCTGGAATTCATTCTGTGATATTGAATGTGAGGAAAAGGATGAGAAACACAACAAGGACATTAAAAAAAATTGACACATTCCTGTTTAGGAAAGATCTTAGAAGAAGGCTTTATACTAGGCTGAACTGGATTAAACAGCACTTCTGGTGGGAGAAAAGATGTGGATAAATAGTTATGAAGGTTCCAAACACTATCTTTGCTCACTACATTTCAAACTGTGACCCAGGCCAATTAAGGAGATCTTTTTGATCTGACAGTTGATAGCTTTGTGGTAGAGTTTCATTTTTGTAGGAGAATAAGTAGACATGGAAGAAAATTGGTATAATTATCAGATCATTTTCCTAAGAGCTTTCAGTTATCTAACAGAAACATAAAGAAACCTACAAAGTTGCTTTGTTTTTTAAGGCATGGTTATTGGTGTGGTTTTTAAAGTTTCATCACCTGTGTTTTAGGTCCTTAGGAGTTCAGAGATCCACCTGATAAGTAAATAAGTAGAACAGGATAAACAATTCATATTCATTTTTCTTTTTATACCCACATTTTAGCCTTTTGGACCCATTGACTTATGCTGGTAAAATTGAATATCCATTAACAGGTAGCAGATTACTTCCACTAGTGCATAGGATTTTATATTTCAGTTTCTTTGCCCCTAGTACCAATACCTCAAAAAAACTAAGTCAGTTGTAAAGTCGCTCCAATCCAATTCCAGCCCAAGTTGCTGAAGCCAATCTTTTAATATCAGTGTTCTCATTACAATGATTCTCGGTTATATACAGTAAGACACAACCATTATTTTCTTATGCAAGCATACTGCATGTGCTTTTCCTACCAGTTCTGTGTTACAAGGTTATATTTTTGTACTGTAAACATTAAAAACATTAGCTCTTTGGGGCTTTGCTGTCTGTAAAATTTCTGTGTAAACACTGGTCTCAGTGGACAGAGGTCACTTATTAAAATGATTAAATATTGTGTGTCAGTCTGCATCAAAGCAAGTATGTACTCTACTCATTTTTTCATACAGTGCCAGTGTTTAGATCAACAGGCCAAATTATCTTTGTGAAGAAATGCCATTCTATAGATGCCAGTAAGACCTCACCAATTTGGACCAGCATGAAATTGGGCTCAAATACAAGCACTGATTATAGGAGTTTAGCTAAACTGGGTCTACAGAAATTTAAAGTATTGTACAAAATCCTTAGCTGGTTTGAGCTTTTAAGGTGAAACCCAGACCCGGATCTAGTGGCAGTTCTTTTCTGTTCATTTAGGAAGCAGCAAGCTGCAGATCAAGAGAGTAAAAAGACCTGATAGATCTTTTGCTTGTATTTCATTGAGAAGCACCATTGAGATTGCCTCTTGCAAGGCAATTCATAGGGAGCATTGGACAGTTATTTTGCTAGAGAAATGTTATCTGCTTACAACATGTTCTAAAAGTTAGTGGTGTGCTGCACTGACAACACCAGCAGTTATTTTGGGGGAGAAACATTTTTCTGTGTTGTTTTTGCAGTAACATTTCACATACAGCAACTAGTCTATGCCCCAGTTCCTACTCTGGCCCTGATGATAGAAGGAATAGCCTTGGGCTGCTGAATCTTTTGCTAATGATTCCCAGGTATTTCATAGTGGAGGACCAGTGTCACTGACAGACATTTTAAATATTGAAAGGCCACAGTGAAGATTCAGGCCTCACTGTACATAGGAGGTAAAAGACATCTCCACCTCAGAATTAACAGTAAGCAGAAAATTGAGACAAAGGCTACAAAGTAATGCAGAGAGTAATGCAGTCCATGCTGATAAGATGCTCAGTAGTTTAACTCCAAAGTCTACATATTAGTGGTCTCCCAACTCTATTGAGCTAACTCTATTGGTTGTGCAAAGAAAGCCAAGAGGAAACCAGAAGCTCCTTTGCATTTGCACTTCTGTATGGATCATGGCTCCAAGCTAGCCTGCACTTCCTGGCCAAGGGGGGACCCATAGACAAGGAACATGCACCTAGAGTTAAGGATTCTGTCTCAGCACTGGAAAGAAAGGGAGCACACAGCTGGGAGTGAGCTGGGCTTCTCGATTTCACACCAACTCGGGGCTTCTTTCCTTATTGGGAAACTTTGACAACAAACCAAAGCCAGAATCCAGCCCCATCTCACAGGCAGGGCTGGTAAGGTTGCCCAATGGTTAGCATTACTTGTAATTTGATAGGAAAGCAGTAAGCAATGTTTTGTGTTTTGAGAAAAACAATTCATTACTGGCCACAGGAGTTATATGCAAACGTACTTGCAAGTTATCTCAAGCAGGTAACCTTAGGAAGCAGGCCTAAGACTGATATTTGAGATAAATTGTGTGCTCCATAACAATATTGTACTACACCAATGTATGAAATTCAATCAGTAGGTGCTTGTGCCTGTAAATGTGGGCAGAAATTAACCCAAAAGCGCATTTTAGAGACTTCCTTCTGTGGTGTTAGGCAAGATGAGATCTTTGTGTTGAGTATCTGGTGCCTCATGTATACTTTAGCAGAACTATGCTGTAGCAACAGAATATCCTGTTTTAAATAACAAAGATATTAAAGATAATGAAGACTTCAAGACTCTAGGCCTATCTGCTTTTCTTCTGTATCTTGATAAACAGTTGTGGTAGCTACAGATACCCTGGTGTCTCCTAAAACAGTTAGAAGATGCAACCATCAAACCGTTCTCAGCTGTAAAATTATGCAGTTTTGTGTCTACTATAAGCTAAATATCTGACTCCTTACTGCCTTGCAGTATTAACATGTACCTAACTGCACCTAAGGTGATGCTGTGCTCTGACACAGCAGTTTTAGACACCCCAGATGGCTGCTTTAGTTGTGCAGCAGAATTTGAAAGGTAGAGAGAGTTTGTGTCATTATCAGCTGTATTCTGCAAATCGTAGTTGACAAGGGACACAGTAGGGACATTCCAAAATAGGAAGATTTGAAAACACCACCGCCATTACCACACATCTGTATTCATTGCTTTTAATGAAAAGGTAGCTCATTTGAACTGTACCATGAGGTACATTACATATTAAGCTTAAAAAAGAGAAAATGGCACCCTCGGTCAGTATGTCATTAATGTGGTGGTGCTGACTCTGCATTAACTCCAGGCTTGTTTCCCTCCCCACTCTGCTTCTGTAGCCAAATTAAGCAGCTTTTGCACTGGCAGGAGCCAACACAGTGCTGGTGTATGCTGACACTACTTGGCTTACCTCAGTGATGCTTTATGCTGTCAATAGCAAGCACAAATCACACATGAGAACTAAAAGCAAGCTTAATAATTAAAATTAGAGGGAAGTCCTACCAGTACAAGTTGTTTTTTATAAACATAGAATAGCAAGATAAAAAATCATGCAAAACTAATCTATCTCGTACTACTGATCTGAAATATGCAGTTGCATCAGAGAAGGATTCTCTTTCTTATTGCCTTAGTTATAAATAAGACTGACAATTTAAGTATTAGAATTAATTTCACTAGTATAAATTATGTCAATAGAAAAATGACAGTTTCAGTATCACTTCACAGTGATGCTGCTGGGTTTCCTTTCAGGTAGCCTCTATTGGTAGAACTATCTGGCACAATCAATTTAAGACCAAACCTGACTGATAAAATATTTTGTTCCTCAGGGCCTTTTATATCAGATGTAGAGCATTTCTGGGACTGTAGCAACATCTGCCCCAACATTCCTTTGAAAGAGCTTCCCATTCTCTCTGCTCTGTCCCATACCACCAACACCAACTCTCTGTTTGGTGCAGTTTTCACAGAAGGTCAAAGGACTTTTAAGGAAACACATTTTGGTCTCCAGAGTGCCTTAAATAAATTTCAAAAATTACAGCTTACATGGAAAAAAATGGTTCATTGTGTTTTCCATCTTTGAAACAGGCCTCTCCCACCTCATCCTTCAGATGACAGACATAGCCTACACATAAACTTCTTCTACAAAGATCCAGCAGAATGGATAGGAGGGAGCTGGGAGTCACACAGTGCACCTTGCAGGCACTCCCAGCACACTTGTCCTCTGCCACCCAACCCACAAGCTCCTGCTTTCCCTCCTGTCCCAGCAGGATCCCCTTTGGGGGGTCCACACGGTACCTTCATTCAGGTGATGAGGGTAGCAAGGCTGGGTCTATCTGATAGACCAGTACAAACACTTCTCAAAACCAGTTCTAAACCAGTTTTTCTGAAAAGTAGCCTCCTGTACTACTTTTTTTCTCTCCAGACATTATGCCATGTCTAAATCTAATTCTCAGTAAATTCAAAATTTTCCTTGACAGTCTGTTCAATCTTGTTTCCTCTCTTTCTCCCATTTTCATTTCAAACTAAATTTTACATGCAAAATAATTTGAAATTCCAGTAAATTCCAGTATTTAAAATCAAGATTTTGCTATCAAAACATTTGGCTCTTATTTAATTTGTGCTTAAGTGTTGCTTTCAGAGCCATGGAATCAGAATGTTCTTTGTAGGATAGCCTTAAGCTCATCCGTACATGAAAGTTCAGATCACATCAGAAGATATCCAAAGACAACAGACACCTCCTGGTGGACCTACAGGAAAAAGATAATGGCTAACACATTTTTGTATGTTTCAATACTTAAGCAGCTCCACAAACTCTGCCTTGAAAACCAAAAAATTACAGTGACTGATCAGATACCAAAATAAAAAAGATGAAATTAATCTCATTACTACCCTTTCATGACTGTATCCCATCTGGTTAAATCTACTTTGAAGAAATGGAGTAATGTGATTTTAGACCAGAAACAAACCAGGAAAAAAAGCTTCCCTACACTTACTTTATATAAACATTTTACCATATGGTGATATGCAGTCAATTTTCTCAAGTTTACAAATAATATCAAATTTTTATTAAATTTTTGGAGGTTTCCTGGGATTATTTTGTTTTCAGGATTCTGTCTCACTTGGTACAATGTTTACCTTGGTACAATGTTAATTACTGAGAACTTACCAGTTCTAGTGATCTAATTAGAATAGGAGCCAACACTGACAGTTCAGCTAAGACACAGGATAATCTTGGATTTCAAAATGGCAAATGTGTAAAACCTTGACCACTCCACAAACATTATTTTGCCAAGGAACAATTCTGTTATCAATGCCAATTCATTGGCCTTGCTGTAGCTGTGAAGAAATTCAGAAGCTCTGATTTCTAGACAGCATTTGCTACCAGCTGCTATTAGGACTTCTTAACCAGATAACCTGCACAGCCAGAATCTGATTTGCATGTGGCCCCAGTGCATGTCTGCCAAGGTCGATGAGGCTGGCACTTTGCAAGTAACTAGACCCTCTTGTGGGGTTGGGATGGGGAGGCACAAACAGGGGCACAACAATATTTACTCTTCACAGAATGTTTTCTCTGGCACCTCCATGATTTGTTTCCAGTGCCTCTCTCCCCACAAAAGGACAACAAGTACATTTATTTGTGTTTTTAAAAATCAGTTCCCAACTCAGGCCTACTTTATGCAGACTGCACTATCAGCAGCTTCCATTTCTTCTTTAATGGGGAGTAAGAAAAAGCTATACTTAAAAGCTGAAGGTATTTATTCTTTCTTCCCTGCCCTGAAGGGACTGAGCTGTTGCCAGCAATTACAGGCAGCTGGCAGTTCCCTGGGATCACAGGAACCAGGAACCAGTAAGTGCACTCTGGTCCCATCTACCCGCCCTAGAAAAGCTCCTCTGCCACTGAACAGTGTCACTTCCAAGCTCTGCCTTTCCTCTGGCCTCTGAACTCCCACCAAGGAATGGTCTTTCCCAAAGGCTACCCACCCATTTAGGTCAAAATCTTAATCTAAGAAAAGTGGTGAGAATTTTGCCATTCAATTCACTCCTTAAAAGCAATTTCAAAATCAGTATATCAGGTGTTGTAACCAGCACTGAAAAGGCAATGGAAACCAGGGCATGTGGCTGCTCTTGCAGTTGATGAGTTACATCATTGCTAACTTGTCCTCCTACTTTACATAATATGTAAAAATTTCCTTTTGTGTGTGTGTAAAAAGGAGCGCTGTCTGATGAAGTTTCCATTATTGCAGCAGCTGCTTTCATGCTTTGCTTGGAGACTACAGAAATGTGATCCTGTTATGGTGGCTTTGCATATTTTAGTAACAGGTAGAGACTCCAGGCATTGTAGGCAAGTAACTGTGTTACTTTTTATAGTAATGTTGTTAACTTGTCTCATCCTGTGCTGCTGCTACTAGTGTTTCGCTTTGAGTTACATGGGTGGTTGCCAGCCGCTTGCTAAATAATAGGCAGTACAAAATAGAACAAGAAAATCTCGCGTAACAGAAAATTGTGTGAACTTTACAAATCAGAGCAGTTTAATTTCTAAAATATTTTTTAGGATTCAAGTCAACTATCAAGTTATGATATTTCACACAGGCTGTTTTGAAGCAATGAATCAACAAGGTGACAGATTTAATTATTATTTTCTCTTCCTTCTTTTACTGCCCTGGCCTGTGTCTCTTGTTCTGCTTCCCCATTCCTTCATTTCTGCTCTGTCCTAATCCTTCAGCATTTGTTTGATTTGAAAAATCTCCCTAGAACGTTGTTGCTTCCTCAGCAGCCTTTGTATTTGCTCCTTTCCTGCTACTTTTTCCTCTGAGCTGCCCCATCTCCACAGCCATCTCTGCTGGTTCACTGGAGCATGTTGCCCTCTAGCACTTGTACCCAGCAGAGGTCACTCAGCAAGTCATGGCTGGGTGTTGGCTACCTGAACATAAGGGAGACAACCAGAAACGATCTCTAACAGCAAGTTGCACGTAGTTCTAGTTCTGGGATGTAAGCAAGAAGAGGAACTGGACTATAGATACTTGCATGTCTGCCTAAGTCCTTCCACTCACTAGAAATACACAGAAAAAAAACCCAAAAAAAACAACAAAAAAAAAAAAACCACAAAAAACCAAAGAAACCCCAAAGAAACCCCAAAGAAACAGACAAAAAATAATTCACTTGTTTTGGGGGAATTCTGTGTAGCCTAGGTACAGCTTCACAAACCTAGAGGGTCTGGAGAGAACCCCTGACAGTTCATATATTCATTACCTCCTGGAGGAGAAAATTATGGCATTGAAAGCCATTCCTTTAGGTAAAGTCTAGAATAAGCCAGTGAAGAATATAGTTTCAAATTCTGGCTACTAAATGTAAAGTTGATCCAGCCAAGATGTACCACAGCCTGGAAGAGCTGGTTTCCACAGGCAGTAGCTGCTTCTGCAGTCTCTCTGCTCTATAGCCAGTACATTCAACTGGCAATTTCTCTTCTGCATTGGCGAGGAAAATATCCAGAAGTCCTTACGAATTATTGCTGTTTATCCTAAATCATTGCAGTTCATGGTTTTGGATGTTGTTGGAAGTGCAGAGAATGAGCAGGACATCGTGTGGATAAAATAAACATGTGTTGACAGGCTTCAGCAAGTGCTGCTCTGAAGGATCTCATGGAGGGACATGCCTACATTATGGCTCAGACCAATGAGAAGAGCAGCTCACTGCCATTATCATTTGAATTTATCCACAAAGTCTGGCAGTACTTGACTAGCAACAGTCTCAAACAGTCTCAGCACAGATCTGGGCCACCGCCAGCGACTGAGCAATGCACAAACACACACACACACACACACAGAGACACACACACATACACACACACTCAGTGCTCCTGAGCAGCTGCAGCTGCATGGGCCAGTGGCATCCCACGACAGGTGCCTGTGTGAGGAGCAGGTGGCCACAGAAACCTACTGGAAAGGTAGGAAACAAAAATTAAGCAAAAATTCACTCATAGCTTC
Organism: Taeniopygia guttata; assembly: GCF_048771995.1. Taxonomy (NCBI): domain Eukaryota; kingdom Metazoa; phylum Chordata; class Aves; order Passeriformes; family Estrildidae; genus Taeniopygia; species Taeniopygia guttata. The sequence goes on from NC_133030.1 coordinate 38,225,949, forward strand.
CCCATGTGCAGCTGCCCTCACACAGAGAAAACTGTTTTGGTGGTTCACACCATGACCACTGACTATCTTTCCTCCCTGCACCTAGAAGGGGACGCATTTCCAGAATTCTGTGGGACAGTCAGGATAGAAGACAGCAAGACTTTCAGCCCCAAGGGTCTGCATGTATCTACATTTACTGTATGGTACAGAGGGTGCCTAGAACTACGCTCCAACTAGTTGTGGCTCCAACTCAAGACTACTTATTCTTGAGACTCTCCCTCCAACCAGGTTAAGAATTCTCAATCTGTGCAAGTAAATTATACCCAGATTTGTTGTTTCAAAAGGGAACTGTGAGGAATGGACTAAAAATAAGCCCATCTACCCTCCCATCCTCCCCCTGGCCACATTATGTGGCCTGGCAGCTGAATGCCAGCTTGCCTTGTGCCTCACATTGGAGGGAAAATACATTCACTTGTATTGCCTTCTTCTATTTCTCCTCTTAATCCCATCCTTGATTATTTAATAAATGCACTTGAAGAAGTACCTGATTTTTTTCTTATAAGCAAATTATTTTATTCCCCTAACTGAATTCGAGGTGAATTTGGTGGCTGCAGCTTGAACCAGTTATCCTTGTGTTTCCCATAAAACATGCATATATCTGTGACAATTTTTTCTTTGTGTTTGACATGAATTTTACATGAGGGAAGATGAGGTTAAGAGCATTTGCCTACATAATGATAGGTTGTATTTTCAAATTGCATAATATTTCTATTTTTAGATAAAAATCAAAATTGTTTCCAGAATCCCTGAGGCCTGTACTTCATACTTCCACAGAAAATGTGTCTCATAGAAAACCTTCTTCTTTTTTCGCGGAAAAGGACACAGAGAACTGATGCAGCGGGAAGAAAAAAATGCTTACAAAAATACCACAAACAAAATCGTCCCCAGAGAAGGTTATAATAAGAAAAAAAATTCCCCCTAGCAGCTACAGGGATTCTCAGTAATTCTGTATTGGCAGTGAGATAGTTCACATAAATTTCAATACATTAATATTAACAGTGGTTTAAAAAAAGCTTTATATACATAAGTTTTTCTGTGCAATAAGCAGGCAAACTGGCACAGGCACTAATATGCACACAGACAGCAGGCTCTGCTCTGGCTGCTCCTCATCCTTACAACTTGTTTCCCCCTGAATGTACTACCATTAAGCAGCTGGAATGCAAGCACAGAGAAAGGGGATTTGATGCCACGTTCTTCCTTGTAGAATCAGATTTTGCACTTCAGATAAATGGGAGTATGGAAGGGACATAGGACCATAGACCAAAACAGATATTTGGCTGCAGAGTGAATGAATTTGGGTTAATGTACCACAGGCTACTGCAGGAGGTTTCAGAAGCCTGCTTTTGCACTGACCTGTTTCTCAGACAATAGCTTCGGCTCTACTTTTGCTATATTTAGATGTAATTTCCCCTTTCATTGTAATATGGAATAAAACACTTATTCTCCAGAGAATCTAGAGAATATTTTAGGGAAAAAAAAAGCTTCAAAAATCCACAGCTGTACATCAAAATCAAAGACCACACATTTTGAATAAGTTGGTGGTGTAGCACTGACATCTTTAGGGTTCCCTTGTGCAGATAACATCATGTATCAAATGCAGCTGGCTTATTTCATTTTGCATAATCAACTTTCAGTGTTCATTGCTTTAAATATGTTAGAGGCAGGTACAGCATGTAATGTGTGGCTATATATGCTTTTTAATTTTTATGTCTTTGAATCTACAGCTCACTGTCATGATACAGCTTGAACTGGTTGCTACATACGTCACCTAACTGAATGGGAGTCCTCTGTGAAATGTCATCTACAGCAACAGCTCCAGGGTTGCTCCTGCTCGAGTGCTGTGGACAAATCTGAGCACTTTTGGCTGCAGAAAGGTCAGCTTATTAGCCAGCTTTTAGGATTAGAGGTTCTTGTCTGCAAAAAGCAGTATCTAGGAACACCCACAGGATAAGGGCTGGCTAAGCAATGCTAATTTGAAGACAGAGTGGAGTGACTCTTCCAGTGGTTTTTGACACCACAGTGCAGAGAAGCAGACAAGTAATTCACCTTGCTGTATGTTCTTCCTAAACAAAGTATTAATTGTCTAAGGTTTTTCCCCCTTGCTGTCTTGCCTAGTCTGAAGTATCATTGGGCTAGATTTTTCACTGGCAGGAAGCACAAGTGGTTTATTAGTAGACTAGTACTGGTCAAGAAACATTAAGTTTTTCTTGGAAACTGTTTCTGACTTACTGTCTACTGATAAGAGAATTTTATTTTAGGAACCTGAAAACAAAACATCTATAGCTAGTGTTCACTAGGGATGAAACTTTAGAGGAGACTGTCACAGCGACCCCTCATATGTTGTTATTGTCACAGATACATCTCACTTTATTCAAATTAAAGCTATAATGAAATGTTGTGAATTTTCCACCTGATTCCCTATTAAGCAGTATTACTGTCACTTCTGATATACCAGCAAATGATCCTAGATCCCTCCACCACTCCTGAAATTGCAAGAATTCACTTTGATACTGATGTGGCAGTCTTGAGGGGAAAAATCTCTTTGGAAATTCCAATTGTAGCTGACATTCATTAGTAGAAAAATCTGGTATGATTCCTATGCATTTGATAATCCTATTTCATGGCAATATGTGCATCACTGGACTGATACCTCTGTCAGTCAGCTGAAGGTGACTCCTGCACCTTGGAACATACCAGGTCAGTCTCAGATTTATTCTAGTCTAAGCAATGATAACAGAAAATCTACTATTTCAGCTGCAGTGCTACACTCTATAGTATCCAGTGAGAACCCACCACATCCCAGCTGTGTGATGCTTTTGCACAGTTTTGATCAATTCTGGTTTGTTGCAGTCAACAGAAAGTTGTCTGCAAATAATTTTTGCATAGCATTTAAATAGTACATTCCATGATGTACTCATATGTGTATATATGCAATTGAGGTTAGACAGAGACAGGATCTTTTGTCACACAAACCCATTAAACTTCTTGCGTAAACAGTGGAAACATACAAAGTAAACATGCATGCAGGCCACATGCTTCATCACAAAGACAATTAACTGGAAAAAAAGTATTGGTTCTTGTAGAGAAATGGCATAAAAAAAACAATCAGAAAGGAGACAAGGGACACAGGAAGGAGGAGTGCTGAAAGTGGGGCTCTGGTTTATGGCTTAACATATGTTTGGCTCTTTTTGCTTGGCTAAACATGAGAGCTTGCATGCCAAGCAATGCCTAAAAAGGATAAGTGGAATTAAAACCAAAACTGCTCTGTGGTCTTGCTTATTTCTTCAGGAAAAAAGAGAATTATGCAAGTTCCTTGTAAGACTGCATCACAAACACCTGATATCTAAAGGCCAAAATCCTTTTGTAACTGAAAGAAGGTAGTATCTGCAAAATTAAAATTATAAAATTTTAAATGAGTAGTATCATTCATGTGATCCAACTCATTGTTTTATTGGAATCTTTTTGGCTTCTGCAATACAAAGACCTGTTGAAAATGGTACTTTTCCACATGTGGCTACAAGACTTGATCAAGAAATGTCAAATCACAATTATGGCAGTTCCCAATGGCTCGGTTGTGAGTTACTGCAACAAGACATTCTAAGAAATCTAGGACTAAGCTGCACTAAGCTTTAATTTTTAGCTTTTAACAGCTTTCCTTGGTGCTCTTGCAATTTGAGTATGTTTCTTAAAAGTTTTTGAGCAAAGTAGGTTTTCAACAGATTGTCTTCTTAACATTAAAAAAAATGTTGGTACATTGCTATATATGACAGAAAACAAAAAAGTAGCCACAAATACCTTTTGTAGCAACTAACTTCCTCAGCAATATATTTGGCCATTTTGATAGCAAACGTGACTTGACTTGCATTTAAATGGTTTCAATTTCCTAAGAATCTATGATTTTCCAGAAGCTGCCTTGGGAAACAAACCAAACCAAACCCACCAGTAAACTTGGAAGTGTAAAGCAACATGATAAAAATTACTAATGAGATAAAGATGAGTAACTGCCAAATCTAAGATAAGTCTCTTTTAACACAACCAGCAACTACAGATTTGACTTCAATGAAGAGGTGGAACACAGGACTTCTGGTTCTCCAGGGAAATGGAAGGCATCTCAACCATATTCTCACAGTTCACACATTTCAGCATTTGGCACAAAACAGGCATTTACACATAAAAAAATCTCCCTGTTCCTACTTATTTACTCATTGTGCTACTCACAACAGAGGAAGACCTGCAATGTCAAGTCACAGACCTTGATGCAACCAACCTAAACATTTATTATTCCTTTCCTTGAGGCAGCATACAACTTTTTTCTGATACAAGTCCTTTAAGTTCCTTTGCTATTGGATAAAATAACAAAGACAAATATTAAGTGAAGAAAATTAGCTTTATTTATGTAAATTAGAAAAAAGAATTGTTAGAACTTTGGTCAAATTGTTAATTCTGTACAATTTACAATTATATTTACATACAAAACTTCTAATAAAATACAGTACATCACACTCTTCCTGAGTCACAGTGTGTTTCTCAGTTCTGTAAATATTTTTTTCTTCTTCCTTTTAAAGCAATTAGATCCAAGAAGGAAATGGTATCCTCAGTTTGACAGTGTTTGGTTTAGGTAATACTGTATTAAGAAAGAAGTCAATACATTGTACTTAGAAAATACTTTGTAGCCATTGTAGTTTTTATAGTTATTTTTCTATATTAAAATATGTTCCTTGCTAAAAATGTTAATTACATACTTCTTATTATGAGCTTGTTGCACTCTATTTATAGACACGAGACAAGGTGACTTCAAATACTTCCATCTCTCACTGCAGAGATACAGAAATCACATTACATGTATACATCAGCGATCATTCAAAGATCAGGGAACATCCATCCAGATAGAGCAGAGGTCTGAATTGAGGCACAGTATGTTAAAATTGCTGTCCAGTCCTGGACAGGATATGTAAGCTATTGCCTGGCTCCCCTAATACAAACTTATCAAAGTACACGTCCTGAAAAGTGAGACTGTGTCAAGCAGCAAGGCACCGAGCCTGTCAATCCTTACATATGCATGACAGTCCCACTCTGGAAAGAACCACAGTCCCCAGAGAGGCACTGTAGAGCTGTATTTCACAGCATTGTTACATCTTGGCCAGCTCAAGATGTTATTAGGATTAAAGCTATCCATATTACCTTTATTGAGTTCAATTTTCTGAGATCAGCAATAAACTGTTATAAGGCTTACAAGGATATTTAATCTGTTTAATGAATGATGCAGTGTGCTAAATTAGTAATTAGCATAGATTACAACCTGTAAGTAAGTTTATGTCCCTGTTAAATTCATAAACGAATTACAGTAACTTATTTGTGACAAATATTGCTTAAAAAAAATTAACTTTACGTAATGGCTAAGTGTGGGACACTCCTAAATATATTTATGGTAAAGTTCACTCTATTTATTTTAATATAGGCATGTGCATTTCTGATATTTTAGTCCAAAAAAAGAAAATACAGATTTGATGACCTCTGATTTACTCATAGTGTTTAGAGATATTTAAGAAGTCTTACACAAGGAGAAAGTTATCTAGAGACTTGCTTTCTCTTAAAAATGTTCTGTAATACTTCAGCACAAACTGAAATACATGATATCAACTCATGACAATACTTTGCGATTAGAAATTAAAAGGGACTTTCTTGCTGCGCATAAAATGACAATATGGGGCTTTAAAGAAAATTGGTCTTTAGCTGAATGCTTGAACTTTTCCCCGGATTTTTTGCATGCTTAGTAGTCTTCACTTTGATGCTTTCTTGATTGCCTTTAACAGCTGACTCAAGCCTGGCTTTCATAGTTGGAGAGGAGGCCATTAGTTTTTTAAAAACTGATGAGTACTGTGGACCAATCTGCATCAGAGTTTGCAAAGCAAACTCATGTAGATTTTTTGCCGAGATTGTAGCACAAACCAGCGCATTTTCATCCAAAAGGAAGGAAATGAGGATGGGAAGAAAGCAGGCCACCAAGTGAGCACCTATAAACATTGAAAACAGAACTTACATACACAATTTTTTAAAATACTGTCAAATTCTAACTGGAAGTATTTCTCTGAGTTAACATGTAATTCAAACTGCAAAGCTGCAAATGTTAGCTGAACTGTAGGGTAAAAAACCCAACATTCCTGCAAACAATTTTCTCGGCAATTAGTGTCCACGACTGAATTCCTAGTGGTCATTTTGGTTTTAGTTTGTTATTTAAGGCAACTTTGAGCATTTTTAATGCTTTGGGTACAAGAAATAGAATTAACTTACGGTGCTGCTCCTCAGCAGCAGCTGTCAGAGCTGTAACCAACTTTATTCCCTCCTGAATGACTTGAAGTTCAGCAGCATTTTCAGGTTTTGCTTTTTCTGTTTCCTGCAGTTTCCTCACAATGGATGGTGCTAAAGAATGGATATAAGGGTATGACACAGTTTTGTTTGGATGCTGAAAGATGGAGTGCAGCAGCTGGTAGCATTTATACTGTACCTAAAGGGAAAATGAAATTTGCAGTTACAAAGTGTTATAGTTCAAAATACATCTCTGTATATAAATCTAACAGCTTGTCAGATAAAATTTTTGGGAGGGAGAAAAATGTGCCTCACAACTTGAAAATTCATCAGGTTGTAGGCTGTTCATGTTTAACACTTTATAGGACCATTATAACTTGTAATCAATTATTAATAGAAACCAGATAATGCAGTCTGTTTCTTTCCATCAAGTCTCGTATCTTCTGACATTTTTCAGTTAAGGAAAAAATGCTATTTTTGTTTGAAGATTAGTATTATTTTGAAAATACCATCTTCTTAGCAAAAGTGCAATAATACAAAAAAAGTGGTGCTTAAAATAAAAGCAATATCCTTGTCAAACTGTAGGTATAATATTTAAATGCCTTAAATGGTGCAGTGGCTTGCATCTATTTGGAAATCAACAGGACTGAAACTTCCAAGTTCCTACAAAATTTCCAAACAGATCTGATGCCTAAATACTTGGATGAAATTTGCAAATGCATGCTAATATTTCCTTGCAGTCATATTGGGCATTTTCAGTTTCCTAACAGTGAAAACAATACTTTACAGTATTGGGAATTTACTGACACACAAAAAAGTATTGTCTTACAGTTATTTTTCAAGTAAATAAAATTTTAATTTTCTATTACTACACAAATATACATAGCAGAGATGCAAGAAAAGCAGCTTACACTGAATTCTAAAAAACATGAAATCTAATGTGTGTTATTTTCAGAGCTGAACTTTGAAAGTGAAGAAAAAGCCATTTGTATAAATGCTTTTTTCCCTGATACTTTTTTTTTTTTTTGGTTAAGGACAATAATATATGAACTGTGGCACTATAATCTAATGCCACTACATGGAAATATATATGCTAGATCAGAACAAAACATTAATCTAGTTCAGTAAGCTGCATCCAGCAGTGGCCAGGAGCTGATGTTTATGGGACAGTAACAGTTTTATAGTGGTATCTGCTCCAGCTCCCAAAGGCTCACAGCTGAGGGATTTCCTATGCAAAAGACAGTATGTGTGTTGAAGATAAAATGAACAAATAAAATTTGACAGGTGCCTATAACACCACATAACTGTATTGTGTACTTAGCAATGTATAAAGCACTGAGTCTGATGCAGTAAAAAAACCAGGAATACAGAATCGCACACAGAACAGTGATTAAATGCACTGCTGGACATGTTCTTGCTCTCTTGGTCAAACTTTATTTTAAAATACAACAAATATAGTCACGAGAGAATTAACTTCCATCAATATACAGGACTAGGACACAAGTAAAATAAACTTAAAATAATATTAATTTAGTATGGTAGTGGCATTTTATTAACTTCACCAGTACTTACAAGAGGATCTTTTGAATCAAGTGTTGTTTTAAACTTCTCAATACAACGCTTCTGAAGGCACTCTAAAGTAGTAACTTCTGGGCTGGTAGACATAACAAATACTGTAATAGCAGTGAGTAGGCTGACTTCATCGAGTTCTTGGAGAAGGCCATCTACTATCAACAAAGTAAGAGAACTGTTAGATTTGCATTAAAAATTCTATGAGTTTAAGTGGTACAAAGAGGTGGAATATAAATATCTGGGAATATAGAAATATTTAGGAACCTCAGTTTTCAAATACACAACATCTTCTGATACAGTGAGATGGACTTTACTGCAATAAAAGCCAAGAACAAAATGGGAATTCAGGGGTGATCATATGCATATTTAGAAATTATAGCATACTCCCATTCCATTATTTCTTTGTATAAAGTACAATAAATATCCTTGAAGAGCTGTTCTGACATATTAGAGTACAATCTATTTGAGAATAATATAAAATTTGCATTTAGAATATATATTATTTTGCTGTAAGTTTTACACAGTTTTGTAAAGAAAAGTTCCAACAATTTACAACATAAGAAACAATGAAAATACTACAAACTCAGGAAGTTGAAGCAGCAGCACACAATAAACTGATTCAAGACAAAAAAAATATTTTCTTGCACTACTATTTTAATACCCTTTGCTTCACTAGAGACACTAACTCTTATTGGAGAATCTGCACTCAGAGGACAACTGTCTTTTACGCTCAGCTGTACACTGAAGCCATAGCTCCTGTTTATGCCTCATACCATGGAACTACACTGTGGCACTACACAACACAGAAGAAAGTCTGCAAACCCACTGTCCTAGTTTCAGCTGGGGTGCAGCTAATTTCTTCTCAGTAGCTGTTGCATTGCTGTGTTTTGGATTCAGAATGACAATGGCGTTGATAACACACTGAAGTTTTGGTTTTTGCTAAGCTGTGTTTATCCTAAGTCAAGGACTTTTCCCCTAGTCTCATGCTGTGCCAGCGAGAGGATCAGCAAATGAAACTGGGAGAGAGCACAGTTGGGATGGGTTTCCCAAACTGAACAAAGGGCTATTCCACACCATATAACATCATGTCCACTAAATAAACTGGGGGGAGTTACTTGGAAGGGCAGATGATCTCAGTTCAGGAAGGGGGGTCTGGCATTGGTCAGAAGGTGGTAAGCAACTGAAAAGTGCATCACTTGTTTTTCTCTTTTTATTATCATTATTATTATAATTTACCATTATTACTTTATTTTACCTTAGTTTCCATTATTAAACTGTTCTTACCTCAAAATACAAGTTTTGCTTTGATTCTTCTCCCCACTCCACTAAGGTTTGGGGAAGAGGGAATGGTGGTTGAATAAGTGGCTGTGTGGTGCTTAATTTCCAGCTGGGCTTAAATCATGACACCCACATTTATACTTTTATAGATGATGGCTTCTCATACGGACAAGACTGCACTATAGTTTTGATAGCGCTTGGTAACCAGCTAATTCTCTTATGACTAAGAGAGAAGTCTTATTTTTAGATGTGCATTAATTAAATTTAAATGAAACAACATTTCACACAAACATTTTTCATTTTTAACTCATAAACCCAATATTTGTCCCTACCTTGATCCCAACAGTCAAGCACTGTGACCAAAGCACTACGTATAAGATCAGTCCAAGCATTCTGACTCTTCTCTGCTCGAGCCATTGGAGAAGACAAGAGTCCTTTAAGAGCTTGTAGAGATGCAGCAACTGTCAGAGGTAACTGACCATCTTGCAATTTCACAGCAGTTTCTTTAAGTACTCCAGTAATTAGGTACAAAATAGTAGGAAGAACTGAAACACTTCCTGTAAAACAATGCAAATTAATTTCACGGAAACTTAAAAAAATGCAGCTACCTTTTAAAATTGAGGCAGTTTTCTTGGATTCTCTTTTTTATGCATAATTTATAATTTCTAAGCATATCTGTCAATAGAGGCACTGGTAATTTGAAGAAAAGATTTGAAGTATCACGTGGCCTGCTATAGCAAATAGGGAGTCAGACTGCTTAAGTGAACTTAAACCTCTTCCCCTTTAAAATAAGCATTGTGTATCTTTTCCTTGATGATTTTACTACATTAAGTGTGGATTTATCTCATATTCAGAGAAAAGTAAGAACAGAAAGATCAGAACCACAGAGGAGGTGTTCTCATGGAAGAGAAGACATGGAAGTATGCCAAGTATAGTAGTGTATCAGTACGCACTAGTATATATACTGGTACATAGTAAATTCTTTGTATGTACTACTACATAGAAAGAAGAGTAGAAAACCAAGTACAAGCATCTAAGTATATTTTGCATGTGAAGACAATACAGTGAAATAAATTAACAGGGGCTAATTTCAAAACTGGCAAGAGGAAATACTTCTATCACATGATGCGTGGTTAGCTATGGATGCCATTGCTCCAGTAAGTCACTGAAGAATTTAGTAAGAGTAATAAGGACTTCAGAATAAATATATGCATAAAACCCCCTAGAATTTGAATAGAAGCCTGTAAAAATATCTTGGAAAAGAGAAGGCCTAAGGAAAGAAGCAGATTGTTCCATATGCTAATAAAGAGATTTTTACGTCTGAGAATCTGACAGTTGACCAGTCATAATAAGAGACCACTAAAAGTGTTTTAAAATTCACAGGAATAATGTCGCGTATTTTTATGTCACTTATTTTTATGTCTTTGAATCAAATAGTAATACAGAATTCTGCATATATTGGAAGTAACCTAGAAACCTCAATACTTAGTTAGGCATTGCTCGTGTCCCAGGTTATGACTCAGCAAAGCACAGAGTTAAGCATATGCTTATCTCATTCCCTAAACAGCAAAATGCTTATGTTTCTAAGATTTTTAATATACTAATGTTCATGAGAAACCTGTTGAATAATGAAGGTCTCTGACTTATGCATAAGTATTTTCTGAAGCTGAGGACATCTGGTTTTGAACAGCCAAGTCTTTGAAAATTTACTGTTGGAATTCAGTAGGAAATGTAGGTCATGAACATAAGTCACTTACTTTTTTTTTAAATGCAAACATATCATGACAGGTGCCTGAAGAGACATAGCAGTCACAGGACTGTAACTTCAGTTACCTACTAAAGGGGAAAAAAATTACACAATTCCACAAAGGAATTCTCATCTCCTCAATTATGTGAGCCAACTTTTGGAGCTGCTTCTTTATTCAACTGACTGTATGAGCAAGCTTAAGCTCCTCTTTTTTAGTCACCTGAACAAAGTGCTTAACTTCTCTACTGTAAACATTCCCTGTGGTCTGATCCTGCAAGCTGTTTGTTTGTGGAATAACATGGACAGCTAAAGACAAAAATAACTACAGTGAGGAAAAAAAAATCACAGATTATTTTTCATACAAGATAGTTGTCCTCAGACCTAGGTGATGCTATGTTTATTTCCTTTCACTTTAAACTGATAAATAACAGGCTGCAGATGGAAATGAGAAAACATATCATCATGTTACAAGGACTGCAAGGGCTGCAAGCTATTTGGAGCATCATATTCCCCATAGAAGAATCATTTAACAGAGAACAAATTTTTTTCAAAAAAGAAGAAATTTTCAGGGTGATATATGCCAGAGATTTGCGTAAGGTGTAACAACAATACTTAAGAGGTGGGAACAGAGGAGTAGAACAGAAATGGTTTATATGTATGGCTGTAATGGTACTGAAAGATTACATATATATATGAATATGATATTGAGGCTTGGTCTGGGGAACCATCCTAAAGTTTGGAGTGAATCCAAAATGAATCATGGGTAAAAGTCAACTAATCTGAGAATTCAACCGTAACTCCTTGCAGCCATTTGTTAATGTTCAAATTATGGAAAGGTAACATCACACAATTCCCTTTTAAATTTAATTTATGTCTGCATTATAAATTCCAGAAAAGACAGTTCAAGTATCATATAATCATGTAGCTGTTGTATACTTCCCAGTCGAAAATGAATCTATTAATTGCACTGCTATAGGGTGGGAGAAAAAGAGAAACTACTTATTTAATTGCTTCAGTTTTGTAACTTGTTTTGCAATTTGACAGTCAAAAAATAATTAGAAAAGGAAGTTGTCACAAGCAAATCAACAAAACTTGCTGCCAGACTTAGCCAGCTAAGAAAATTAGGTAATAACAAAGGAACAGAAGAGCCTAATACTCTTTCATTTATCTTTTCTTGTGATGAAATAGCATACCTTCAGGAGAGCAGATTGCAGGAACATCAGAGAGAATAACTAATGCTGCTGCTACCAGTCTGCTTCCATCTTCTGACAGCAACAGATGTTTTCCAGGTGGAACTGCAGGGCTACAAGTCAATTTAGGGTTGAGCTGGGGAAGCTGTCTGACAAGAATACAAACACACAGCTCCAGTGTTGCAAAGACTAATGATTTCCCAGGCACCAGTCCCCCTGTGTCTTTGCCCTCTCCAAATTCTGGTAATGTTTCCTTTTCTGCAGCACCATCATCAACTGAAAGAAAAACAAGAAATATGGCAAAAGTCTGCAGGCTGTGACTTGTTTCCAAAAAGTTTACTACTTAAGACTGTTTCAGCACCAAATCATAATCTTGACACATATATATGTGCATGGGTGTGTATTCAAAATTCTAGTAGCAAACACCCCTTCTTCTGAATAAACAAACAATTCAGTGATTGTCAAAAGGCAAAAGGGTGCACAATAGACTTTGACATACAAGATCCTAAGGCACCAAGCCAATATGATATCATCTGATACAAGCATTTTGATTCTACTCCCAGTTTTTTCCTTTTAGAAAATGAATGTTAGGAAGTTACAATCAGAGTAACTACTGGAACCTGGCTTGTAACAGCTGTGTGTGCCAAGTCTGTCCATTGCTCAATTGCAGCTGACTCCAGCTTTTCACTAGGACTCCTCCCTCCCTGACGCCACCCAGCTGCAGTTTCTGCAGTTTTTCTCCTCACTTCCTGCCCTCTGTTCAACAGCAACTGCTATCTATCATACCACCTGAATTTCTTATGTCAGGAACCTGGACTGTTGTAAACTAGAATTAGAATCCAACTGTGAAAGACTTCAGCCAAAACACATCTCAGAAACCAGTTTTCCAAGAAAGAATTGCTTTAACCCTGATCACAGGTATTCAAACATCCCACACAGTACTGTACCTTCTGCACTTCTCCGCTTTTCCTTCACATGTTCCTGAGCTGCAAAAAGAATCAAGCGAACCACTTCAAGGGCAGCAAGCTGAATATCAGGTGACTCTCTGGTCAATATCAGTCGATGCAAAACATTCAGCAGCTCTACACCCAACTCCTACAGTAAGAAAAACATCTAACATATTTTAATTTTAATGCAGGAGTTTTTAGGAACTTGTTAAAGCCAACAGTATTACTCTGATTGATCTCACTAAGGAACACAATGCAATTGATACAATCACAGGAGTTGGCATTTTCTTCACCATCCAGCCCCTAGCTCCCAGTAGCAGCAGTCCCTATCAATTCTCCCAACAAAATAGTTACCACAGTTATTTAAGATACAGGGCATTAAAACAACTGAAAAAGCCAAAGTAATCTTTATTTTCTGGCTTCTTAACTCTTGAAGGTGGGGACACTAAATTGTATCCCTCCTACACTTCCTTGGACATTTCCTTGGACAGAGCATCAACAACCAGCAGAATTTAGCCATGTCCACAGGCTTTATCACTTTCACTGGGTCAGACAATTGCATGGCATACAGGATGGTATAAACATTAATTTGAAGAAAAAAAAAAGGAATTTCAGATTATTACTTCTTTTTAGGATCACGGCTGTTGTATGGGTTTTTGGTTTTGGTTTTGCCTTTCTTTGTCTTTTAGTATCACTGCTTTTGTCTAGTCTTCTTTTACCAACTTTGATTTTTACAACAGAATTAATTCAACTATGCCTTCACAGAGAGACAGTAAGAGAATTCTCTTTTCCAGAAATTTTGTGTTTACCTGGCTCTCATCCTATTAATCTAATTACTCCTTCCTGACAAAATGTCCTCAAATTCTCTGCCCCTCACCTTAAAGGTTCCACATTGTGTTCTTTTTTATCTCTGCCCTCTACAGCTTTGGATTCGGGTAATGCACATACTTTACCTACTACTTATATGTTGAATATTCCTGGAAATACAAGAGATTGTAGAGGTACTGTTCAGACTAAAACCATGCCTTAATTCTGGGGGGCATTTGGTCATTATGCTTTACCTGATCACCACCTATTTTGGACCTTGGCCATGGAACATCGAAGAGTGCCTGCAGGGCATGTAAGCAGGCAATAATGTTCTCCATTGCTGCATCTGATCGAGGAGAGCACAGAAACTCCACACTAATTCCTGCAGGCATCAGAAAAAAAACCCCATGTGTACTTGAAATTTTAAGAAGTAATTTTTTCCACTACTAAGTAATCTCACAGCAGGTTGAGCAACTATAGAAGTAGCATTTTAGGTCAATTCATCTCCTATTGTTAATATATTGGGGCAAGACTTCTATTTCCATCAAAGAATGAAAGAAACTTCACTTTCTAGACAGTATAAGACCCAATTACAACTGGCTACTAACGTAAATAAAACCTCAGCAATTTGTGAATAAAACACAAGGTCCAATTAACAGATAGGACAATTAATAATGAGTATATAGCAGAATATTTGCCTAATCACTCTGATTTATTACCTAGTAGTAGGTAATAGAGGGAAACGCTGAAAGTAATAGTAGTTCACAAACTCTAAGGCTGAGGCTTTATCTTCCCATTTAAAAAAATGTTAAAAATGCCAACTACCACAACTAGATAACCAGCAGTAAGTAAACTACATGAAGCCTAAGCTTGTAAATCCTTGAGCAAATAAGAGCCATCTTTTTTCTCAGCTTCCAGGACTCCTCAAAATATAGGCGATAACCTTCATATAAGCTGCAATCTATATTGTCATCCCAGCTGTAATTCCAAAATGTGTGATGACTTGGGAAACCAATCAATGTCCACTAAACAACAGCTGTGCAACAGAAAAGCAGTTTTAAATTCTTTCAGTTTCTTTGTAGTAAATGAAAATTAAAATGCTATTTTATTCAAACAAGCCATATGCCCACAGTCAAGTATGTGAAATTTCAAGCACTAAGCAGTAGAGGAAGCAGGGGAAATGAGCAGCTTTTGTATCAGAAGTCCCACTTCTAACTGAAAGAGCAACGGAGTTTAAAAGGGAGCTGGTTCTCTTCAGAAGACTGGGATTCAAAAGAAGACATATGCAATAAAGTCATACAAACACATTCCAAAAAGGATTACAAAAGAAAGATACAAAATAGAGGCCAAGAAAAAAACATAACCAGAAATGCCTAATTGTGTAAACTTAGAGAACCAGGACTGAATTCAACTACTTGATCAGCTCCTGCAGTAGTGGAGGCTTAACAGAGCTTAATATGAATGTAAGGAAACACTTTACTGTGTGGGTGACTGAGCACTGGCACAGTGTGCTCAGAGAGGTTGATTCTCCATCCACACAGATATTCAAAAGCTGTCCGGACATGGTGCTGGGGCAGTTGGCTTATGTCACCCTGCCTGAGCAGGAGGTGGACAAAATGATCTCCACAAGTCTCTTCCAACCTACAAACTATTGTGTGATGTAAAACTGTGCTTCAGTGAAACCAATCCATACACTCTGTAAACGCTCAGTGTTTGTACTGGTACAAACACTGTAAAATCCACCCTCAAACTTACATGTTTATGAGCAGAGCAATAAGCATTTGTTTAGGGCTTGTTTAGCTCACAGTGTTTTTTTGTATCACATTTGGGGAAATGCCTTACAATTTTCTCACTAGGACTTTAAATTTTTTCTGACTGTATGTTTTTCCAAAAGATGCGATATTGAATGATACAATTAAATTTGAATAATTAAAAATCTATTTGCTAACAGTTTTATTTACATTTTGAGTTACAGCATCTAGGCAGACTATGCAGTCACTCACTAACCCAAGATAAGATGAAATCTGTCAGTATTCACATCCTCAGGAGATTTCACCAAGGGCCTGGTAGAAGAATCTTGACACATGGTAGTTGGGGTAACAGGTCTGGAGAGATTTGTAACTCCTTCATCTGGATCAACAACAAGGAAACCTGTGCTAGTGAGCCATATAGCTGTAGCATGAAGTATCAGTGCCCAGGAGTTGTAGTAATGAGGTCTGGCATTTTCAATTGTCTCTGCTGTATAAAATGTGCCACCTACAAGAAAAAAAAAAATTAGTTTTAAGGGTGTAATTTATTTTCAACTACTGTATTTTCTCATTCTTAGAATCCGATTGTGCTCTGTATGACTTTTTTTTTAGTGTTCAGTATTAAAATTCAGGCCAACGAGGACACTTCATTTAAATTCATTTGGACAGAATGTAATATATTACCTAGTTCTTCTTTCCAACATAAAAATAGCCAACAAATAAGAATACCAAACCTCTCTTCACATCCATGGAACCTCTATTCTCAAAAGCAGTCCTGATCTTTAAATAGGTCCATAAATAGGCTTGTTATCTATACCATGTAATCTTACTATGATCTTAACACAAGTCAGTTTGCTTACAAGAGACCTAGGAAAATATAACTAATTTGCCTTTTTACCTTCAGCAGGTAGTTGTGATGCATATTCTGGAGGCAAAGTTAAGAGAGCAAAATCCTGAAGTGCAGCAAGCCAGAGCTTGCTCAGTGCTCCAAGATCTGCCTGTACCAAGTCCAGAAGACCACTGGCAGAAAATGTTACGTCTCTGTAGTTTTCTTCAGGGGAGTTTACAATTTTTAGACTGTGCTTGTGTGTATCACTTTGATTTTTCTGCTTTTCAACAGCAACGATGTATACCTGTTGATATATTTGGATGGAGAGTTACAAATATTAACACTTGGGAAACTACTGTGATGGCTAGTACGACTGCCTGTTGAACAGGCATGAGATTTCCTAGAATTTCTTTCTACTTCAAGTCCAGTAAGCATGGGTGAACAAACACTTTTTCTCTAAATGTTCTGAATCCTTTCCCCAGCTAGTCATGATGCAAGAATCCCCAAAAAGGGGAAAACTGCTAAAATTCCTACCTGCAATTAAGTACTCTGCTCTTAAAAATTAATATATTGTTTGTCAAATTTCTGCTTCCAACCATCAAACCCTGTTACAGCTACAAGACTGAAGAACTATCAAATAATATACCTATAATAGTGGTTTGGAAACAACAGTTAACCCATTCCTAAATCTTTTTTAAAATGCAATGCTACATGGCACTTGAAAGTGACTTCTCAAAATGATATATCACCTCACGTGCAGTAAAGAATGAAGAGTACAATCTTACTTTGCAAACTTTGAGTGTTACTATCTACAGATTAATTTTAGCGTTAATTTCCCTAGATACCTCTCTGGTTATCAAAAAGGTAGAATTGAGAAAGTTTCAGACAAACAGCTCTCTGTAGTCTCTCCAAAATGCCCCTGGAGGAAACACCTTCTCAACTATAAAGGACACATTTAGATTCAATGAATCTCAAGTCAGCTTTCTTGAATACTATTCCCCTGCAATTATGAGTTCTGCTCCTTTTTGATGTTTGCTGGCTGTAGTGGGTTGTCTCAGACAAGCAACTAAACACCCACCAAGCCCTTGTCTCACATCTCCCTTGTCTCACCTCCTCCAGCAACAGGATGGAGGAATTCCTTCAACTTCTCTGAACAAGAAATAGGTAAGATTCTAATGGAGAAGGAACTGCCTAGGGCTTAAGTGAAATATTTGTAAATTACAGGTCACAAAAACTTATAGGAAACTCTGTAGCTTCCTTTGAAGAATTCTAGTGATCTTATTAATAGGCTAGAACAATCTACAGATCTTCACTTGACAGATGAGTCTCGCATCTAGTCTGAATTTTGTCTTGGCTTCTGACCGGTGAAGGTTGTTACATGCTATTTAAAAACCTTTTCTTCGTGTAATGATTTTAATTTTATCATGTTACTTTATCTTTTTCTGAATAGACTAAATAGACCAATCTATTTAAATCTCTCAATGAAAGCATGTTTTCAAGATTTTCATTCTCACCTGCTAGCCTGTCTCCAGGGCTTTGCTATTTTGTAAATATCTGTTCTTAAATATACACATGAAACATTGGAATATTTTTCTGCAAATGTTTACATAAAAACTACGTATTGCCTATTTTCTCCTCCAAAGTGTCTTCCTGGTTATACACTGAAATATCATCCACCTTCATAATATGTTTATCTTTAGCTAGTTATCAACCATCAGCATTCAAGGCCATTATCACTACATTCTAATACACATCTTTTGGAAGTAGTGTACATGGTTCACATTTGTGACTTTTAAGTATTTAACCTTGCATTTACACATATTAAAACAATCATTCACATGATCTGACTTTATTTTAACTTAAGCAGCACTGAACTGACAACATTAATTTAAAATATATATTACCAAGATCTGAAATGCCAATAGGCAATGAGAAAATGTATACCTATTTAAAATAGTACTTTGAGTGGACCATCACCATACCATTATCAATCATTTATAACATACAATTTCAAATCAATGTTGAACAATTAACATATATTAAGGAATTTGTATTTTTAAGTATGATACATTATTCTTATAATATTATTCTTATAATATTATAATAAAGCCAGTTGAATTAGCAGTGCTTTTGTCAAGTTTACCAAGTTCATGTACTTTCAGAGGTAGCACAGCAAAGCAAAGAGTCAGCACCTCCTATTTAAAGAAGCATGGTAGAAATTCCTGAAAATTCTGTCTGAAAGGTTCTAAGTCACCTACCCGATATCAAGACTAACACTGCAGAGTTGTTGTACTCACCTCTGCCCAAGCCTTAAGGACAGCTAGTATTTCCATAGTTGAGGTGCTTTCATTATATTGTTCATTTTGTGCTTCTTTTCCAGCCTGCACTTTGAGCAAAGAGGACACAAGCAACTGGTGAACCCTTCGAAGGTCATTAAGATCACTCACTACACCACTTGCTATCCAGGCACTGCATACCTAGTGTTGTGAAACAGAAACAATGAGGAACAAGAAAAAAACACCACTGGATACTCTTTTTTCTATCTGTAAAATTATGAAAGCCAGATTTCATTTCTACCAAGATACAGTTACTCTCAGACCATAACAAATGTTGAATGACATCCCAGTTTAGTAGTGAAAACCAGAACATTAGTGGGGTGTCACAAAAAACCGGCCAAAATATCAACTGCAACAAAGTTTCTCAAAAGACTTTAAATTGAGAAAAATCTTTGAGTTGTCACAATATAGAGGTAAAATAGGTGACATTATTTTTTCTGAATGGAAGATTTAAGGTTAGAGAATTTATTTCCTTTTTCTTGTGTTGCATATCAAGCAAAAATAAAATTTGGAGGGTCTATTACCTAAGAGACTTATGATTTTCAACACTTGCCTGACATGCTTTTGCTGTGACATCAGGAGGAGTTTCGGGAGCAAAGGCAGGCCTAAGTGCTGCTCCAACCTAAAGAGAAGTTAGACAACATTTAATACATAGTGAACAATTGACTAAAGACTTTTCATAATCAGACATTGTTACAGTTTTCCTTTATAAAGTTAAGCTCCTTCCTTTGGTTTTACTGTCAATTAATGACAATTTCTTAAGACTCATAAAAGCTGAGACTTCATTTATGGAACTTCTGAACAAGATGTTAGGAGGTCATTACTTAAGTCCAGAAAATTTATATCCATCTTTTTCTGGATTATTATGATATTTTTATGGAAAAAAATCAGACAATGTAGACTTGACTTTTAACAGTTTCACATCTCAAACTTAAATGAAACAGCTGACGAGACCTGTTTATTAGCAGAAACACTTTAAAGGCACAGAAGATTAAAAGGAAAATTGTTAGCTTTACTTGTGACTTTTGGACAGCAGGGACAGATGGTCTACTTTTTCCCCTTGATAGCTTTAGACTAGACCAAGGCAGTTCCTTCCTACAAAGGCATGCCAAAAAAATATAACTATAATGGCAAAAACAAGATCAAAGTAGGTCAGGATGTCTTCAGTGTCTCTCCAATTCTATGAGAGAAAGTGCTCTGACCTATTCAGTGCCTGCTAGAAACTGAAGCTATATGAGGCTTAACACAGCTTCTGTCATACTTAACACAAGTGTGCTATGGAATGCTAAATGACTAGGACATTTTTTCTCCAAATCTAAACCAAGACTTAAGTGAAATGGACCTTATGAGTACAATCCACACTTCTCTTGCTTTTTTATTGGCCAAGATCTCTAAATGTGATGGCTGCTGTGCAAAAGCTACTTATTTCTAAGCAGAGTTTAAAATTATAGTTATTCCCAATACTTCCCGCAATACTTTCACACTCTGAAACCAACGCTTTCCAAACTCCACCAATAGTCTATTTTGGTTTTGTTGTATTCAAGAGGGAAGAATGCTGAAACTTCAAAAACTTTGGAGCTAAAAAACTATATGCCAACTAAAAAGATGATTTCTAAGGAAGTTAAGTCTGAACAAATTAATAACACTTCAGTAACAAAGTAACTGAAATCCAGCTCTGTACCTAAACACTGCAAATGCAAATTTCTTTTAGTAATTGACTGTAACACTAAACTTTTCTGAATTATTATTAATACTGCTTACATTGGCTTGATATTGCTCCAGGATTACATGACCTGGAAATTCCGGTTCTGGAACAGCTGCAAACTTCCGAACAATAATTTGCAACATATGAAGCCCAGAAAGACGAAGTTGATCACTGTGATCTGTGGCAGCCATAAAAGCCATACGGACCAAGTCAGCTAAATGCAATACCAAAAAGTCATCTGAAAACAAAAATTAAAAAAAGAAAATAGTTTTATGAAATTTAAATTCAGATATAATGTCTTTTATAAGATTGTTACAAACATTTTCAAAAAGCGTATTTTACATTTTACCTTAATACATATCAAGGATTCATTTCAGGAAGTTTACTTAAAGATAGATCAATTTTACTTGGCTACCTTATGTTAGCTGATCTAGTCTGCTTTCCATTTAAATGTAAAGTACCTAGAAGAAAATTTAAATATCTTCATGTATGAGACCTTCTAAAAAAGTGTTAAGGAAAACACCTCCAGATAAACACAGAGAGGTATGGAAAAATGGCACTGTATTTCTACTGCTGATTATGCAAATTATGGAAAGGAAAAAAGTGGCATTTTTTAAAGTCATACTCCCAGACACCGAACTGTGATGTTGTAGGCTGGTGCCAGCTATCACTTGTGGCTGCCAGTGCTTATACAGAAACAAAGCCTTCCTACACATACACCATAGTACTATAACCAGGAAACTAAGTGTAAATGCTGCAGTAAGATGCCATTCTTTAGCAAATAAAAATTTCTCTACACCTTAAAGAACACAGGCTTCCAATCAGAGTAATTAGAGGCTTTACTGATTACAAACAACCAATTTATGATGAATTTCATTAAGATGCAAAAAGCTAATACTTATTTTAAGCATACTTTGCATTCTATGAAATTCTTCCAGTACTTAACACATACCTCTTGAATCACGTTGTTTCCTTTCCTGAGCCAAAGTTATATCAAAATGTGCACTGCCTGCATTTTCACACTGGCTTATAATTTTACAAACACACTCAGCAGCAAAAACTCTGGTGGACCACCGTGGATTTCGGAAAGGATGGAACCTGTCATCACTGTCAGATGTTAATACAGATACATCATCCCCTTTGGCAGTTTCTTCTTCTTGAGTGGTATCTATTGATGCCACTGTATTGAAGTCTGTATTTAGGACACAGAAGGGAAAAAAACAAACTTAATATTCTTTCTTACTGCAACTGAAACCTACAGAAAGAAATCTCTTTGAAGTCTATCGTTAACCTCAAATTCCTGGTGACTCCTTTCAATCTTGCTATCTTAAAGTAAATGCTATAATTCAAATATAATGAAACTGTCAACATTTGGTTGATATTACTTGCTGGAAGAAAATATCAATATCACAAAAGTAAATTAAGAACTGCAGTGAAAGAAGAAAAAAAAAAAACAAACCCTTTAAAACAAGTGTGATGCATTAGAAGCTAGTACTGGCTCAATCAAAAAATCTAAATGCAAGAAGTTTTCCTCCTGCACTGCAGGTTAAAAAAAATTTCTTCACCCCCACCAATATTCAGCACAGTAATTGACTTTGTGTGCTCAAGATTTCCATTATGATATAATAGGCCTGCATCAATACTATCACTAATAGAAGAACTGGTCAGAATACTTTTCTTGCAGGTAATTGCACAGGACTCACAAGCTCAAACCTATTCTGGATTTCCATTTCTGCTATGGAAATGAATTAAGATCAAGAATTAAATCAATATGCAACACATCCTAAGATGCCTACAAGAACTTGTTCAATGGGGAGAGGGCAATCAGAAGAGAGGAAGGCATATTTCTCTGAAGGAACTAAGTTAAAGGATCCAATTTTGCAATATGATTAACAATTATACATGTCAGAAATGGCAAACATTCAAGAAACATTAATGCTTTCCCTCAGTGGCACAGTGTACTGTTGCAAGCCTTATTTTGATTGCGTTCTCAACTACAGTGTAAAGACTTACCAGCAGAGGCAGCAAGAACATCTTTACAAAGCTTCAGCCAAAAGGAGAGCTTTTCAACTGCCATTGAAGTGAGCATATGAGTAAGAGTCTCTTTGATATCTTGGCACAATCTTGGATCCAATTCTTTGTCCAGCAAGCCCAGCAATGCCCCCTCCAGGCCTATTTCTCTGATGTTCACATCTGCTGAGAACAAAGTCTATGAGCTGGGTACTGTACATTACAAAACTGCATCAATGACAACAGAAACACCATTGAAGGTTGCATACAGGGTATCTTGTGAAAAAGTAATTACTAGCCCTGAAATATTTTTGAAACCATTTTATTTTTCACTTTAACACTGCAGCTAACCTATGAATACAAAACAGATGTTGAGCTTTTACAGAAACATAGTAACAATAGGAATAAAGTTACCCCGTCAAAAAATAAGAATCCTATGCTGAATTGCACAGCATTACCATCACCACAGCACCTAGCTCCTGAAAAAAAATTGTTTCACTTACCTTAGTTCATAAGGTAATTCTAAACCAATATTTTAACTTGAAATGCAAGTTAAAACTATTCTCTAAAAAAGCACAAAACCAGACACATGGAAATAATTTGTTAAATTAATATGACCAATTTTTATTTGGCCAATACTTCAAATTTTAAATATCAGCAGTTTTTAAAAATGTCTTTAGTCTATTTCTTCTGAAAACTTCCAAATGAGCCTGAATTGAAAGCTGAAGTGAAATAAATTTTTAACAACATTTACTCACAAAAAGACACATGAGGATGAACTAGTGTGATCACTCTCAGTCCTTTTAGCAAAAAGTTACTACAAAAGCGACTGGCTAGATGGGCTTAGATTTCTCTGAAAGTCCCCTTGAATTTCCTCATTTTATCATAATTTGGTACTATACAGACAACTGAGGTAGAAAAGTTTTGACTTTAAGTCTTCAAGAGTATAGCAAAGTTTTCACACTCTAAGCAAAGTGTATTTAGAATTCACTGTCAATATGTCAAGCTCTTTGATCTCAAAATTTCAATACATTACCTGGTGTAAAATCTTCTTTGCTCTCTTTCACTAGTGCAACAGCATATTCTGATACTTCAGCAGCTTCTCTTTGCACAAGCTGACGTAAGCAAGCTACCACTGCACGTCTCAGTAATAAGTATGAGCTACAGAGATTCATCTGAAACATGCAAAGATAGAGTAAGATGGCTAACAAACCTCTGTGGCAATACCTCAGTAATATCTCTGTGGCAATACCTCAGTAAGGCAGGTATTTTCTGAACACCTGCATCTATGGCAGACCTGTTAAGTCAGGAAACACATAATTGATGCTCTTTTTGCTCAGCTTTTTTTTTTTTTTTTTTTTTTTTTAACCCTCAAATGAAAAGTTTTGCAAGTCCTGTAATCAATTTTAAAAAACATATCAGTGCTTTTAGTATTTTCTCTCCAAAGGCAACTTACAATATTGGTTTGGTGCTGAATCCACCTCTCAACCAATATTGTACAAAAACTGCCATTAACTTCAATGCCAGGTGAATCATGGTAACTAACTCTGACTACTGGGTATATGTATACAATGGGCTTGAAATTAGAACAAGTCATGATCAGATGTAACCAGAGAAACGTCAGTGAAACCAAGGGTGAGACAGTCAATCAGGCCTTAGTAAAATAAAACTCCATGCATGAAAGGAAGTTTATAAGGGGGAAAAGAACACTGCTGCAGTTTCACTGGAAAAAAAATTATATGCTCAGTTTACATTAAATTATGTTTTAGAGAAGTTGAGAGAAAGGGTGAGAATTACTGGTGAATGCATGACACTGAGACAGGTCAGCTCTCCTGAGTAGTCTCTAGCAAAAAAAAATTCATAGCACCATCATATTTTAACACCAACAGGCCAGTGTGTGGATTATTTTAGTGGAAAATACATGATAATAGATTCTCTATTACTGGAACAAGGAAAAATACTTAAAAAACCCAAGTCATAGTGTCAAGGGTTTTTTTGTTAGAGCACAGCTTTCTGATTCTTATTTGCTTGTTTCAATTTTATGACAATCCTGAAGGGAATCCTAAAGATATGACAAACTAGATGTGTGGTCAGGCAAGATGGCTACACCAGTATTTAAGCATCTTTTTCTAAACTAAGCTTAAGTTATCATAAAAAAAATTGTTCTCTACAACTAAGCAGTTCTGCACCCTTAGCTATTACCATCCTTAAAATAGATAGAGCTGAGTGTCTGCTGCAGGAAAACCTTGCATTAGGCTGTGCTCCTCATTTGTCAGCAACAGGCCAATATATGTTAGTCAAAATGACTAATATATATTAGCTAACATATGCTGAAAAAAAGCAACCCAAGGACAAAAAGAATAAGCAATACAGAATTTTAGCTTTGTTAGATTAACAAAACTAAGCTTCATCCTTAGAATTTCTATGCATGCATATGAATCTACAGCACTCAGTATTACATAATTATACACAAAAATACTCTGCATAATTCTTCTACAAGGAAAGGAACCTGACTCAGTAAAGTGTCTGCAAGGCACTTTAACTGCAACTTCAGAAACAAGTGAGACTTTCAATGCAACATTTATGCAAGCAGGCTACACATTCTACTTCAAGTTGGACATGCATAAATTCCATGCTCATTTTTAACATGGAAAAAACAGAGGGCCCAATTGAGGCTACCAAAATAACACAAGATGCACATTTTTCATCTCTCTCATTCTCCCACATTCTAAATAGGAGATAGGACTAAATGACAGACACAAAATGCAAGCATCACATTAAAACTTGA